>NC_064633.1:39616102-39926365 GCF_023864275.1 Schistocerca cancellata | reverse complement strand
CAGTGGGAAAGAGATATAAACGGATTGAGTGCCAAATAGGAGGAACAAAGTTAGAACAGGTGGACGGTTTCAAGTACTTAGGATGCATATTCTCACAGGATGGCAACATAGTGAAAAAACTGGAAGCGAGGTGTAGCAAAGCTAATGCAGTGAGCGCTCAGCTACGATCTACTCTCTTCTGCAAGAAGGAAGTCAGTACCAAGACAAAGTTATCTGTGCACCGTTCAATCTTTCGACCAACTTTGTTGTATGGGAGCGAAAGCTGGGTGGATTCAGGTTACCTTATCAACAAGGTTGAGGTTACGGATATGAAAGTAGCTAGGATGATTGCAGGTACTAGTAGATGGGAACAATGGCAGGAGGGTGTCCACAATGAGGAAATCAAAGAAAAACTGGGAATGAACTCTATAGATGTAGCAGTCAGGGCGAACAGGCTTAGATGGTGGGGTCATGTTACACGCATGGGAGAAGCAAGGTTACCCAAGAGACTCATGGATTCAGCAATAGAGGGTAGGAGGAGTCGGGGCAGACCGAGGAGAAGGTACCTGGATTCGGTTAAGAATGATTTTGAAGTAATAGGCTTAACATCAGAAGAGGCACCAATGTTAGCACTGAATACGGGATCATGGAGGAACTGTATAAGGGGGGCTATGCTCCAGACTGAACGCTGAAAGGCATAATCAGTCTTAAATGATGAAGATGATGATGATGATGATGATGATGATGATGTTGTTATTCTGCCAATGCAAATGCATGTGTAAATACTTTTAATAAAGTTCGTATTTTGACCTGTATTACTTGCAATTGCATAATATTTCTTTTCCCCATTTAAATTTCGATAGTCCGAGCTTTCGATAGTTCGAGGTGGTCTCGGTCCCGTTCACCTCGAACTATAGAGACACTACTGTACTTTCGTCAAGAATGTCTCCCGGCACCTCTGTGGCCCATTGTTTGACGGTACTCTGGAAGTCATCGTCGGCAGAAAAAATTTTTGCACCCACAAACAACTTCAGAGAGCTGAAAAGATGAATCTGAAGGAGCGAGATCAGGGCTGTGAGCGGAGTGATTGTTGATGTCGCAACTGAATGAATCTAAGAGTGCCTTTGTGGCTTTGGGTGTGTGAGGCGTGAATTACCATGCAACAAGGAGACTCCCGTCGTTCACATTCGTTACTTTTGTTCCGTACTTTTAAGGTTTCCCGTACCGGGCAGCATTAATTGTTTCCACCGAGGGCAAAAATTCGATGAGGAAAATCCTTTTACGTCCCGAAAGATGGAGACCATGATTTTTCGGGCCGAAATAGATTTGAATTTTTTCGCTGATAGTGAAGAGGGTAGCCATGTTCACAGGGCTGTACTGGTTCCTCACGTTTCGTCGACAGTCATTCTGGAGTCAAGTAATTGTCCACCTTCGAGTGAGAGGCGTACTTCCGAGCATATACGATGCTGTAGACTTTGTGTGTTCATCTGAGAGTTGTCGTCCGCAGCTCGGGGTGACCGTTGTCTAGATCAGGGCTGCACAACTCAGAAGTAGTCAGCGGCCAAGTCAAGACTATACTCTAAAGTGCAGACCACAGTAGGCTTCTTGTTCATTTATGTTGAACGCAGCCTTTAAAATTACTAAAAATTACTCATTATTCCGATTATTAATTATTATTTTATTATATATTTTCGTTGAACCGTGACACAGGAATACCTGACGTGTTATATAGATATAGACTAAGCAACGTATGCAGCAACCAAAAATATTAAAGCTGTTGAAGCTGCACAAAATTTTTTTTGGAACTCTTTAATAAATAAATAATATACAAAATATTAGTATTGAAAGACTAATTTAATGACAGTGAAGATTTACTCTTTCAGTGGCATACTAGCACGACAAACTGTTACTTAATAGAATAGTATAAGAAGTTGATAAACTGAAACAGAGCAATAATGTGAAACATTGAATCTCACGTCAGCTACAAGTTTTTCAAAGTATGGAGTCCTGTTTGACGATGGAGTTTATGTGTTCTGAACGTTCGGCAGTTAAGTTTAATGATAGCACTCCTGGACCCAAGCCCAGAGCTGTCACTTTCTCGCAATTATTCCCATTACTAACAAGTTTCATAACGCAAGCCTATTTTAACGTAGCTGTCGGAGAGACTGCCGCTGCTAACAAGTCAAATAATTTTTAAATGATATCCAGATTTATTGTCATAATAGATTCCTCTGAAAAATAATAGAAGTATATAAAAAAGGGTATGGAACTGATTAATCTTCAAAGATTCTCCCGCGAACGACACTGAGAAACGTTAAGGGGCCGCATCTGGCCCGTGGGCCGTACGTTGTTCACCTCTGTAGACAGACTATAGATCGTAGGGGTTCCGGGTTCGATTCCCGACCGGATCGGATTTTGTTCAAAAATGGTTCAAATGTCTCTGAGAACTATGGGACTTGACTTCTGAGGTCCTCAGTCCCCTAGAACTTAGAACTACTTCAACCTGACTAACCCAAGGACATCACACCCATCCATGCCCGAGACAGGATTCGAACCTGCGATCGCAGTGGTCGCGCGGTTCCTGTGTGTTGCGCCTAGAACCGCTCGGCCACTCCGGCCGGCTCGGATTTTGTTCACTCGGGGTCTGGGTGTATGCGTGTTCTCCTCATCATCATTCCACCATCATCGACCCGCAATTCGCCCAAGTGGCGTCAAATTAAAAGACTCGCACCAGGCGGACGAACATCCCTAAATGCCTTCTCCCGATTAATAATGTTATACAACCTTCATGCGTGCTGTTTTGCTACCCCTACCCAACTCGCGCAGAATTTTCGAAAACCAAGTGTTTCAGTACTGATTTCCTGCAGACGAGATGTGGACATTTCTGGAAACAACGCATTCAGTCGTTGAGGTCAATCGACGACCGCTTCAAATCATTTCTTCGAACCTGTTGACCATGTTTCTCAGCCACGATTGAGGGACACCCGCTTCTTTGTTCATCATGAACATTCGTTCTGCCGGCAGGGGTGGCCGAGCGGTTCTAGGCGCTACAGTCTGGAGCCACGCGACCTCTACGGCCGCAGGTTCAAAACCTCGCTGGGGCATAGATGTGTGTGATGTCCTTAGGTTAGTTAGGTATAAGTAGTTCTAAGTTCTAGGGGACTGATGGCCTCAGATGTTAAGTCCCATAGTGCTCAGAGCCATTTGAACCAAGACGGTACTCGCTGAGCTCCACAGTGTCCACCAGAGGGCGCTGTGGTCGGCGTAGTTAAGTCTTCTCTCGTAGTGCCAACTTACGAGGCCGTGCACCTAAGGCATCGGAACTATCGACGCCACAGTGTGCATCCCACCGGCAATGTCTTGTCGTTGTCGAAAGCAAATCCCGTTGATCTTCGAAGGTTCAGTATTCCACATTTCGGGAAATGCTTCGTAAGCCGAGGGTTTCCGGGTTAAGTTTTTTTTTTTTTATTTTTTTTTATTTTTTATTTTTTTTTTTACGCTATGGGTGTGGTGTCACCGCCAGACACCACACTTGCTAGGTGGTAGCCTTTAAATCGGCCGCGGTCCGCTAGTATACGACGGACCCGCGTGTCGCCACTGTCAGTGATTGCAGACCGAGCGCCGCCACACGGCAGGTCTAGAGAGACGTCCTAGCACTCGCCCCAGTTGTACAGCCGACTTTGCTAGCGATGCTACACTGACAAATACGCTCTCATTTGCCGAGACGATAGTTAGCATAGCCTTCAGCTACGCCATTTGCTACGACCTAGCAAGGCGCCATTACCAGTTTATATTGAGATAGTAAAACATGTACCGTCAAGAGCGATGTACACCAATTATGGATTAAAGTTAAGTATTCCAGCAACTACGTTCTTTTCTTACTAGACTCAACTACTTTACATTGTTCAAGACCTCACGCCAGTCTGCGTGAGCTTAAACGCGTGCATTTCGGCCTCCTCTAGCAACACGGTGTTGGCTCTTCTGCCAACACAATAATGGGACTTAACATCTATGGTCATCAGTCATCAGTCCCCTAGAACTTAGAAGTACTTAAACTTAACTAACCTAAGGACATTGCACAACACCCAGTCATCACGAGGCAGAGAAAATCCCTGACCCCGCCGGGAATCGAACCCGGGAACCCGGGCGTGGGAAGCGAGAACGCTAGCGCACGACCACGAGCTGCGGACCCGGGTTAAGGTCCTGATCAAGCACAACAGTTTTTTTTGTAAAGACTGCGAAGCCTTATTCTTATTACAATGTTATTTTATGCTGACCAAGTACTCTCCGGACCAAGGCCGTAAGAATTGTGTACTGCGGCATTATTTCTGCCAAACGGGAGAGGAAAATGGCGCATCAGCACTTGTGCTGCACATCTGAGGTGCTACGTGTCGCGTCTCTGCGGTAGAGCAATTTCGGGCGGACGCTTTTAACGGCAAGCAGCTGCGGGCGGCCGTATGCAAAACGCGCTGCGCACAAAGACGCCGAACAGAGCTGAGGGCGCTGCTGTCGAGTCTCAGAAACGGCGCGCCTTTCCTTGTCCCACCTGTAGCGTCGCTTTGGCTGCCTTCTTCTCCGCTAGCCATTATTTCTGCAAACAGGAGCGTTCCTGCGACATGACGTCAGAACTGTAAGCTCACAGTGAAGTCTCACTTCAGTGCCCTTTTGTTTGCAAGACAGAAGCGAGGCATCCACTCATCTGCTGACAACATCTTTCTATAATTACAAGACTGCTAAAACATCCCTGTCTGGGAAGGAGACGATATTGAATAAATAACGTTTTGTTTTCGTTTTATTGTTACGTCCGCACAATAACGTAAGTCTACATACACATGTATATCCCGATAACCGAACCTAACCTAACCAACCACTGTAAAGTGGATGGCAGAGGGTGCTTGCCGTTCTGCCATGTACACTGGTGTGAAAAATCTAAAGACGAAAGTAATGTGACGGTGGCAATAACATACAAAAAACTAAACATGTCATGAAGGCCCA
Organism: Schistocerca cancellata; assembly: GCF_023864275.1. Classification (NCBI taxonomy): domain Eukaryota; kingdom Metazoa; phylum Arthropoda; class Insecta; order Orthoptera; family Acrididae; genus Schistocerca; species Schistocerca cancellata. The sequence goes on along the minus strand of NC_064633.1, from coordinate 39,921,391 downwards.
ACGGTACCTACCGGACGCCATGTCATCCTCAGCGCATGGGCGTCACTGGATGCGGATACGGAGGGCCATGTGGTCAGCACACCACTCTCCCGGCCGTATGTCAGTTTCCGAGACCGGAGCCTCTACTTCTCAATCAAGTAGCCCCTCAGTTTGCCTCACAAGGGCTGAGTGCACCCCGCATGCCAACGGCGCTCGGCAGACCGGATGGTCACCCATCCAAGTGCTAGCCCAGCCCGACAGCGCTTAGCTTCGGTGATGTGACGGGAACCGGGGTTACCACTGCGACAGGGCCGTTGACTGTGCCAATAACATAGTTCGATGAAAATTAAGCTATACACAGAATGATGCTACCGTATAGTGCAGAAGGTAACTGAAAGAAATACGTAATAGCAGGAGCAGAAATAACACTTTTATTAAAATAGAATAACTACAACGAATAGAACGGAAAACCAGTCCAAGTTGCATATTTCATTTTTCATTCGATGACTAGTTTCGGGCCGAGACCCATTTTCAAATCAACATAAAAAAAAGTGGGAAATGGCGTTTCCAAAGATGTCAAAAAATGTGTTATCTGTATGCAGTCAAAACGGGTCCCGGCCCGAAACCGGTCATCGAATGAAAAATTAATATATTTGCAACTTGGACTGCTTTTTCGTTCTCTTGATTAACAGAAGTTGCTGACCCAAGTTACTCCAGCATGCTAGAAGTTCGTAATTACAACGAGAAGACGGGACATGGTTCTTACTCGGCTGTTCGATGACCAAGAACAGCAATGCAAGCTTTGCAACGTACTGACATGCTGGCCACAAGGTTCGTAGTGAGTTCTTGATGTAAGCCATTCCATTCCTCGACCACCGTGGTCCACTACAGCTGTTTAGTGCCGCAATACATCGTCCCCAACACATGTCACACGTGCCCGATGGGGATTAAGACGAGGGATGGGCAGGCCAGTCCATTCGCCGAATAGCCTCAGCTTCCAAGAGCTCTTCCATCTGCGTTGTTCCATGCAGTCCCGGATTGTCATCCCTAAAAATATCCGCCCCCGGTAGCTGAGTGGTCAGCGCGACAGAATGTCAATCCTATCTAGGCGCACAGTCCGGAATCGCGCGACTGCTACGGTCGCAGGTTCGAATCCTGCCTCGGGCATGGATGTGTGTGATGTCCTTAGCTTAGTTAGGTTTAAGTAGTTCTAAGTTCTAGGGGACAGATGACCACAGATGTTTAGGCCCATAGTGCTCAGAGCCATTTGAACCATTTTTTGTCAATCCTAAGGGCCCGGGTTCGATTCCCGGCTGGGTCGGAGATTTTCTGCGCTCAGGAACTGGGTTTTGTGTTGTCCTAATCATCATCATTTCATCCCCATCGACGAGCAAGTCGCCGAAGTGGCGTCAAATCGAAAGACTTGCAACAGGCGAACGGTCTATCCGACGGGAGGACCTAGTCACACGACACAAAAAGAAAAATCCCTAAAAATGAAGTCAGTATCGAATGCACCGCTGAATAGACGCACATGGGGAAGGAGTACAGTGTCTCATTAACGTTGACCAGTGTGTACCCTGTTCAAAGACTTTGAGGTCAGTACAAGTAAGGAACTTTATGTCTCTTCACACCATAAGAATGTTCCTGGTTGCATTACGTGTTCCCTCACCTCCGCATATGAGGTTAGGCGCAGCAGTGTCCAACATGACCGTTTTGGTGTGTGTTTGTGTGTGTTGGGGTTTATGGGCGCTCAACATCGAGACCGTTTTGGTAGTGCAGGAGTTATGGTGTGGGTAGGCATAACGTTTCATCTGTGCACTGAACCCCAAATCCTTGACTGCGGTACATTCACCGGTCAACGTTATTACGATACTACACTCCTTTGCCATGAGCGTCTATTCAGGGGTGCGTTCGGCTCTGACGTCGTTTTTATGGATAACAATGCGCGACAACAGCAGGCAGCGCATCCGGAGGAACGTCTTCTAACCAAACTGCGTGCCTATGGAATATCGCGTCAGTTGTGCGACCGGATTCGTGATTTCCCATCAGAAAGGCCACAGTTCGTAGTAATAGACGCAAAGTCATGGAATAAAACAGAACCAATATCTGGCGTTCTCCAAGGAAGTGTTGTAGGCCCTCTATTGTTCCTGGTCTATATTAAAGACGTAGGAGACAATCTCAGTAGCCCTCTTGCTTTGTTTGCAGATGATGCTGTGATTTACCGTCTTGTAAAATCATCAGACAACCTTAAGGAATTGCAAAATGATTTAGATATCTGTATGAAACGAAAAGTGGCGACTGAATCTGAATAAAGAAAAGTGTGAAGTTATTCACGTGAGTAGTAAAAGAAATCCGCTAAATTTCGATTACGCGATTAGTCACACAAAGCTGAAGGCTGTAAATTCAACTAAATACTTAGGGATTACAGTTAGAAATAACCTAAATTGGAACGATCACATAGATAATATTGTGGGTAGAGTACACCAAAAACTGCCATTCATTGGCAAAGCACTTAAGAAGGTGCAACAGCTCTACTAAAAAGATTGCTTATACAACTCTTGTCCGCCCTATTCTGGAGTATTGCCGTGCGGTGTTAGATCTGCATCAGGTGGGACAGACGCATGACATCGAAAAAGTTCAAAGAAGGGCAGCTCGTTTTGTATTATCGCGAAGTAGGGGAGATAGTGCCACAGACATGATACGTGAATAGGAGTGGCAATCATTTAAACAAAGGCGGTTTTTGTTGCGACCGGATCTTCTCAAATGGTTCAAATGGCTCTGAGCACTATGCGACTTAACGTCTGAGGTCATCAGTCGCCTAGAATTTAGAACTAATTAAACCTAACTAACCTAAGGTCACCACAAACATCCATGCCCGAGGCAGGATTCGAACCTGCGACCGTAGCGGTCGCTCGGTTCAAGACTGTAGCGCCTAGAACCGCACGGCCACTCCGGCCGGCGAATCTTCTCATGAAATAACCAGTTTTCTACTCAGACTGCGAAAATATTATGTTGGCACCCACCTACACAGGGAGAAATGATCATCACGATAAAATAAGAGAAATCAGGGCTCGCACATGAAAATTTAAGTGCTCGTCTTTCCCGCGCACCGTTCGAGAGTGAAACTGTAGAGAGACAGTCTGAAGGTGGTTCACTGAATACTCTGCCAGGCACTTTATCGTGAATAGCAGAGTAATCACGTAGTTGTACATGCAGACAGGGTATTCGGCGAGTGGACTGGGCTACCCGTTCCCCCGAACCCGCACCGAGCTCGTGTGAACGTGTGGAATGCGTTTCGGAGCCGCATTGCAGCCGGTCTGCCTGAACCAGAGACCGTCTAGGGGGTGTCGGCCGCGCTGGGGAAGGAACCGTGTACCGCGGAAACCTCTCAACTGCCTCGCAGCCGTCACGGGGGGACGTTGCAGGACGTGCGTTGCCACCCGGGGCTAATCGCACAACCTGTTAACAACCGTACCCCATCTTTTTTAATGTCCAGGGCCCATTCATAAACTGCGGGGACTTCACTGTAATTACTGTCATTCAATAAAAAATGTCATGTCATGTCTTGTGCACTATACTGCAGCAGTTCCATGTAAGTATGGTCCCAGTTTCTTCGAGCAATTTCTCTTGTCAGTGAGAGATCATTCGAAAGTTAGTTTGGTCCTTAAGTTTTGCACGCTGGTGTTGGAAGGCTTGCACTCTTTCCCTTCGCCGTAGCAATGACTGTATAAATGCGTGTGTGCTAGCACAAATCAATCTACACTACTGGCCATTAAAATTGCTACATCACGAAGATGACGTGCTACAGACGCGAAATTTAACCGACAGGAAGAAGATGCTATGATATGCAAATGATTAGCTTTTCACGGCATTCACACAAGGTGGCGACACCTACAACGTGCTGACATGAGGAAAGGTTCCATCAGATTTCTCATACACAAACAGCAATTGACCGGCGTTGCCTGGTGAAACGTTGTTGTGATGCCTTGTGTAAGGAGGAGAAATGCGCACAATCACGTTTCCGACTTTCATAAAGGTCGGATTGTGGCCTATTGCGATTGCGGTTTATCGTATCGCGACATTGCTGCTAACGTTGCTCGAGATCCAATGACTGTTGCCAGAATATGGAATCGGTGGGTTCAGGAGGGTAATACGGAACGTCGTGCTGGATTCCAACGGCCTCGTATCGCTAGCAGTCGAGATGACAGGCATCTTCTCCGCATGGCTGTAACGGATCGTGCAGCCACGTCTCGATCCCTCAGTCAACAGATGGGGTCGTTTTCAAGACAACAACCATCTGCACGAACAGTTCGACGACGTTTGCAGCAGCATGGACTATCAGCTCGGAGACCATGGGTGCGGTTACCCTTGACGCTGCATCACAGAAGGAGCGCCTACGATGGTGTACTCAACGACGAGCTGGGTGCACGAATGGCAAAACGTCATTTTTTCGGATGAATCCAGGTTCTGTTTACAGCATCATGATGGTCGCATCCGTGTTTGGCGACATCGCGGTGAACGCACATTGGAAGCGTGTATTCGTCATCGCCATACTGGCGTATCACCCGGCGTGATGGTATGGGGTGCCACTAGTTACACGTCTCGGTCACCTCTTGTTCGCATTGATGGGACTTTGAACAGTGCACGTTAAATTTCAGATGTGTTACGACCCGTGGCTCTGCCCTTAATTCGATCCCTGCGAAACCCTACATTTCAGCGGGATAATGCACGACTGCATGTTGCAGGTCCTATACGGGCCTTTCTGGATACAGAAAATGTTCGACTGCTGCCCTGGCCAGCACGTTCTCCAGATCTCTCACCAACTGAAAACGTCTGGTGGCCGAGCAACTGGCTCGTCACACTTGCCAGTCACTACTCTTGATGAACTGTGGTATCGTGTTGAAGCTGCATGGGCAGCTGTACCTGTACACTCCATCCAAGCTCTGTTTGAGTCAATATCCAGGCGTATCAAGGCCGTTATTACGGCCAGAGGTGGTTGTTCTGGGTACTGATTTCTCGGGATCTATGCACCCAAACTGATTGTAAACGTAATCACATGTCAGTTCTAGTATCATATATTTGTCCAATGAATACCCATTTATCATCTGCATTTCTTCTTGGTGTAGCAGTTTTAATAGCCAGTAGCGTAGTTTCGTCTTCTTGCTTCCTACGCGCTGTAGTATGTTCCTAGATACATCACACAGTATTCGTTCTTGAAAGCTTGAAAACAGGCTTTCGCTGAACATTTTCGAGCGTCTGGCAGTATAGGTTCGTCAGAACTTCCGAGATGCCCTGTCATGGGTCAAAATGACCCGCCCCTATTCGTGCTGCTTTTCTCTCTATACGTTCAAGATCCCCTGTCAGTCCCACTCACTCAAGATGTATTCTAACATGGGTCGCATTACAATTTTGTATCTCCTGTGTCGACTGGTTTCCGGTTATCCTACCAGCGAACCAAAGTCTGCCACCTGCTTTATCTAGACTGGTGTCTAAAATTAAATCAACAAACCCCAATTTCCGCGCTCTGTAACTGATTCTCTACATAATCGTACAAACTGTCAACAGATGTCCGTACGATCGTGTTATGCGTGGAAGGTGGAATTCCAGTCGACGAAGCCCGCATCTCGTGGTCGTGCGGTAGCGTTCTCGCTTCCCACGCCCGGGTTCCCGGGTTCGATTCCCGGCAGGGTCAGGGATTTTCTCTACCTCGTGATGGCTGGGTGTTGTGTGCTGTCCTTAGGTTAGTTAGGTTTAAGTAGTTTTAAGTTCTAGGGGACTGATGACCATAGATGTTAAGTCCCATAGTGCTCAGAGCCATTTGAACCATCCAGTCGACGAACAACCACGCCAACGATGACGTCAGGGCTCCTATCAGACGGGGCAGTATCTGCAGGGTAGTTCCTCATCCACAGTTGGTGTGCACTCAGTCACAAAACGGTGCAGTATGGCGCAGAGAAGGCGCCTTCCAGACTCTCTGCGGTGAAGGGCCATAGGAAGAATGGAAGCAGGACAGTCGCAAGCTGATGTGGCCCGATGGCTTAATCTCATTCGTTCTGTTGTTTCTCGGGTGTGGTGACAGTTTATAGAGACCGAGTGTGTGTGTGTGTGTGTTGGGGCTTATGGGCGCTGAACATCGAGGTCATCAGCGCCCTGACACACATTAAAAATGGCTCTGAGCACTATGGCACTCAACATCTTAGGTCATAAGTCCCCTACAACGTAGAACTACTTAAACCTAACTAACCTAAGGACATCACACACACCCATGCCCGAGGCAGGATTCGAACCTGCGACCGTAGCAGTCCTGCGGCCGGCTGACACACATTAAAAGGAACGAATGTGGACAGACCTAATAAAACTGAAGAACACACTCAAAGAAAGCAGGAAAATAAGGAAAATGCTGCATAAGAAAGTAAAACCGAAGGAAAGGGAAAACATAGCAACAAGAATGCCACACAAAATTGTCATTGGCTGGCCCCTTACATAAAATATGGGCGAGCTTGTCACACAGTGAGCAAATTAAAATCCTCTCCCTAAAATCTTTGTAAAAACATTTGACATGGCACAGAACTTTAAAGCTTTAACCACATTCGTCCGAGTGTTGCCTAAAAGAGAAGGCAGATCCGCTGGCAAGTCAGCCGCGGCCCGCTGGTCAGAAAATAAAACACAATCCAATAAAACGTGGCGCACAGTGACCTGGACGCCGCAAGAACCACACATTGGAGGGTCCTCTCGCCGGAGCAGGAAGCCATGCGTCATAGGGCTGTGGCCTATTCGAAGCCGAGTGAGGAGAACCTCGTCCCGTCGATGGGGCTGAAAGGAAGTACACCACACACGCGTTGTGGGCTTCACTAGACGGAGCTTATTGTCAGTCACTTCCAGCCACTCATCCTCCCACCGACGCATGACTCGTGAGCTCAAAGATCAGGGCAGGGCCGACCATTTGTGACATCAGAAAGAGAGGACCGTTATTTGGTTGTAAGGGCACGTCAGTACCGCCTTAGTACTGCAGGGCAACTGGCATCTGACCGCGCAGCATCCACTGGACATGTTGTGTCAAGGCAAACGGTGTACAGAAGCCTTGCTGTCGGAGACGCTTCTTCACAGAAGGGAACGTCTAGAAAAGGTGAATCTTCAGCATGCCACCTGGACGACCGAACAGTAGGCCAATGTTCCTTGCACAGATGGATCCCTATTTGGTCTAGAGAGTGATTCTCGACGGATTCAGATCTGGAGGGAACGTGGAACTCGATTTCTGGACCCAAACACCGTGGAAAGAGATCCATATCGAGCAGGATCCCTACTGGTGCAGGGAGGTTAGGTTTAATTAGTTCTACGTTCTAGGCGACTGATGATGTCAGAAGTTAAGTCGCATAGTGCTCAGAGCCATTTGAACCATTTGAGAAGATCCGGTAGCAACGAAAACCGCCTTTGTTTTAATGATTGCCGCTCCTATTCACGTATCATTTCTGTGGCACTATCTCTATCTTCACGATAACACAAAATGAGCTGCCCTCGCTTCAAGTTTTTCGATGTCACGCGTCAGTCCCACCTGATGCGGATCCCACACCGCACAGCAATACTCCAGAATAGGATTATGTTAACGATCATCTCTTCACGAAATTGTACGGGTGAATCGGCAAGGTTTAACTGCTGCCAGGTATCGTGACGAGATCTTGGGACCTCGTGTGCTGTTGTTGCGAAGTGGTGTGGGCCCAGACTTCGTACTGACAGACGATAACGCTCCACCTCGTACAGCACAGGTGACATATTTTCTTGGAAACGGAAGATATTACACCCATGGGGTGGCGTGCTCGCTCTCCCGATTTGAACCGCATAATGTCTAGGATGATACTCTAGGACGCACTAGGGAGACGGGTTGTATCACGTCAGCTTCCACCAAGCGCTCTCCAAGACTTGCGAGCAGGTTCAAATGGTTCAAATGGCTCCGAGCACTATGGGACTCAACATCTTAGGTCATAAGTCCCCTACAACTTAGAACTACTTAAATCTAACTAACCTAAGGACATCACACACACCCATGCCCGAGGCAGGATTCGAACCTGCGACCGTAGGAGTCCCGCGGTTCCGGACTGCAGCGCCAGAACCGCACGGCCACCGCGGCCGGCTGCGAGCAGGTCTGCAGGAGGAACTGCCGTTATCGCCTCAACATGAGATTGATGACATCATTCACAGCATACCCTGCCGCTGTCATACCTGTATTGCTGCCAGATGTGGTCATACTCCTTACTGAGCATATTAACCAGTTGTCAGGACGTGTGTGCAAATCCGTTGAGTTGGGAAAAACGAAGTACTTTTTTGTCTACCTTTACGCACGTTGCAGTTGTTTACTTTCTGTATTCTTTACATTGTTTCTACTTCATTGCGCATACTATATTGTGGCAAAATAAACGGAGCCTTACAAAATTTCCGTTTGTTCTGTAAGATGGCTGTTAGCACTGCGTAGCGTTGCGCAGTTGGAGGTGAGCCGCCAGCAGTGGTGGATGTGGGGAAGTGAGATGGCAGATTTTTGAGAGCGGATGATCTGGACGTGTGTCCATCAGAGACAGTACATTTGTAAGATTGGATATCATGGACTGATAAAAATAATATGACTTTTGAACAATATTAAGGTAAATACATTGTTTGTTCTCTATCAAAATCTTTCATTTGCTAACTATGCCTATCAGTAGTTAGTGCCTTCCGTAGTTTGAATCTTTTATTTAGCTGGCAGTAGTGGCGCTCCCCGTATTGCAGTAGTTCGAGTAACGAAGATTTTTGTGAGGTAAGTGATTTGTGAAACGTATAGGTTAATGTTAGTCAGGGCCATTCTTTTGTAGGGAGTTTTGAAAGTCAGATTGCGTTGCGCTAAAAATATTTTGTGTCAGTTTAAGCACAGTCATGTATAAATTTTTCTAAGGGGACGTTTCAGTTGCTTTAATTTTAGACACCAGTGTATTACTGAGGCTATGTAATGATTTCATTTCATTGTTACATCAGGGTTTTTGTATGAGTTAACTAGTTACAATTGTGACTCAGTGATTTATACTTTCACGCTGAATTTTAATCGCATTTCTAAACCTTGAATTGTGGGAAGAGGGGGATGGGGGACAGAGGGCGGGTGATTGGTACGCACAAGGCGGATAGTTTCAGGGAATTTTATGTTGTAGGCGAAAGTGTCTATTAAGTTGAATTTAAAAGGAACAAAGTGTTTTCAGTCGCACAGAGATCGATTACGCGCTTGCTTATATTTTTAAAGATCACTACGTTCGACAGGAGGCCACGACGTTTGGAACGCGGATTTACTGCAGACTCCGTACACTCGTAGTACTGCATGTGGACAACAGAATGTGTGAGCAGTAGCGCGCACTTCTCAAGCGTTACTGAGAAAATCGCAAGATAATTTCGGTCGTCAAATATATATATTTGTGCGTGGCCATTTTAACCATGAAGCGGGTGCAGCCGCGTGGTGTCGGCACGGTAGCTCGGCGTGTTCGGTCAGAGCATTAGCTTCCCTTTCTAATAAAGAATACTGACCGAACGGATGAAAGAGCAAACTGAACGGGTGTCATCGGACGTCCACCCTGAACAAATCAAACGAACAACATAGGACAATTTTTTTAATTTTTTTAGAAAAAAGTGGTTGGTGTTCAAGCCGCTGGTGATGTGTTGGCAGATGTGCCAACACCTTGTTGCAATAGGAGGCCGAAATGCACGCGTTTAATTCACGCCGGTGGTGCTAGGTCTGAAACAGGATACCTAATGAATGCTATAAAGAAAAGTACGTAGCTACTGGAATACTTAACTTTAATCCATCATTTGTATACAGCATTCTTGATGATACAAGTGAGACTCTCTCTAGAAATGGTTAATGGCGCCTTGCTAGGTCGTAGCCATGGACTTAGCTCAAGGCTATTCTAACTGTCTCTCGGCAAATGAGAGAAAGGCTTCGTCAGTGTAGTCGCTAGCAAAGTCGTCGTACAACTGGGGCGAGTGCTAGTCCGTCTCTCTAGACCTGCCGTGTGGTGGCGCTCGGTCTGCAATTACTGACAGTGGCGACACGCGGGTCCGACATGTACTAATGGACCGCGGCCGATTTAAAGCTACCACCTAGCAAGTGTGGTGTCTGGCGGTGACACCACAGCTGGATTGCTGGATCGAGTTCCGTTCGTCAGTTTTTATTTTCAACACAGTCATTTTCTTTACTATTTATATTACGATTGACATAATGGGAAAAATACGTGTAATCGGATGAACGTTTATTAAATTTACAATGTTATTTGGCAGTCTACTACTTTTTAGTATTACAAATAACATAATATTCATAACTATCGACTAGTAAACGACCAAACGCATAAAGTGATACTGAAAATGCATTCTTTTCCGTGTCTTCAAATCTGTTCGTATTTAATCGAAAGAGAACGAGAAATTGCTTCTCGGAAGACACTATTACAATACACTTGATACTGCGTAACCAATTATCAGCGCCGGTTCTTAAGGAAACACTGCGTTATGCATGGTTTTCTGCCAAACTATCATCTGAAAAAGAGGTTTTTGAAAATGTTAGCGAGGTTTGTTTTCCCACTGAAAACGTCAAATGACGTTGCGTGTGCGGAAACATAGCATTTATTCAATGCAGCTGGCGCCGTTTAACTTTGTTTTCCATGTTTTTACGAAAAATACCATCCTGCAACTTGTACTCGTAATGTCGAAAGCGACGATTAATTGTACGTCTTTCGAAAGCCGTCTGTGCCGGTCAAAACTTGGAGGCAACAAGTCGTCTCGGACTCCTTCCAGGTATAAGGGATTTCTCAAATCACGGTCAAGCATACATTTTCAGTATCACTTTATGCGTTTGGTCGTTTACTAGTCGATAGTTATGAATATTATGTTATTTGTGATAATAAAAACGTTGTAAATTTAATAAAAGTTCATCCGATTACACGTATTTTAACCATTATACCTATTGTAATATAAATAATAAAGAAAATGACTGTGTTGAAACTAAAAATAAAAAAAAACCTGACGAACGGAACTCGATCCAATGATCCAGTGGCTTGAAGGCCAACGACTGTTTTTTTTTTAAAAAAAACGTTTTGTTCTACATTGGTCGCTGAATTTGTTCAGGGCGGACGTTCGATGACCCGTTCACGCAGTTTTTTTTATTTTTTTATTTTTTTATTATTATTATTATAAAGGGTAGCTAAGGCTCTGACCGAACCAACACCGATTCAAAGGAAGGCCTAGGAGCTCGTTCGTGACGTCACGTCAGCTAGGCACGGCGAACTCCAGGTCTGTTGCAGGCATACTCATAATGGTGGTGTCTCCCTCCCTGACACAGGAAAATGTGAAACTATAGGCTGTAGTTGACCAACACACATTGTTCTGAGACAGTTCTGCAATCAATTGATTGGGCAATTCATTACACTTCTTAACAAATAGTGTACTCCTGAACCTACATTTCCACCTGTTTTAAGGATTGACATCCAAAACAACTTCATGGTCCAGCAGCAACAGAATTCGTGCTTCTTTACTTTATTTGTAAATCTGAGGGAGTTACGTTTGTACTGGGTTGCTTTTACAAGAAACTGTGAACATATTGGTGCTCTTCTTTAGGTATCTTGGTTGTCTATGTGGTGAGGAGCACTGAATGTTAATGAAACATCTTGCGATTGTACACGTTGGGGGAGGGGGTGGGGGACAGAAGAAGAGGCAAAAGAGAGATACTTGTTTTATCAAATAAAATTTGTTTATCTTATAAAGTTTCTCCTGTCAGTTGCAAGACGGGAATATGTATCTTTTCTAATGTGCATGTTTACAAAAGTTTAAGCTCAGCAGTATTTTCGATGTATGAAGCTATTTTGTTTCCTGTTTAGAATTCCTTTCGTTGAAAACGACTGTAATGTAATGACTGGCAACAGTTCGACATATACACATGTAAATTCGTTCACATTTCCAGTGACGATGTCAAACGAAAAGAAGTAAATAAATAAAAGAAACGAGTTCATTGTAAGGGGGTTGGGGTAAGTTTCGATAACAAAATGGATCAAGTAAATATAGTTACTTGAATGAAAAATTTCCGAAGCTTGCAATGTGTGAAAAGCGTCTTCTCATATTGACCTACGTTTGTTTCGACAGGATTCAGTAATACAGAACTATGATCTTCATTTGTAGCTTTACGATAGTAAGAAAATCTTTCATCTAAATAAAACTGCAGAATCCAAAACAATACCAAACATTTTGTCCAAAAATAAGAGATTTAAAGTGATAAGCACGCCCATGCGTTTCTGCCTGCAACAGACCTGGCGTTCGCCGCGCCTAGCTGACGTGACGTCACCAACAAGCGCCGAGGCCTTCCTTTGAGTCGGTGTTGACCGAACACGCTGAGCTACCGTGCCGGCAGCACCCGGCTGCAGCCGCTTCGTGGTTAAAATGGCCACGCACAGATATATACAGGGTGAGTCACCTAACGTTACCGCTGGATATATTTCGTAAACCACATCAAATACTGACGAATCGATTCCACAGACCGAACGTGAGGAGAGGGGCTAGTGTAATTGGTTAATACAAACCATAAAAAAATGCACGGAAGTATGTTTTTTAACACAAAGCTACGTTTTTTTAAATGGAACCCCGTTAGTTTTGTTAGCACATCTGAACATATAAACAAATACGTAATCAGTGCCGTTTGTTGCATTGTAAAATGTTAATTACATCCGGAGATATTGTAACCTAAAGTTGACGCTTGAGTACCACTCCTCCGCTGTTCGATCGTGTGTATCGGAGAGCACCGAATTAAGTAGGGATCCAAAGGGTACGGTGATCGACCTTAAGTACAGAAGAGACTGGAACAGCACATTACGTCCACATGCAAACACCATTTTATTGGTCTTTTTCACTGACGCACATGTACATTACCATGAGGGGTGAGGTACACGTACACACGTGGTTTCCGTTTTCAATTACGGAGTGGAATAGAGTGTGTGCCACTGGAAACGCGTCGAGGTATGTGGTATCAGCATGATGGTGCACCTGCACATTCCGCAATTAACACTAGGCTGACCCTTGACAGGATGTTCGACAAGCGTTTCATAGGACGTGGAGGACGCATAAATTGGCCAGCCCGTTCTCCTGACCTTACACCTCTGGACTTCTTTCTGTGGGGTACGTTAAAGGAGAATGTGTACCGTGATGTGCCTACAACCCCAGAGGATATGAAACAACGTATTGTGGCAGCCTGCGGCGACATTACACCAGATGTACTGCGGCGTGTACGACATTCATTACGCCAGAGATTGCAATTGTGTGCAACAAATGATGGCCACCACATTGAAAATCTATTGGCCTGACATGTCGGGACACACTCTATTCCACTCCGTAATTGAAAACGGAAACCACGTGTGTACGTGTACCTCACCCCTCATGGTAATGTACATGTGCGTCAGTGAAAAAGACCAATAAAAAGGTATTAGCATGTGGACGTAATGTGCTGTTCCAGTCTCTTCTGTACCTAAGGTCCATCACCGTTCCCTTTGGATCCCTACGTAATTCATTGCTCTCCGATACAAACGATCGAACAGCGGAGGAGTGGTACTCAAGCGTCAACTTTAGGTTACAATATCTCCGGATGTAATTAACATTTTACAATGCAACAAACGGCACTGATTACGTATTTGTTTATCTGTTCAGATGTGCTAACAAAATTAATGGGGTTCCATTTATAAAAAAACGTAGGTTTGTGTTAGAAAACATGATTCCGTGCATTTATTTATGGTTTGTGTTAACCAATTACACTAGCCCCTCTCCTCACGTTCGGCCTGTGGAATCGATTCGTCAGTATGTGATGTGGTTTACGAAATATATCCAGCGGTAATGTTAGGTGACTCACCCTGTATATTTGACGACCGAAATTATCTTGCGATTTTCTCCGTAACGCTTGAGAAGTACGCGCTACTGCTTACACATTTTGTTGTCCTCGTGCAGTACTACGAGTGTACGATGTATGCAGTAAATCCGCGTTCCAAACGCCGTGGCCTCCCCCTGCGAGTCAGACAAAGCAACGGCAGCCGTTGTCCGCAGAGGCACCTGACGCGGCTGCCTCCCGGGTCTGGCTGTAACCGGCTGAGTAACTGGCTAAGCCGCGCGATCCGTTGGCACACCGAGTCGGAGATAAAATGAGACGAGAAGTGCGCGAACCGGCGCCTTGCATTCGCCAGCGCCGCTCCACCTCGCTATATAGCTGCTGCTGTTACGTCTGCCGCTGTGTAAGCTGCTCGCGGACTTTGATGTGCACCGCGCGAACACAGCTGGGACTACGTCGGCAGGCGTCGCTCAGCTTCTTGTTGCTGCTGCCTTCAGCGTCGGAGCGCCCCCAGGTAAGGCATTCCCTACCTCTGTCACTAACGGCAGGACGATTATTCGCCGCTGATGCTGCCGTCTGCGGCGAAGTAAACAGGCGGAACAACGTCACGTTAATACCGCGAAACATTATTCTACATCTACATCTACATGATTACTCTGCAATTCACATTTAAGTGCTTGGCAGAGGGTTCATCGAACCACAATCATACTATCTCTCTACCATTCCACTCCCGAACAGCGCGCGGGAAAAACGAACACCTAAACCTTTCTGTTCGAGCTCTGATTTCTCTTATTTTATTTTGATGATCATTCCCTTCCTGTGTAGGTTGGGCTCAACAAAATGTTTTCGCATTCGGAAGAGAAAGTTGGTGACTCAAATTTCGTAAATAGATCTCGCCGCGACGAAAAACGTCTTTGCTTTAATGACTTCCATCCCAACACGCGTATCATATCTGCCACACTCTCTCCCCTATTATGTGATAATGCAAAACGAGCTGCCCTTTTTTGCACCCTTTCGATGTCCTCCGTCAATCCCACCTGGTAAGGATCCCACACCGCGCAGCAATATTCTAACAGAGGACGAACGAGTGTAGTGTAAGCTATCTCTTGAGTGGACTTGTTGCATCTTCTAAGTGTCCTGCCAATGAAACGCAACCTTTGGCTCGCCTTCCCCACAATATTATCTATGTGGTCTTCCCAACTGAAGTTGTTCGTAATTTTAACACCCAGGTACTTAGTTGAATTGACAGCCTTGAGAATTGTACTATTTACCGAGTAATCGAATTCCAACGGATTTCTTTTGGAACTCATGTGGATCACCTCACACTTTTCGCTATTTTGCGCCAACTGCCACCTGCCACACCATACAGCAATCTTTTCTAAATCGCTTTTCAACTGATACTGGTCTTCGGATGACCTTACTAGACGGTAAATTACAGCATTATCTGCGAACACCCTAAGAGAACTGCTCAGTTTGTCACCCAGATCATTTGTATAGATCAGGAACAGCAGAGGTCCCAGGACGCTTCCCTGGGGAACACCTGATATCACTTCAGTTTTACTCGATGATTTGCCGTCTATTACTACGAACTGCGACCTTCCTGACAGGAAATCACGAATCCAGTCGCACAACTGAGGCGATAACCCATAGGCCCGCAGCTCGATTAGAAGTCGCTTGTGAGGAACGGTGTCAAAAGCTTTCCGGAAACCTAGAAATACGCAATCAACTTGAGATCCCCTGTCGATAGCGGCCATCAGTCTTCTGAATGGTTTTTTGCGGGCGGCCGAAAATTTCTCTCCTGTGCTAACCTCTTCATCTCGAAATAGCACTTGCAAATTACGCCTTCAATCATTTGATATATGTATTCCAATCTCTGTCTTCCTCTGCAGTTTTTGCCCCCCTACAGCTCCCCCTAGTACCACAGAAGCTGTTCCCTCGCGTCTTAACTGATTTTCTACCATCCTGTACCTTATTCTTGCCAGTGTTATCCATATACTCCTTTCCTCACCAATTCTGCGGAGAACCTCCTCATTCCTTGCCCTGTCAGTCCACTTAATTTTCAACATTCTTCCCTAGCACCACATCTCAGATGCTTCGAGACTCTTACCGAACGAGGTGGCGCAGCAGTTAGCACACTGGGCTCGCATTCGGGAGGTCGACCGTTCGAACCCGCGTCCGGCCATCTTGATTTAGGTTTTCCGTGTCCGCAGCTCGTGGTCGTGCGGTAGCATTCTCGCTTCCCGCGCCCGGGTTCCCGGGTACGATTCCCGGCGGGGTCAGGGATTTTCTCTGCCTCGTGATGACTGGGTGTTGTGTGATGTCCTTAGGTTAGTTAGGTTTAAGTAGTTCTAAGTTCTAGGGGACTGATGACCATAGATGTTAAGTCCCATAGTGCTCAGAGCCATTTGAACCAATTTAGGTTTTCCGCGATTTTCTAAATCGGTTCAGGCAAATGCCGGGATGGTTCCTTTGAAAGAGCACTGCCGACTTCCTTGCGTAATCCGATGGGGCCGATGACCTCGCTGTTTGGTCCCCTCCCCCCGAATCAACTAACCATCAAATTTCGAGCCTCTTCTTTTCCCGTTTTCCCACAGTCCCTGTTTCACTACGGTACAATGCTCTGCTCGAAACGTAAATTATTCTAAATTTCTTCTTCAAATTAAGGTCTAAGTTTGATACTAGTAGACTTCTCTTGGCCAGGAATGTCCTTTTTGCCATTGCTAGTCCGCTTTTCATGACCTTCTTCCTCCGTTCGTCATGAGTTATTATGCTGCCTAGGTAGCAGAGTTCCTTAAGGGGGAGTAGGACGTCAAACTGGCCGACTTCTTACAGCAGAGGCATCACAGGACATTTTAATTTCCAGTGTTTACACTTTTACAAATAAATTCATAAGACTTTGTCAGTATCACCAGGAAGGATTCAGGATTCACACTCATTGCAGTGGAAGTTCGAAAACATAACAAAAAAATTGTTTTTTACGTGTGAAATTTCATCATTTTTTCAACTACTAATGGCTGCATTTGTTACTGTAGGTACACTTTTGTTCATAAGTTAGAGACATTCTTCGATTAATTTTGCACAGCATACATACCATACTTACAGGTGTATGAAACTCTAGAATTTATTTAATTTATGAAAAAATGAATGAACTGTTATATTTTAAACTTCATGTTTAGGAAAAACACAAATGCTATAATTAATTACCTCAATTTTTACCACCGGTTTTAATAGATTTCGAAAATTTAGAGTTTCATACACCTTTAAGTATGGTTTGTATGCTGTGCACAATTCATCGAAGAATCTCTCTTACTTATGAAGAAAAGTGTACCTGTAGCAACAAATACTGCCATTAGTAAGTGAAAAAAATGATGTAACTTCACATGAAAAAAAAAGATTATTTCGTTATGTTTTCTAACTTCCATTGCTATGAGTGTGAATTCTGAATCCTTCCTGGTCATGCTGACAAAGTTTTATGAATTTTTCTGTAAAAGTATAGACAGTGGAAATTAAAATGTCCTGTGGTGCCTCTCCTGCTCAAAGTCTGTCCGTTTGACGTCCTACCCCCTTAACTTCATCAACTTCGTGATCACCAATCACGATGTTCAGTTTCTCGCTCTTCTGATGTCTACTACTTCTCATTACTTTCGTCTTTCTTCCATTTACTCTCAATCCATATCATGTACTCATTAGAATATTCATTCCATTCAGCAGACCCTGTAATTCTTCTTCACGTTCATTGAGGATAGCAATATAATAAGCGAATCTTTTCACTGATATCCTTTCACCTTGAATTTCAATTCCGCTCTTGAACCTTTCTTTTACTTCCATCATTGCTTCTTCGATGCACAGATTCAACAGTACTGGCGACTGACTTACATTCCTGTCTTCCACTCTTTGGAATCCGAGCACTTAGTGTTGGTGCTCCACTCTTATTGTTCCCTATTGGCTCTTTTACATATTGTAAGTAGCCTGTCAGTATGTAGCAAGCGCTGAAGACTGTGTTAATATCGCTGTCAGCGCTCTGCGCCCTCGGGAAGAGATTCTGGGTTGGACTGACTAGCAGTTAGCGAATGGATAGAGAAGTGCACCGACATGTTTCTTCTTAGTGGAGACTCTGTGTTGGTAGGACACGCGATGTAAAGTGAAGTGAAATTTCTTATAAGAAAAGATTCAAGTAAAGGTATGATAATGGATGTATGGTTGATAATATTTTAGTAGTGTAATTATTGACAACTATATAATTTTTGGAACTGGATGTTACAAGAATAAGGTAAAATTTTGTAAATACGTTGTTTGTTCTTCAATAAAATCTTTCTTTCGCTAACCATATGCCACCTAGTAGTTAGAATCTTTTTATTTAGCTGGCTCTAGTTGCTGTTTGCTGTGATTGCTGTAGTTCATCTTATGAAGATTTTATCTGAGGTAAGCGACTTATAAAAGGAATGGGGTTTCTACTATGGCGATTCGTGACTGAAATGAGTTTAGGCAATTAACAGAGTTGGAGGCAGTTTCATATTTCTTTAATTTCATTTTTTTTTTTGGATTTGTGTTATTGTTAGGATGTCTTACAATTCAGGGCCATTCTTTTGTGTTAATTATTGGAAGCCGTGTTGTCAATGTATAGCAGTGAGATTGCGTTGGGCTTGTATATTGTGGGTAATAAATGAATAGGTGAAGTCTGAGTTGTCTTTGTCAGGGAAAATTCTGTAGGTCAGTGTATAAAAAAAAAAAAAAATTAAAACTTAGTTTCAAGATTGTACATTACCAGCCCTTCCCTGTAGACTACCCCTATTTTTCTCACAATTTGGAAAATCTTGCACTATTTTTCAGTGTCGTACGCTTTCTCCAGATCGACAAATCCAATGAACGTGACTTGATTTTCCTTTAGTCCTGGTTCCATTATCAACCGCAACGCCGCCGCGCGGGGTAGCCGCGAGGTTTAAGGTGCCGTTGTTTAGATTAGATTAGATTTACTTTCATTCCAATTGATCCGTAGTGAGGAGGTCCTCCAGGATGTGGAACATGTCAGAAAAACAACAATACATGACAAATATTTACAACTAAAACAAATAAGATAATGTACCATTCCACAGGTCCCAAGTGGAATGATCGTCATTTTTTAATGAACACTAAGAGTCATTTTACAAATACTAATGCACTGAATTGAAAATAAAAAAGTTTTTTATTTATTTATAAGGTAATAAACATGTAATACAACTACTGTAATACTTATTTACAATGAACACATTACTGCACTGAAATGGTGCAGAAGTTAGATTATACTTACACACACACACACAAACACACACACACACACACACAGACACACACACACAAATTTTCAGTGAACACATTACTGCACTGAAATTGTGCAGAAGTTATGTTGTACCAACAAATCAGTTAGTTTTACTAAGAAATTCATCAATGGAGTAGAAGGAGTTTGCCACCAATAAATCCTTTAGGCTTCTCTTAAACTGAATTTCATTGGTTGTTAAGCTTTTTATGGCTGCTGGCAAGTTATTGAAAATGTGTGTTCCTGAATAATGCACACCTTTTTGTACAAGACTAAGTGACTTTAAATCCTTATGAAGATTATTCTTATTTCTAGTATTGATTCCATGAATTGAGCTGTTGGTTTGAAAAAGTGATATATTTTTAATGACAAATTTCATTAAGGAATAAATATATTGGGAAGCTGTAGTTAGTATCCCTAGTTCCCTAAACAGGCTTCTGCAGGATGTTCTTGAGTTCACACCACATATAATTCTTACTGCACGTTTTTGTGCCCGGAAAACTTTAGCTTGGCTTGATGAATTACCCCAAAAAATAATCCCATATGACATTATGGAATGAAAGTAAGCATAGTATGCCAGCTTTTTCATTTTTATATCCCCTATGTCTGACAAAATTCGCATTGCAAACAGAGATTTGTTAAGACGCTTCAGCAGTTCTGTGGTGTGCTCCTCCCAGTTGAATTTATTATCAAGCTGTAATCCCAAGAATTTAACACTGTCCACTTCTTCTATCTTCTTGTCATCGTATGTTAGACATATACTCTTGAGACACCCCTTACAAGTTCTGAACTGCATGTAGTGTGTTTTTTCAAAGTTTAGTGACAAAGAATTGGCTAGGAACCAGTGATTAATGTCCACAAATCTTTTATTGGCTGATCTTTCTAAGACTACACTTGATTTGCTATTTATTGCAATGTTTGTATCATCGGCAAACAAAACAAACTTGGCCTCTGGTAATGTTACTGATGAAAGGTCATTGATATACACAAGGAAAAGTAAGGGCCCCAAAATGGAACCTTGTGGGACCCCACAGTGCTGCCACAGTTCTCTCTGTCACTATTAGCGGTGGCCTGAAGTCATACCCGATTGCTCCCCACATCTTGACACCAGCAGTAATGCCGCTAGTCTTCTCCTTAACGTTAGAGGGACGTCTTCCCAGACCGTCGCCGTACTCGCCGACGATGGTCATCCCTGGAAGTGCAGAACGCCGATTCGTTGCTGAAGACAATGCGACGGCATCCGTCAGCAGTCCTTGCTTCCCGGTCACTGCAGCACTCCTAATGCAGCCGCTTCTGTTCTGCTGTTGACGGCAGACCACACGTAAGACGGTAATTCCGCAGACTGGATGCTGATAGCCTCTGACGAACAGCGCGGCATGGCACGGAATGTTTCAGCGAGTCCATTACAGGCGGCAGCCGAAGATGGGAAGGGGTTACGATGTGCTCAGCGCACAGCATGGTGATGTCCTCCTGTTGTGTACATAGTTCCGCGTAGTCAGCGCGTACACAACTTTCCCACTAGAGCGCGCCCCGCTAAGCACAACAGCGCAGGCGCAGCGCTCGTCCGTCTCCACACTACGAGATGGCGCTGCCATAGAGACGGACCAAATTCTGCTTCCGCCGATCCGCGTATTAATATGTAACGCAGCCAATGAGATTGCTGCTAACACATAGAACCTTTTCTCCTCACGCATCATAATCACGCAGTGATACATGAAAGCGCGAGGTATTATAACGAGTGTACAGACCTCCAATTAGTCAGTCTGCATTTGTCTGCAACAGTCTGTACGAGTTCTACATTTCTCTGTACCAGTCTATAGTCAAGTTTCAGTCTGCGCCCAATAAGATTACCATATTCCTGTACATAGCCATGAAGATAAATGTATAGACACTTTTGTCAAGTATCAGAGATATATGTGAGAATAATATTAACGTACCAATACCAAAGGAACTTCAGATTGTCAATTGTAAATAGCATCCAGAACCAAGTTAAGTAATTTTTATGCTTGTTGTTATTTTAATAAATGTGTGTGAAAATTAATCAAGTTCCGTTTAAAGTTGGTCACCGTCAATCTGCTACTCTAAGCGTGCCAGTAGCATTTCTATCGTCTGACCTAACGGCAGAAGATAAACGCGCCACGATAAGACCACGAGATATATTGCTGACACTCGCCTACTTCGTTAGAGCGACAAGTCAAATAATCTGATGGTGTGTGTACTGAAGGTCCGTCCCGGGTTCGATTCCCGGCTGGGTCGGAGATTTTCTCCGCTCAGGGACTGGGTGTTGCCTTGTCCTTATCATCATCATTCCATCCCGATCGACACGCAAGTCGCCGAAGTGGCGTCAACTCGAAAGACCTGCACCAGGCGAACGGTCTACCCGACGGGAGGCCCTAGTCACACGACATTTCCATTTCCAACATGGTGATCCTCTCTTGTGCAGAAAGGATGTGGTCGACCAAATGCTTGACAACGACTGTGTTCCCACTGGAGTAATCCACTAAATTACAGACCCATATCATTAACGTCGATATGCAGCAGGATTTTTGAACATATATTGTGTTCCAACTTTATGAATTACCTCGAAGAAAACTGTCTATTGACACACAGTCAACACGGATTTAGAAAACATCGTTCTTGTGAAACACAACTAGCTCTTTACTCACACAAAGTGCTGAGTGCTATTGACAAGGGATCTCAGATTGATTCCGTATTTCTGGATTTCCGGAAGGCTTTTGAAACTGCACCGCACAATGGGCTTGTAGTGAAATTGCGTGGTCAGGTGACTGGGTGTCACTTGTCTCATACGTCTGAACGCGAGATTTCCACACTCCTAAACATTCCTTGGTCCACTGCTTCCGATGTGATAGTGGCCGAACTCGTTTGATAGACCGCACACAGTTGAAGAGGGTCGTAATGTGTAGTAGGCAGACATGTATCCAGACCATCACACAAGAATTCCGAACTGCATCAGCATCCACTGAAAGTTCTATGACAGTTAGGCGGGAGGTGAGAAAACTTGGATTTCGTGGTCGAGCGGCTGCTCATGAGGCACACATCAAGCCGGTAAACGCCAACGACGCCTCGCGTGGTGTAAGGAGCGTAAACGTTGGACGATTGAACAGAAAAGCGTTTTGTGGAGTGACGAATCACGGTACACAATGTGACGATCCAATGGCAGCGTGGGGGTATGGAGAATGCTCGGTGAACGTCACCTGCCAGCGTATATAGTGCGAACAGTAAAATTCGGAGGCAGTGGTATTGTGGTGTGGTCGTGTTTTTCATGGAATGGGCTTGCACCCCTTGTTGTTTTGCGTGGTACCATCACAGCAGCAATTCCGCGTGCAACGGTCAATGCAAACGTAGTTGCCGCTGCCAACCTACCGCGTGGTGAAGTTACGCCGGGGCTGGACTTCAGTTAAGTAGTTTTAATTCGACATGGTACTACGGTACTAGAGGTTTTAATGTTTAATGTTGACTGTGCCTTACTCTGGCATGTTACAGTAAATTTATGCTTCTGAAGAAGGCCAGATTATTCTAGCCGAAACCTGTGTAAAGACCAGAAAATTTTCGCAACTGAGGCGGATTTTTCAATACATTAGATTGGCTAAATGCTTCGAGTTGTGTTGCGTGTTTTTCTGCACAGCTGTGAAATCTGAATATCGAAGAGGAGAGAAAAGACAGAACTGAATCATTCGATATGTGAGTTTGAGGGAGAAAGCATAAAATAAAATTGCTGGTGGAAGCGAAGACGGTGAAGTAATGGAAAAGTTAAAGGAACAGAGAAATATCCTAAACGTCGTTAAGAAAAGGAAAGCAGACTGTGTGGGACATACAGGGTGTTACAAAAAGGTACGGCCAAACTTTCAGGAAACATTCCTCACACACAAAGAAAGATAATATGCTATGTGGACATGTGTCCGGAAACGCTTACTTTCCATGTTAGAGCTCATTTTATTACTTCTCTTCAAATCACATTAATCATGGAATGGAAACACAGCAACAGAACGTACCAGCGTGACTTCAAACACTTTGTTACAGGACATGTTCAAAATGTCCTCCGTTAGCGAGGATACATGCATCCACCCTGCGTCGCATGGAATCCCTGATGCGCTGATGCAGCCCTGGAGAATGGCGTATTGTATCACACCCGTCCACAATACGAGCACGAAGAGTCTCTACATTTGGTACCGGGGTTGCGCAGACAAGAGCTTTCAAATGCCCTCATAAATGAAAGTCAAGAGGGTTGAGGTGAGGAGAGCGTGGAGGCCATGGAATTGGTCCGCCTCTACCAATCCATCGGTCACCGAATCTGTTGTTGAGAAGCGTACGAACACTTCGACTGAAATGTGCAGGAGCTCCATCGTGCATGAACCCATGTTGTGTCGTACTTGTATAGGCACATGTTCTAGCAGCACAGGTAGAGTATCCCGTATGAAATCATGATAACGTGCTCCATTGAGCGTAGGTGGAAGAACATGGGGCCCAATCGAGACATCACCAACAATGCCTGCCCAAACGTTCACACAAAATCTGTGTTGATGACGTGATTGCACAATTGCGTGCGGATTCTCGTCAGCCCACACATGTTGATTGTGAAAATTTACAATTTGGTGCAAAAGTGCAGTGTGGCAGGACAGAAAATAGGAGAGGGAAGAATAAAAATTGTGCATGAAGCGAAAACAGGGAAGATACAGAATATAAAGCTACGGCCCTGGAATAGGACCAGACGGAGGCAGCAATGGTATCAGGGACCTGCCAATAGGCAGAACACCCTATAATGTTGATGTGTAGGACGAACGTACGCTCTCGTCAGTTTAACAATGAATTGCACAGTGATGTTCAGTATCTCTTTTGTTGCGTCTGCCACTCGAGTTCTGTGAGCAACTCCGTGACATTTTCGCGCTTTGTAAACAAGCCTATGGGGGACTGCCTGCTGTTCTTTGAATCTTCCTTATTCCATCTATCAATTATACGGGTCACAGGCTAACAAGGAGTACCTAAGCATCAGTTGCACGAAGGTTTTGTAAGCTACTAGCTTCGTGGGTGAACTGCGCTCCCTGTTGATGTTCTAATGATCTCAGTGTGGCATCTGCCTTATGTTTTATGTGACCGTTCCACATTAAATCGATGGGTACGCATACTCTTGAACTTTTCATGGATGTAACTGCTTCTTCTGCAATCGTGTCATCACACAATAACGCGCCATTCTGCCTAATAATCGCAATACGTACCATTTGTCTATGGTGAGGGTAAACTGGCAGTACATGCACATCCTGTGCAGGTCTTGGAGCATTTCTTTACAATTTCCTAGCTTTGCGACTCGTCTGCATAAAACAGCATCATGCGTGAAAAGCCTCGTAGAACTTAACGACGTTACCCACTAGTGTCTTATATTACGCCCTTGGGGTATAGTCCAGGTTACTTATAAGACTGAAGATTGCCCTCCGTCAAGAATGACATGTTTGTTAGGTACTCTGCAGTCCAACCACACAGCTGGTGTGACATTCCTTCCACAGATGTCTTGTCCACTAGGCAACAATGTGTTGTTGTTGTGGTCTTCAGTCCTGAGACTGGTTTGATGCAGCTCTCCATGCTACTCTATCCTGTGCAAGTTTCTTCATCTCCCAGTACCTACTGCAACCTACATCCTTCTGAATCTGCTAAGTGTATTCATCTCTTGGTCTCCCTCTACGATTTTTATCCTCCGCACTGCCCTCCAATACTAAATTGGTGATCCCGTGATGCCTCAGAACATGTCCTACCAACCGATCCCTTCTTCTAGTCAAGTTGTGCCACAAACTTCTCCCCAATTCTATTCAATACCTCCTCATTAGTTATGTGATCTACACATCTAATCTTCAGCATTCTTCTGTAGCACCACATTTCGAAAGCTTCTTTTCTCTCCTTCTCCAAACTATTTATCATCCATGTTTCACTTTCATACATGGTTACACTCCATACATATACTTTCAGAAATGACTTCCTGACACTTAAATCTATATTCGATGTTAAAAAATTTCTCTTCTTCAGAAACGCTTTCCTTGCCATTGCCAGTCTACATTTTATATCCTCTCTACTTCGACCATCATCAGTTATTTGCTCCCCAAATAGCAAAACGCCTTTACTACTTTAAGTGTCTTATTTCCTAATCTAATTCCCTCAGCATCACCCGACGTAATTCGACTACATTCCATTATCCTCGTTTTGCTTTTGTTGATGTTCGTTCATCCTATATATTCCTTTCAAGACACTATCAATTCCGTTCAACTGCTCTTCCAAGTCCTTTGCTGTCTCTGACAGAATTAATACCTACTCCGAATATTTCTTTTGTTTCCTTCACTGCTTGCTCAATATAAAGATTGAATAACATCGGGGAAAAGCTACAACCCTGTCTCACTCCCTTCCCAACCACTGCTTCCCATTCATGCCCCTCGACTCTTATAACTGCCATCTGGTTTCTGTACAAATTGTAAATAGCCTTTCGCTCTCTGTATTTTACCCCTGCCACCTTCAGAATTTGAAAGAGAGTATTCCAGTCAACATTGTCAAACTCTTTCTCTAAGTCAACAAATGCTAGAAACGTAGGTTTGCTTTTCCTTAATCTAGCTTCTAAGATAAGTCGTAGGGTCAGTATTGCCTCACGTGTTCCAGTATTTCTGCGGAATCCAAACTGATCTTCCCCGAGGTTGGCTTCTACTAGTTTTTCCATTCGTCTGTAAAGAATTCTCGTTAGTATTTTGCAGCTGTGACTTATCAAACTGACAGTTCGGGAATTTTCACATCTGTCAACACTTGCTTTCTTTGGGATTGGGATTATTATATTCTTCTTCAAGTCTGAGGGTATTTCGCCTGTCTCATACATCTTGCTCACCAGATGGTAGAGTTTTATGGAAGTGGTTCTAACGCCTGAAGGACGTGAAGGAACACGGTATCAACAGGAGCGCCCGTGTTTATTAGCCTTCTGGGTCTTGTAGACGAACAGAGCGAACTGTGCTATACACGATCATTTGCCGTGTCCATGTTGATTCCTACAAAGGAGATTGTCGGTTGAAGAAAGGTCACATAAAACTGGTGCTAAATTCCATAACAGACTGACATCGGTCTATAGTTATAAACATTTTTTCGACGGCTGTTCCTTCGGGCTCTGATGACCGCGCAGTTGCGCGCCCCACAAACCAGTCATCATCATCATCATCATCATCATCATCATCATCGACGGCTGTTCCTGAACTGGAGACTACGGCGAAAAATTGCGTCATTACGGAAATTATGACGCATCGTTTGTCGAAATGTGTGATTTATTAAATTTAAAAACACAATTTGTTTCGGAAAGGCATGATCCCAATATCAAGCATGATCCCAGTATCAAGCTCTATAAACCAGAAAAACACTTCGCATTATTTCACATGCTAGCATACAGATAAAGGAGCTTCGTCTGCAGTGCCCGTGTAGTATTACGTACCTTTAGGCACAGTGAAAAATAAGTAAGCAGTGAATATGCGTCGTCAAACATAAAATACTGTCCATTATATGTAGCGTGGTGTAAGAGTCTAAGTTAATGGTGACGCTTAACACTTTCACGGACCTCTGTGTACTGATGAAAATCAACTGTAAATCACGAACTAAAGATTTTAATATCATCCTAGGTATGCATTAGTGCCGTCAACGATAGAGCTGTCGACTCAAACATCTTTGAACGTCTTTTTGTCAGTGCCATAGCAAAACCTCAAAAAACAATTTGAAACTAGAGTGAAATTTTCACTCTACAGCGGAGTGTGCGCTGATATGAAACTTCCTGACAGATTAAAACTGTGTGCCGAACCGAGACTCGAACTCGGGACCTTTGCCTTTCGCGGGAAAGAGCTTTACCAACTGAGCTACCCAAGCACGACTCACGCACCGTCCCCACAGCTTTCGCAGGAGAGCTTCTGCGAAGTTTGGAAGGTAGGAGACGAGGTACTGGCGGAATTAAAGCTGTGGGGACGGGGCGTGAGTCGTGCGTGCTTGGGTAGCTCAGGTCGTAGAGCACTTGCCCGCGAAAGGCAAAGGTCCTGAGTTCGAGTCTCGGTCCGGCACACAGTTTTAATCTGCCAGGAAGTTTTAACAATTTGAAAGTAACTCCCACATAAGTAACTCTTGAAAAGCAGTCGAATCTTCATGATCAACTCTTGATCTACTTTCCAAAATGTACTCGTTACATACATTATGGTGCAAAAAACCTAACTCTTACTAAAGGAGATTTAGTCTGATGGCTGTTTTTGACAGGAACATCACTACGCTAGACCCTTCTGTCTTTTCGTTTAATACGTTGACTCGTTCATCTGGAATGGTGCAAAATATTTCTATGTACTCAAAGCTGGAGAGCAACCAACCTTTTTCTAAAGAATGCAATACATTCAAGATGTATGAGATGCTTACTAGCGAGTGCTGCTCCATACCACACGGACAATGCAGACAGGTCTCCATTGCCTGCATGTTAATATGTGAAACAATGCGAACTAATGGCTTGTATTTTCCTTGTTTATGGAACTTGATAAGTCTCACCAAAACATGCTGTCTCTTTAAATTAAATAAATCACACATTTTGACGACAGGTGCATCATAGTCTCGGTACTGATATCGTGAAACGTGAGTAGTTGGGTGTGCGGACGTTTGCCACGCCGTACATTTGCCGCGGCGGTCATTTGCCACGATTTTACCTGCTCCGAAGGGATGGGTCCATTGTCTCCCCCCTCCTCCCCCTCCCCCTCCTCGTTCCCCTCCTCCTCCTCCTCCAGACCCACCGGCCGACCCGCAGTAAAGGTACTTACTGAGCCTTTCCGCTGGTTTACTTAACATATGACCAGAATCTCTGTGGATTTTCCGCCACATTTCTAGAGTGAGTTTCAGTGTGGAAACTATTAAATGCATCTCGCATTGAAATCCGGACCAAATTTCGAGCCTCAGCAAAACTTCGCCAATCTTGGAGATTTTGCGCTCGTCTAAATTATACGTGTCTTTTTCGGTGCTCCTGCAGCAGCTTTCTGTTGTGTTTTGAGTACCGTGGGGAATCAGTTCCGTCTGTTATTAACTTATTTGTTATGAATCTCTCGAGTGCTGCTGATACTATTTCTTATAACTTAAGCCACATATGGTCGTCACTTACATAGTTTGGAAGGATTGGAGATTGTCTCTTAGAAAGACGTCAATCGAATGTTTAGCTGCTTTTATAAATAGATATATTTCGCGTTTAGTTTTGGTGAATTTCTTTGTTACACAATTGAGCCTCGCTACGACTGCGTGTTCACTAATCTCTGTATCCGTCGTGATGCTCAGGATTATTTGTGGCTAAGAGGCCAGTGTGTTTTCGTTACCATTTACAATTTGAATGGCCTCGTGAACTAATTGTTGAAAATAATTTTTTAAAAAGCATTTAGAACAATTACGGAAATTGTTTTCTATCTACAGAAGGGTCTGAATATTGTAAGGGGACTTAATTAATAAGAAAATACTAATATTAATGAATAAATGCAATAATTTTACTAGCTGTGTGACCGGTTACGAAGTCTCTGGCTGCATAAAATAAAAATAAAGAATGACAAGGAATTTCCATTAACACAATTGATTAATTAAGTTCCCTGCAACTATAAAAGCTACGAAACAACAAAGCACAAGTGTAACTGTTGTTTGTGTGGTAGTGTGACTCAACGTACGTGTATCTGGCTCGGTCCTTTCCCAATACGACAAAATATTTTATACACCATTTACAATGAACTAATTGAAAAACCAGAAATACTATAATTGCACATAGAAACCAGTCAAGTCTAATAAATGAACCCGAGCCAGATGCTTTGTTGACTGTACCTGTGAGCAAGAGGGATTGTTATTAAAGAAAACTGTAATACCTTTTTACCTCATTATATATTGACGAAAATATTCCATTAAATCAGCATCATAAATCAAAATCCCATCTCCTTTCTCAAATATATTCTGACAATTGCATCTTCTTCCATCTATACATTACACCAACCGCACAGTACAACATTTCAGTCAACACTCAGATGGTCTAGTCTCTCGCCCAACAGAACAACGACAGCTGTCGACATCCTCTGAACTACTGCGCCCAGTGGAGGCGGCGGAATAATAATCTTTGGCGCAATCTCTGGCGCTGTGACTCAGTGTAGCCACCTTTCAAAATGTATTTTTGTCAACATACGGAAGGTAGATTGAAGTCACTGCCGACTATAATTGTATTAGTAGGGTACCTATTTGCGACGAGACTCGAGTTTTCTTTGAAAAGTTCAGCAACTGTGTCATCTGAGACCGGGGGTCGGTAAAAGGAGCCAGTTATTAATTTATTCCGGTTGTCGAATATAACCTCTGTCCATACTAAGTCATAGGAACTACCTGCTTCAATGTTGCTTTTGAGCTGGAACGCACATTACATTATTTTTCCTTAAGTTGTGCTTCTTGTTTCTGTTGTAGTGGAGATCATTACAATTACGGCTTTTCCCTGCAAAATCTAGGATGATGCTTGCTCCGTGACCCTGTAAATACCAGAGCTAAACAGTGTAGCACAAGAACGTACGTTACAAGCACGGCATTCTGTATTACATCATTTCCTTATTTCTAACATTTTAAAATTGTACGTCGACTTTAGATGACATGTTAATCATAGATGTTCTTATCTCTGTTTATAAACGTACTTTCAGTCATGTTTTGAACATTGCCCCGCTACACTTTATTAACTAATGTTTCGCCGCGAGGGATATCGGATTTTAGAGAGTTAATTAATAAGGAGTATGTTGTTCTTCTTTTGAAACATTCACATATTCATTTCTTCTTTCCTTATTGTCTTTTGGGCATGCAGTTGTAGTAATTAAAGTGATCGAAAAAAAAAAGATTAGCATATGTTTTCATTCTCTTTACATCGTTCCTTTCTTGTTGCTCCCATGGCGATGGACTGTTTCTATCGCAGTCAGTAAGCGTGAACGGTCGCAGGTTCGAATCCTGCCTCGGGCATGGATGTGTGTGATGTCCTTAGGGTAGTTAGGTTTAAGTAGTTCTAAGTTCTAGGGGACTGATGACCACAGCAGTTAAGTCCCATAGTGCTCAGAGCCATTTTTTAGTAAGCGTGAAAGGAAGCTACCGTACAGAGAGAGGGATCTATATTTATACTTGGCAGAACTAATTACATACTGACGTAATCGTCGGTATTGCTTTCGTTTCCCAAAAGTTATAAATATTTCGATTTCTGAAAAGAAGGTCTGTATTTCTCAAAGATGAAGAAGAAGGCCCCTTACGTATTAGTTGTATCGAGTAAGATGTGGAGACGGCGGTTTGAAAGCGGACAGAAGAAGTACGAGGAAGGGCGTCCCTTACCTGAGGGATCGCTACTGAAGCTACATGGCGAAGGAGCAAGTGTGGCAAATGTCCGGCGTGGAAAATGTTTTGCGTGGCAAATATACGGCATTCGAGTAGTTGTACTATGCCTTCACAAGAGAAGAAATGCGCTTCCACCCAAAAAGAGCACGTCTTCCTTCGACTAGGCCTTCCGGAACATTAACTCCCCCGGCTGCTGGTGTGCTAGGCGCGGGGTGAGTCAGCTGCAGTCGGTCCAGCCACCTGTTGCAGGGAAGCATCCCCTGACCCAGGTCACGTGTGAAGCCACGGGATCCACCCGCGTCATGTAAAATTGAGGCCGCCACGGCCCTCATACGGCGAGTTAACTTGCGCAACAAGACTTCGTTGGCACGCTACGGGACGAGTATGGATCATCCGGTCACGCTATGACGGTAACCACAAATGGCCGAGTTTCAGCATTCGTCATTCCATTTCGCAATACTGAGCGAGGTGGCGCACTGGACTCGCACTCGGGGGGACGACGGTTCAAATCCCAGTCCAACCATCCATAATTAGGTTTTCTGTGATTTACCTCAATTGGCCCAGGCAAATGCCGGAATGGTTCCATTATATTAGGACATTGTCAATTTCTTTCCCCATCCGCTCGTAATCCGAATTTGTGCTCCGTCTCTACCGACTGCACTGTCGACAAGTGTCTGAACTCTAATCTTACTTCTTCCTTCCTTCCCTTTCGTTAAATTTTATGTTACTGGGCAAATGATCAAAAAATTATGTTGCTGCATATTGAACTCCTTTGGCAACGCTTCCCGTCGGATGACCGAAGTTAAGCGCTGTCGGGCGTGGCAGGCACTTGGATGGGTGACCATCCGGGCCGCCACGCGCACTCAGCCTCGTGATGCCAATTGAGGAGCTACTCGACCGAATAGTAGCGGCTCCGGTCAAAGAACACCATCACAACGACCGGGAGAGAGGTGTGCTGACCACACGCTCCTCCTATCCGCATCCTTGGCTGAGGATGACACGGTGATCGGATGGTCCCGATGGGGCACTTGTGACCTGAAGACGGAGTGCATGCATACACTGAACTCCTTTCGGCCGGTGAAATGTTCAAAGCATTCAGATGGCTACTTAAATCTGCTAAGAACGCGAGATCACATTCAAACGTGCGAGCGCATTTCCCCTCCCTCCCCTCCCTCCCTACTCCGCGACCTTGCACCTGCTCGCGAGCACGTGCCTGAACAGACGCGAGTACTCGCGCTCAAATCCGGCCAGTTGTTAAGCCCTGCATTAAGTAGTGTGTAAGCTTAGTGTGTAAGCCGATGACTTCCGCAGTTTGGTCCCATAAGACCTTACCACAAATTTCCAATTTTGCACGCCAGTACCGCAACTGGCGACAAGTCATCTTTTCAGGCGAGTCAGTTTTATGCTCCATCCGACTGAGGGCCGTTCTCAAAACGTTCGACACTCTGCAGCGTCATGGAGTGTCAGGGCGTGGCTTCCTATCCTCGATCTGTTACTCTAGACCCTCTCTGCAGTCCCTTGAAGTTTGTCGGAACATTTCTGGGACACCCTGTACAACAGTTCCAGTTATGAACTCTACACGTCATGAAGTCGTATAAAATATTTCAATGAATTATACATAATGTCGCCGTATATTGAAGGAGACACAGTTGTGGTTGCACCTGCCGTACGGCCACCCGTGTCACTGAGGCACACCAGCCACTGCACCTCGGCAGGGTCCTTGGTACATGTGGGCTAGTATTCAGATGCTTTTCTGATAATCCGTACTGTAATTTCATATTTCAAGTACCAATTTTTAATTTGTTATCTGTAAAGAAAATAGAACTATTACTTGATATGGCGTTTGAATTATTTTTTTCGGCGACTCAATGGCAAAGTGTCAGAGTGAAACGTCCCCTTAGAAAAATTATGAACTACTGTGCTGGTAAACTTCTACGTTACTTGATATAAAGACAGTTGAGTAAAACTGAACGTACCCTTTACTTACTCTGATTATCACTAAACTGACACACAATATTTTTTAGCTCGACGCAGTCTGACTTTCAATAATCCCTACAAAAGAATGGCCCTGACTAACAATAACCTATACCTTTCCTGAATCACTTACCTCACAAAAATCTTCGTTACTCGAACTACTGCAATACAGTGAGTGCCAATACTGCGAGCTAAATAAAAGATTCTAACTACTGAAGGCACTAACTACTGATAGGCATAGTTAGCAAATGAAAGAGCTGGGTTGGGTTGTTTGGGGGAGGAGACCAAACAGCGAGGTCATAGGTCTCATCAGATTAGGGAAGAATGGGGAAGGAATTCGGCCGTGCCCTTTGAAAGGAACCGTCCCGGCATTTGCCTAGAGCGATTTGGGGAAATCACGGAAAACCTAAATCAGGACGGCCGGACGCGGAGCAAATGAAAGATTTTGATAGAGAACAATGTATTTACCTTAATAGCGTTCAAAACTCATAATATATATAAAATTTTGTGACATCCAATCAAACAAATTTCCTTTTTCTGACGGATGCACGTCCAGATCGTCCGCTCAAAACTCTGGCATCTCTCTCCACATCCATCACTGCTGGAGGCTCACCTCCAACTGCGCAACGCTACGCGCTGTTCACAGCCAACTGCCCAACACTAGAACAGCGACTATTCCAACAACGCCAACCAGCCACAGACTGCACACAGCACAGCCATTGATTTTCACATAGAGCACTACGTGGCGTTACCAACATAAAAACCTAAACACCCTACTTACAACAGCACAAATCCGATGGTCACGGGTTCGATCCCCAGTCATTCCTGTCTGTGACTTGTCACTTGTTTCACCTCTGGTTATATTTGTTTTCGTGAAAAAACAGGTTTTACGCCATGGTTTGGAGCCCGCGCTAAACTGTTAAGTTTCACTTCAACTTTCGAACAACACACTTCAAAGGTCTGGGGGACGCAACGGCATACCACATCCAAAAGTAGCACGTCTAGAAGAATACTGTGGTGTTCAAACCAACCTCCAGCTTGATGACAGATATATCTGTATATCTGTGTTATTCTATCTAAAAGCTTGTGAAAATTGACTGTCTCTGTGTACTATATGAGGCGGTGGTAAATTCCTATGGGACCAAACTGCTGAGGTCATCGGTCCCTAGGCTTACACACTACCTAATCTAACTTAACGTTAAGGACAACACCCACACCCACGGCCGAGGGAGAATAACCTCCAATGGTGGTGGGGAGGGGGGGGGGGACGGAGAGCAGCCGCGCGAACCGTGGCAAGGCGACCCAGTCAGCGCAGCTACCCCCGCGGCACTATATGAGGATTGGAACTTATTTACATCTTATACAACATATTGTTGTTGTTGTGTTGGGACTTATGGGCGCTCAACATCGAGGTCATCAGCGCCCTGACACATTAAAAGGAACGAATGTGGACAGACCTAAGAAAACTGAAGCACTCACTCAAAGCAAGCAGGAAAAGAAGGAAAATGCTGCACAAGAAAGTAAAACCTAAGGAAAGGGAAAACATAGCAAGAAGAATGTCACAGGAAATTGTTATTCGCTGGCTACTTACATAAAATATGGGCGAGCTTGTCACACGGTGAGCGAATTAAAATCCTCTCCCTAAAATCTTTGTAAAAACATTTGACAGGGCACAGAACTTTAAAACTTTAGCCATATTCGTCCGAGTGTTGCCTAAAAGAGATGGCAGGTCCGCTGGCAAGTCAGCCGCAACCCGCTGGTCAGAAAATAAAATGCAATCCAATAAAACGTGGCGCACAGTGACCTGGACGCCGCAAGCACCACACATTGGAGGGTCCTCTCGCCGGAGCAGGAAGCCGTGCATCATAGGGCTGTGGCCTATTCGAAGCCGAGTGAGGAGAACCTCGTCCCGTCGACGGGGCTGAAAGGAAGTACACCACACACGCGTCGTGGGCTTGACTATACGGAGCTTATTGTCGGTCACTTCCAGCCACTCATCCTCCCACCGACGCATGACCCGTGAGCTCAACAGCGAGGTGAGTGCGTGCAAGGGGATAGCACACTGAGATACTTGTGGATCGAGACACGCCTCCTTGGCTGCGATTCATTCCCAGCAATACAAAATAGATTAATGTAATATTTCAAAGTTTACTGTCGTGAAAGTAATCACCAGAGATGAGGAAGTCGTAGTATCCCCGTAGCAGCGTCACTTGTGTTGATAGTTCGAGTGAAACGTTCTCTTGCCAGACGAATCCCTTTAACAGTTGTGAAGCGAATGTCATGAAGTGATTGCTTCAATTTAGGAATAAATATGAAGCCATAAGGACGTAATTCAGGGGAGTGTGGTGTGTGGTACAGTACTTCCCAGCCGCATCGATCGAACAAATCAGGCCATATGCGCCTGAACATTGCTCTACAAAAGGGTTCTGCAGAAAGCATCGCCGCTTCTTACTCTAAGCTGTTCGCTTTTGAAACACAGCCGGCGACCAGGTTATAGAAAGAAGCGGCGACACTTTCCCCCGGACTTAAGCCTTTGCGGCTTCACATTGATCCCTAAATTGAAGGAAGCATCCACCGTATTCGCTTCAGAACTGTTACAGGGAATCGTCGGCCAATAGATCGCTCCTCTCGGATTATCAACACAATTTACTTTGCTAATGGTGTCCTACGACTTCCACATCGCTGGCAAAGGGTTGTAAACAGTGCTGACGACTACAGTAAAGGACAGTAAAACTATGAAATCTCTATCTATTTTGTATCAGTTGTAAATGAATAGTTGCCACTATTAAGATTCCAGTCCTTGTCGACAGATTTTAAAATCAGAGATGGAGTAGAGCAGATAGAGAATATTTACTTGAACCTTTCTGTCAGACATACGTTTCGGTACCTCAAGGTATCGATGCTTTTATGCTTTTCTCTCGACGTTTTTGCGAGTACGTAACTTTGCTTACGAAACTGTTCATGAATGCAGTATCGATACTTTTTGTCCCGTACGGTATCACGACTCACGGCAGTTCCGACGCCATCCAGAATGCTATTTATATGAGATATTGTGAACAGTAATGACCCTATTACAGACACTTGGCATATGCCCGAAGATACTTTTACATATGAAGATTTCCCTCCGTTACAAACGACTGCTGTGTTACGTGTATTGGGAACTCTTCAGTCAAATCACGTGGACATGAAATTAAATATTCTGTTCCCAGCGACGTCAAAGAAGCCATTCCAAAAAGATTGCTAAAGAGAGACTGCTTCTCCAGTTCAGATGCTGGCGATCTAACAAGTCAAATTTCCATTGCCCCTCCCCCCCCCCTCACACCCCTCCCCTCAGATTTAGTGGTAAAAGAACCCAGTGGATAGCCCGCGAAAAACTGAACACAGATCAAGCATGATAACAGGAAGAAGGTGTACTGAACTGTGAAGAAAAAAGCAAAACAGAATCAGTGAACGATCCAAGCTGGAGAATTGCAACATTGAGGGAGGAAAGGGCAGGACAGCGTCGTGGCTGAGGGGTAATGGCGACGGACTTCTAAGCGTGCGAGCCCTTTTGAAAGCTCCTTCGTGCCTTAGTTTCTTTTTGTAATTTTTTTTCCCGATGTTTGCCATTTTCAAGTTTGCGTCTGTGTTGTGGTGTAACGTCCGTTTGCAACAGCGAGGTGTAAGGAAGGAACCTATAATGAAAGTTGATTCTGCACTACTACTCTGTTAGCAACAGAACGGAAGTGACTTTCGAAACGGAATGGCAAACGTTTTACGACAAGGCGACAAGTCAGTCGAATCCTCCACCGGAAAACACGTCTAGTGTGTCATGGCTCAAATGGTTCTGAGCGCTAGCGGTCGCGCGGTTCCACACTGAAGCGCCTAGAACCGCTCGGCCACAACGGCCGGCTAGTGTGTCATACACGGCATTAGTGACAGTACGTGTATCATATGATAGGACCTAATTTTTACGCCTGGTGAGTCAGTGAGCCGGCCGGTGTGGCCGTGCGGTTCTAGGCGCTTCAGTATGGAATCGCTACGGTCGCAGGTTCGAATCCTGCCTCGGGCATGGATGTGTGTGATGTCCTTAGGTTAGTTAGGGTTAAGTAGTTCTAAGTTCTAGGGGACTGATGACCACAGATGTTAAGTCCCATAGTGCTCAGAGCCATTTGAGCTTTTTTTTTTTTTTTTTAGTCAGTAAGATATGCCTCCTTGCCCGATTTAGGTGTTCCTATGAATGTGAATGTCATCACTCCCAAGAAAATGATGAAAACATAATAGCTTGTCACATAAGTTGCGACGTGTATCATATGATAGGACCTAATTTTTACGCCTGGTGAGTCAGTGAGATATGCCTCCCTGCCCGATTTAGGTGTTCGTATGAATGTGAATGTCATCACTCCCAAGAAAATGATGAAAACATAATAGCTTGTCATATAAGTTGCAACAAATGAAGGCAACAGATTCACAATCACATAGTTTCTCTGTGCTATGCCAAAATATGTTTTAAAAAGTTGCGTTCCGAGTTGGAAGTTTTCACTCTTGAATTCCTTTGTTGTAACATAGATCACGACCGTTTATTTGTTGTTTTCATTTCTGTGAGACTTCTATGTGGTATCTCGCCTGCTCTCACTGTTCATCCCATTTACTTCCGACGGAAACGTAGTCTTACCGCACGACTTACATACTACAATCAATGTATAGTATAACAACTACCAAGACTACAGGAAGAGAAAAAACATTTCAGTGACCTGACGGACAGTTCATAAAGTTGGGGTAAAAAATAAATGCCACGAGGGGGTTTTTAATCTGGCTCGTCCACTTTGCAGCCCAACAACTTGACCACTTAACACTTAACTACGACGCTAAGAATTTTACACCCAACTCAGTGTTGCACTTGTTAAATTTGGACCGTTCACTGTTTCTGTTTCACAGTTCAGTACATCTTCTTCCTGTTTTCATGCTGGGCCATCTTACCACTAAATCTGAGGGGGTGTGACGGGGACGGGGGGGGGGGGAGGGGGTTCCCTTGTAAGTTGCGCCCTCTGCTCACGTTCCCACGGCTGCCAACCACTGGGGGAGCGCAGCAGGCACGAACAGAGAGTCATTGGCTCGAGTGACGTCTGGCGTGGAGTGGGATGGATGGGCCGCTAAACGAATAAAGTGGCGGTACGTCTGCAGCTCACCGTCTGCTGACTTGCACTCTGCGTCTACTGCCGGCGAGTTGCAGCAGGGGCGAACGGACTCCGCATCGCCGCATGGCGGGAAAGGCAGGGGGGGGGGGGGGGGGCAGGAGGACTAGAGATAAAAGACCCGTCGACCACCAGGTCATAACTGATGGAGCGCTAAGTCAGTTAGACAAGAATTGGGGGGGGGGAGACCGATTGCAGTCTCTTCAGTAGAACCATCTCAAAATTTTATTCTTATTATTTATTACTTATTTGCTTTATAGTCCGCCATCTAAATGCTATGGCGGGCTTTACATTCTTTTAAAAAGAGACAACTAATAATCTTAATCACAATAGTAAGTTGAAATAAAATCATAGCATACAATCGCACAAATATTAAATGAAATTTCCGTCGGTGCTTGGCAGGACATGATACCAAAATTAGATAGGAAGAACTCGCGAACATTCTGCAAAATTATACTTATTTGGTTAAGAACCGGCTGTCGGATTCTTATGCCATCGTCAGGTGAGAACTATATGTCGCAAACACAGATGCAAATGACCTGTAATTCAGACAGATAGTAATACGAAAGATACAAAAGCGGTGCCATGTAGAGTCTTTTCATAGGAGAGCCTTACCTCTTTCATGTCGTGAATAAATAGATATGTGTAGCTAAAAACGGAAGCGTAAACATTTTTATGTGGAGATACGTTTAGCAATAGACGAAAACTAAAGTTTAATTTACAATTATAACCCAGTATTTGTACAACAAAAACTTAATTTGACAGACGGGAAAAAGGGAATTGAGTATTGTTATTTAATACCTACAACAAGCTGGTATTCTGTATCATATGTTTGTTTTTTGAGTGTTCTCACTGTAGAGTCATCTCTTTGATTTTCTTAACAGAGTGCAGAACTTCACAATCTACGTCATATGAATGGTTTTCTCTTAAAAATTGTTGGAGAAAGGTTGAAACTTTCTTTCTTAATCTCCATCTTCTCTCATGTTTAGCTAACCTAATTGCCACAGCTATGCCTGACTGACCAAGAAATACTTTTCCACAGTGCTTGCATCCGATTCCATGCACATCACTTTGAGCCAAGGGCTGCAGATGATCTTTACTATTGACTGAACATTTGATATGCTGTTAGTAGTATAAAATGCAAGTCTGTGCCGGCGTGGGTGGCCGAGCGGTTCTAGGCGCTACAGTCTGCAACCGCACGACCGCTACGGTCGCAGGTTCGAATCCTGCCTCGGGCATGAATGTGTGTGATGTCCTTAGGTTAGTTAGGTTTAAGTAGTTCTAAGTTCTAGGGGACTCAACACCTCAGAAGTTAAGTCCCATAGTGCTCAGAGCCATTTGAACCATTTTTTGCAAGTCTGTGGGTGTGAGACTTCAACTTTTTTGCGAGGTTATCAGAAGTTTTGTCAACGTATGGGATTACGCATCAGTTCGTGTAACGATTGATTAGTTTCTGTTGACCAAGGTTCTGAAGTGCGTTAATTTTAAGCATTTTTTCATAGTTTATCATCAAGTTTGTTTTTCTATACTTTTTATTCAAACAATCAAAGAAAGCTTATTTTACATCATGTTTTGATTTGTTGGCTGTCTTTCTACGTAAATGCCTTTCAAATTTGAATATTTATCCTAGCGGTCCATAAGGTCTGATATGCCTTCTGCATACTCAGTCGACATCAAATTATTGAACGAGTCGCTAATGTCATCTTTCATTACGTTGTCATTTCCATAAGGCTTTCAGCGCAAAAAGAAAGAAAAAATCCTTCAATTTGAAAGATACACTATGTGATCAAAGGTATCCGGACAACCCCAAAAACATACGTTTTTCTTATTAGATGCCTTGTGCTGCAACCTACTGCCAGGTACTCCATATCAGCGACATCAGTAGCCATTAGGCATCGGAGAGAGCAGAATGGGGCGCTCCGCGGAACCTACGGGCTTCGAACGTGGTCAGGTGATTGGGTGTCACTTGTGTCATACGTCTGTACACGAAATTTGCACGCTCCTAAACATCCCTCGGCCCAGTGTTTCCGATGTGATAGTGGAAACATGAAGCGACAGGTACAACACAAAAACGTACAGACCGACCTCGGCTGATGACTGACAGTTGAAGAGCGTCGTAATGTGTAATAGGTAGACATCTATCCAGACCATCACACGGGATTCCAAACTGCACCAGGATCCACTGCAAGTACTATGACAGTGAGGGGGGAGGTGAGAAAACTTGGATTTCATGGTCGAGCGGCTGCTCATAAGCCACACATCACACTGGTAAATGCCAGACGACGCCTCGCCTGCAGTAAGGACCGTAAACATTGGACGACTGAACAGTGGAAAAAAGTTGTCTGGAGTGACGAATCACGGTACACAATGTGGCGGTCCGATGGCAGGGTGTGGGTATGGCGAATGCCCGGTTAACGTCACCTGCCAGCGTTTGTAGTGCCAACAGTAAAATTCAGAGGTGGTGGTTTTATGGTGTGGTCGTGTTTTTCATGGAGGGGGCTTGCACCCGTTGTTGTTTTGCGTGCCGCTATCACAGCACAGGCCTACATTTATGTTTTAGGCATTTCTTGCTTCCCAGTGTTGAAGAGCAATTCGGGGATGGCGATTGCATCTATCAACACAATCGAGCACTTGTTCATAATACACGGCCTGTGGCGGAGTGGTTACACGACAATAACATCCCTGTAATGGACTGGCCTTCACAGAGTCCTGACCTGTATCCTATACAACACGTTTGGGATGTTTTGCAATGCCAACTTCGTGCCAGGCCTCACCGACAGACATCGATACCTCTCCTCAGTGCAGCGCTCCGTGAAGAATGGGCTGCCCTTTCCCAAGAAACCTTCCAGCACCTGCGAGAGTGGAAGCTGTCATCAAGGCTAAGGGTGGGCCAGCACCTTACTGGGTTGCAGCATTACCGATGGAGAGTGCTACGAACTTGTAAGTCATTTTCAGTCAGGTGTCCAGATACTTTTGATCACAGAGTGTAGATGGTAATCACTCGGGGTCAAGTCTGGGCTACAAGGCGAAAGTTCAAAACCTTAAACTGCCGAAGCAGTTGCTTCGTCAAGGCAATTGAGTGCTGGCAAGCTTTATAGTAAAGAAGCGCAGTCCCGCTGGACAACAGTCCACAGCGTGTGTTCCTTAGATCGTGACGGTGTCATTCTCTAGGATGTGTTGTCGAAAGCGTCAGCAATTAATCAGAGACATACATGGGGAGACTCTAAACAGACTCAGAAGCCGTTTTCGACGTGTTGGATCTGACAAGAAAAAGATGTCTTTCTCCAACACGACAATGCATGCCCACACACGTCTCAGAACCGAGGGCGTAACCTGGGTCAACCAGATGGAGGGGGCTCCGGCAATCGCTAGGAAGTAACGAGAAAAAGGAAACAAGCAACAGTTAAAACGGTAAGCAAAAGATGTAAAAGTTAGTAAAGTCGATCAAAGATGATTTTGGATACCATTGTGGCGCAAATAACTGCGAATCTTTTAGTCAACTTTTGTTACCACACGACGATGTGTTCAGTGCGTCTATGTTCTCGTTAGTGAAAGGCGACGTAACACGTGGAATTACAGAACACAGAATTGTTACATCTAATTTAATTTGATAATATCTTTGCACATTATATTAAAAGATTATGTTGGTGGCGACAAATGAACACCATATATGTAAACTGAAGCGGGATGACTGCTATCAGCTGCACCGGGACATTAAGCGGAATCAGCAGCGACGAGCGAAAATATGTACGAGCCGGGGTTCGAACACGGGATCTCTTGCTTATCAGGCAGGTGCCCGGACTATCTCGGTACGCCTCACGGCCGATCCACACTCTCATCGAGCGCCGCCTGTCAGCAGCCCCTGTCCATTACACTCCTGTTCGCTACTTACAAGGCAACCTCCCAATCGCACCCCCCTCAAATTTCGTTATAAGTTGGCACAGTGGATAGGCCTTGAAAAACTGAACACAGATCAATCGAGAAAACAGGAAAAAGTTGTGCGGAACTATGAAAAAATAAGAAAAATATACAAACTGAGTAGTCCATGCGCAACATAGGCAACTACAAGTAATAAGCAAGCTCGTGGGTGCCGTGGTCCCGTGGTTAGCGTGAGCAGGTGCGGAACGAGAGGTCCTTGGTTCAAGCCTTCCCTCGGGTGAAAAGATTAACTTTTTAATTTTCAGTTTATGTGACAAACGCTTATGTTTTTATCATGTGACAAACGCTTATGTTTTCGTCATGTGACAAACGCTTACGTTTTCATCACTTTTTTGGGAGTGATTATCACATCCACAAGAAAACCCAGATCGGGCAAGGTAGAAGAATCTTTTTACCCATTCGCCAAGTGTACAAGTTAGGTGAGTCGACAACATATTCCTGTCATATGACGCACATGCCGTCGCCAGTGTCGTATAGAATATATCAGACGTGTTTTCCTGTGGAGGAATCGGTTGACCTATGACCTTGCTATCAAATGTTTTCGGCTCCCATTGGAGAGGCACGTCCTTTCGTCTACTAATCGCACGGTTTTGCGGTGCAGTTGCAAAACACAGACACTAAACTTATTACAGTGAACAGAGACGTCAATGAACGAACGGACAGATCATAACTTGGCGAAAATAAAGAAAGTAAAAATTTTCATCCGGGTGTAGACTTGAACCAAGGACCTCTCATTCCGCAGCTGCTCACTCTAACCACGAGACGACGGCGCTCCACAGCTCGCACTACCCTTGATGTTGCATATCTTGCACATGGACTACTCAGTTTGTATATTTTGCTTATTTTTTCATAGTTCCACACAACTTCTTCCTGTTTTCTCGATTGATCTGTGTTTAGTTTTTCAAGGCCTATCGAAAGTGCCAACCTATAACTCAATCTGAGGGGGGTGCGATGGGGAGGTTCCCTTGTTAGAGACTCCCATAGGAGTTGTGACGTTTTTGTGCATTCACACTCAAGAAAGTGGATCCACAGCCCAGCCAGGATTATCAGTTACTTGAATGCTTGGTGTCTGTTCCTTCGAAAATGTTCAAAGAGTCTTCTTAGAGTGAATGATTAATACTTGTTGTGTAAGATCAGGCGGTACACAGCGGCATAACAGTTCATGCTACAAATCACATGTCACCGAAATGAGACACAGCGTTAAACAATGGCGAATATAGGGTCAGACCTAGTGCGTACAGTACCATTTGATCATCAGCGAGAAGTTTCACCATACTAGCGGTTCGAATTTAAGCGACCTCTGCTGATTCAG
Organism: Schistocerca cancellata; assembly: GCF_023864275.1. Taxonomy (NCBI): domain Eukaryota; kingdom Metazoa; phylum Arthropoda; class Insecta; order Orthoptera; family Acrididae; genus Schistocerca; species Schistocerca cancellata. The sequence goes on along the minus strand of NC_064633.1, from coordinate 39,878,492 downwards.
AAGACCTGCTGGGGGGGGATGATAAGTAAACGTGGTTGCACTATACTGGGAGTTAGGATACGAACTGCACTGGCACTAAGGCGAATTTAATTACGCGTAAGCAAAAACAGCAGTTCCAATTCGCATTCCATTCCGTTTATGACACCTATTACTTGTAAGACAAATTAATTTTACGACAAAACTCCTGCTTAGTGTTTGAAATTCGTCTACAATTGTTACAAATTATTATAAAAATGTAATATTTCTTATGAATGAGCATGGAAAACGTGTGGTGTCACAATCGACTACAAAAGCGAACACAGAGATTATTTGGCATGACAAGTTTTGCAGGAGACTGTATAATCTCCATTACTCCGATTTTCCTGGAATTACAAGTTTTATAAAATTCACTCTTCTCCAGCACAAAGTGCCCCAGGGAAACCTTTATAAACAGTCTGGATGACTGGTCTCCAAAATCAGATTACCCTGAATATAACTACACTGTCAAAGATCTCTATATTCATTAAAGACTGACGCCTGTGACAACTTACGTTATGCGTCGGAAGAAAGGCGCTATCGATTCGACGCCCTTATTTCGGGGGCCATGGATGTTTGCTGATGGCATATCTTCCCAGTGCCACTGACGTTCCGTTTTCTTAACTGCACTTCACGGTTTTCATGACGTTTGGGGACTCGCTACAGACACATACACGTCGCCCGCTTTCGCTTCGTCGCAGACTGATGCTAAGCAACGGCACGGGCGCTGCAGGAATGCTTGTATTGTTGAAACTGCATCATTTCGCAGTGTGTTGTTTATTCTAAAACGACATGCGGAAGAGAACACCCCAAATTAAGGAAACTATCCAGCGATAACTGTAGCGGCAGAATTAGGGCCGGGCGACCCCGGCAGTGCCCCAAGGATAGGGTGCCAGCTGAAAAAAAGAAAAAAGAGAGAAAATGTGGAAAAATTAGTAAAATCGAACAGCCCGGAAAAATATCTAGCTGTGCTAAAACGATGAAAGATTGTTTTGGAAATCATTCTGACGTAAAGATATGCGAATATTTTACCTCCTATACCACGTGAAAATGTCAGTGTGCATTAGCATACGAACATGAGTTAACCGCATCTATAAATACTGGTATGCAAAAAAGAATCAAGTCACCATTTAAGTTTAATTCTAAGGCGCTATAGAGGTTAAAAGACTAAATAAGAAACAGCTCTGTATTTCGAAATAGATGAAATATCCACAATTTTTTTGCTGGGATTCAAAAACTAACTTCATTAGTATTTCCAGGGTAACGATAAAGACAGTAAACCCTGGGAGTTGACTTGGCAGATAAGGCACCATTTACGCACTCTTAAAGAGAGATTTATTCACATTCTTAAGGATCCGACAAAAATAATTCGTTTGATTAAGAAACAAAGAGGAGAAATAGATCTTAAAAACACAATGTCTGACCCTTATCAGATTCAATTTACCGTTAAACCGCTAGAAAGAGATAATACAGCACTAAGGCCTTGCAGTCTGAGAGTATGGACGTTGTAAGTGTACATGACTACTTAGAGATGACGCTGCCATAAACAAAGATGGAGGGAGGGGGTTTTTAACGTTCCGTCGACGACATGAGCTTTAGTGGCGGGGGTGCAAGCTCTCGTAGTGGAAGGATGGGTAAGGAAATCGGCCGTATCTCTTCCAAAGGAATCGTCCCGGCGCTTACATCAAGCTGTTTGAGGGGAAGTCATGGAAAACGTCAATCTGGATGGACGGACGAGCATTTGATTCGCTGTCCGACCGTATTATGGTCCAGTGTCTGCTAACATCTACATCTGCATCCATACTCAGCAAGCCACCTGACGGAGTGTGGCGGAGGGTACTTCGAGTATCGCTCGGTTGCTATGAGAAACAGCTTGCATGAAATGGATCATACGACAAACTCCTTGACGAAACTTTCAACATCTGTGAAAAGTAGGCCATCGAGTGTAAGTTGCCTGAAACGACAAACCAGTGGAGTAGCACTACGACAAAGCGCGTGAACTTTTTTTCTTTTTATCCAGTGGCTGAGGAAAAAATTCGCAAGGGAAGATGTAGTTTTCATTGATGGTTTATGTCATAGACCAATGGTTCCCAACCCGGCGGTAATCATCCCATGAGGGGTAAAGTGAAATTTTCTAAGGGGTAAGAAGGAAAGGTTTTGATTCTGTTTCTGACTTGAAACTAAATTAGTTTTCAAAGATCATTACTATTTTATAAAGATCACGTAAGTTACCAACAATTATTTTTTAAATACTTGCATTAAGGGGCTCCGGAACGCCCTATAATTGCAATGTTAAAATAACGCTTATAAATTACATCTTTCCTCACAAAGTATTTGAGGTAGGAAGTTGAACTTTTTACAGATTATTTATTGGAATATTGGCTACAACGTAACTCAGGGATTTTACAAAATTTTAGTTCAGTTATTAAAGATGATTTTTTTTTCAATTGTAATGAAAATTCAGAACATTTTTTTGCAATTTTTTATTTATATATTCAAAAATATACAGTTTTTTGGAAAAAGGCTGTGTTAAATTATGCAGAAGGTACTGTGTAACATTTACTGAAAGTTTGAAACAAATATGTTTGGAAGATCCTTAGAAAACATGTAATTAGTATGAGAAAATAAAAGTTTTGGGAATCGAGCGACAAAGATTGGATTAACTTTTTAGTGCATTCCAGGTCCATAGGATGGATTATCTTCATCCTCTGCAAACTCCTCCTCCAGCTTCCTCTTGTTCCTCCTCCTGTTTACTCTTGCTTGTATTTCTAAACTCTTTACAGCCCTGTCTGCAGCCCGAAGGCGTTCCTTGTCTAAAGCAAGCATCGCTCGTACCATGTTAGGACCTATCTTCATTCCCATATTTCTAAATACCTTGCACCTTACAATGTTGCCATCATTGAAAGTCGCAACAGCATCATACACATCAAAGTGAAGTGTTTCTATTCCAACAAATACAGTCTTGGGGATTCTCGACCATATAACACTATTTACACTTTCATTGGGGTTTTGAGTTTTTCCGTCAATACACTTTTTCAACAGTTCAGGTGCTGCTAAGTCTCTGAAAATAGGTTAGCCACAACACATACTTTATCTCACATCACTAAAATGTACCTGATGAACACGGACGTTAATAATAACACCATTTGACAGCAGTTTAACAGCGCCACAGTGGGTCACGCCCATGTAGAACACATTTTAAAAAAATTTAAAATAGTTGTAGTCTTCGGAATTGAATAAATTATATATCTATTAAAAGGTAATAGTCTGCTGATTCAGAAAACGCAAAAAAGTACAAATTGAACTTTTCATAATTTTGAGCCTTTCCGGAGCCCCTTAAGGTGTGACAATGTGGTAGAGGTTACAACTTGTGCAACGAAAATATGCATATGATCTTCCTCATCTAGTCCATCCACTAAATACTTACATACTTTGCCCCATGCATGTATGACAGTGCAACTGAGACATATACATCATATGTACCTGAATATCTCATAAAACTGCTTTCTGCGAGTTGTGGTTACTACCCTACCACGATATTATTGCACTTGGACGTTACAGTAAACGCTTTCAGGGCAGTGGTGCGTGTAATATGAAGGGCGTGAAATATCGCTATAAAAGCTCACGGCAAGCCAACTGAAGTGCCCTCATTTCCAAGTGCGATAATACCCTGGTCGACTAATGGATCCCGCAGCAAATTAGAAACTGACAGCACACCAACAGGATAGCTACGTAACGGCTGCTGTATTGCCGTAGATCCCACGCACTATTATTACACTAGTTAACAAATTTAAACTTTTTTTCTGCATCTGGTTTGTAAATGGGTCGATTGACCTAGTTTTGGGTTGCTGAATACACTGGTAAAATCAGTTTTTCTCTATGATGTCACATTTCCTAGATACACACCAGAATTTAAAAAATGGTAACAGTGGAAATTGACACAATTAAGTCAAACAAAAAGACACATTCAGAACGTTTGAAATCAATACTATTTTGTTTGCATACGTGGGCATGATGCCAATAAAAGGTCTAAATTAGTTGAGAAGATATTTTCACCTTCAATCGTCATTGGTTTTTGAAAAATTCGATGACGGAGCTCTTCTTTTGTTTGCCGTTTCATCACTCTCCCTAACAAGACACCAGGAGTAGTCACCCATCATCGAAGAGTTCCAATGGCCTTGGTAACGGTGTTCCATGGTGAGAATCTCTTGGTGAAAGCGTTCACCATGCTCATCGATTACGACTCCCAAATTTTCCGGGAAGAAATCAAGATGAGATTGTAAAAAGTGAATTTTAAGCGACATTCTACACCCGATGTTCTTATAGATCTCCAACAGATGACTCACGATGATAACATAGTTTTTATCTTTTCTGTTACCCAAAAAGCCCTTCACAATTGCTTTAAAAGAAGACGAAGCAGCTAATTGGATGTCTGTCAGTTTGCTATCAAAGATTGGATCTTTCGGCAATTTTCTTATTTGTGGTCCAACAAATATACTCTCTTTCAGCTTTGCCTCACTTAATTTGGGAAACTTTTCTTTTAAGTGATCGAAGACCTCACGTTCTTTATCCAGAGCTTTTACAAAGTTCTTGATAAGGCCCACCTTGATATTCAGGAGAGGCATAATGGTTTTTTCGAGCTCAACCAATGGGGTATTGTTCACATTTACGTTTCCAGGTACATATGACTTCTTATAGGCAATTCCTTGACTGTACAGTGGTTCTTGGTGTCACGGCTGTCCCAAAGACAGAAAAAGCAGCAGTATTTCGTGAATCCAGACTGTAAACCTGTAAGGAGTGCAAAAACTTTTAAATCACAGCAAAGCTGCAATTCATGATCCTTATATTTGATTGCCTCTAGCAGCAAAGTCATGGTTTCATAAGTTTCTTTCATGTCTACTACGTAAGCCAAAGGTACCGATGAAAATGCATTGCCATTATGCAGTAGTGCTACTTGAAGCTGCTTTTGCTGGAGTCAATAAATAGTCGCCACTCCTGTGGATTATGTTGTACAACTGGCTCCATCAAAAGACCATTGACATCTCTATATACACAAATTGAATTCTGCATATTGAAATATATATCGAGCGAAGGAAGCACCTCTTGATGTGAAACAGGAAATTTTTGTCCCTGGAGCTAGAAAGTTCCGTTGTTGCAGTTTCGACCCCACGACTTGATCTCTGTGTTTCGAAAGTTTCAAGTTCAATTCCTTTTGATTAGAGAGCTGAGGCGAAGAGTTCTTTAACCAAAAGAACTGAGGCGAAGTTTCATGATACTGAGCGCAGTTCTCTTCTGTATGTTCAATACTTTCTGTTTCACTTGATGTGGTGTCTGGTTCCGTGGCTTTCAAGTTACAGACAGGAAAAGGCAACACCTTATCATGGGCACAGGCAAATGCAGTGAAGATACATTTAGATACTTTATTTTATGTCTGGTTTTGCTTGAATGTTCCGAAGTATTTGTAAGACAGAAGTAACAGTCTGAATAATGGTCATTAGGCTCACAGCACGCCATTTGAACAGTGAATGTCATGCCTCGGCGTTTTCCTTTCAACTGCTCGGTTAAGGTTGTAGTACAGGTTATACAGGCAATATGAGGTGCAAAATTTTTATCTTGATCACCAACAGGACAATCAAAATACAATTTATACGAGATGCGACAATAAAGTAATGAGACTGATGTGAAAAAAATGTTGTTCACCGTTTTAGTCAAGTTTAGTGTTGTCTCCTTCAAAGTAGTTCTCTTCTGATTGCACGCACTTTTTCCAGCGCTTCTGCCATTGATGGTAACATTTCTGGAACTCATCTTCTGTAATATCCTCCAAGACGCTAGTCACAGGCTTTTGTACCTCATGTGTTGTTTGAAAATGGTGTCCCTTGACCGCCGTTTTGACTCTTGGAAATAGAAAAAAGTCGCACAGAGCGATATCTGGTGAATAAGGTGGCTGTGGTAGTACTGAAATGTGTTTTGAGGTTAAAAATTGCTGTTCTGACAGAACAGTATGGGATGGCGCATTATCGTGACGTAGAATCCAGTATCAGCAATGTTGGCACGAACACGAAGAACTCTTTTACGAAGTCTTTCTAAAATTTCTTTTTAGTAATATTGGTTAACTGTTTGTCCAGGAGGCACCCACTCTTTATGAACAATTTCCATGGAATCAAAGAAGCACAGAAGCATGCAATTCACTTTTGACTTTGACATACGAGCTGTGGCGTTTTGTCTCTGGATCGTACTGAAAAAACCAACTTTCATCACCAGTGATAACATGGCTCAACAATTCTGGATTGATTTCCGTTTGCTCTAACAGATCGGCTGCCACATTTTCCGTGTTTCTCGCTGTTGTAGTGTGAGATTTTTGCGGACCATTTTTGCACAAATATTTCTCATACCGAGATCTTCAGTTATTATTAGACGAACCGTTTCTCGATTGATGTTCAGTTCTTCTGCAATCATTTTCACGGATAATCTTCGATCAGATCGTACGAGTTCATGCGCCCTGACCAAGTTGACATTCGTCCGTGAAGTCGATGGTTGTCCAATGCGGTCTTCACCTTCAACATTCGTTCTGCCTTCACTAAACATTTTATGCCAACGAAAAACTTGAGCTCTTGACATAACCTCCTCTCCAAAAGCCTTTTGAAGCGTACCGTAAGTTGTCGTCGCGTTTTCACCCAATTTAGCGCAAAAAGAAATGGCATACCGTTGCGCAATATTATGCGGTTCCATTTCCGTGACGAGAGACACAAACACGTCTTAACTTATTTGGTTGGTTGGTTGGTTTGGGGGATTAAAGGGACCAGACTGCTACGGTCATCGGTCCCTTTTTCCAAAACTTAAAAACACCCACAGAGAATAAAAGCGAACAAGGAAAAGATGACAGACGACAAAGGACAAGAGAAACTGAGACAAAGACCAGGCAAAACGAATTAAAATCACACAGAGTGTGATGGTGGTTGGCCGACCATACAGACAAAAAAGGAAAAGCCAACCACAGAGAAACACATTAAAAACTCTGTCTAAAACCATAGGCTAAATGCCACAACACAAAAAAGGACAAACACTTAGATTAAATGATAAAAGCCCCTTGCCCGAATAAAACGCAAACCGAAGCCTGTCATGGCAGTGTCATCTGTTAAAAGGGCAGGGAGCGTATCACGCAGTGCAAATGTCTGCCTGACCACAGCTAAATGGGGGCAGGCCAACAAAATGTGGGCCACCGTCAAAGCCGCTCCGCAGCGACATGGAGGAGGGTACTTCCGACGCCGTAAATAACTGTGCGTCAGCCGGGTGTGGCCAATGCGGAGCCGACAAAGGACAACAGAGTCTCTGCGATTGGCTCGCATGGATGACCGCCACACAGTCGTCGTCTCCTTGATAGCATGGAGTTTATTGGGTGTGGTCAGATTGCGCCATTCAGCGTCCCATAGCGCAAAAACTTTGCGCCGTAAGAAGGCTCGCAAATCAGTCTCCGGGAGGCCAACGTCCAGAGATGGTTTACTGGTGGCCTCTTTCGCCAGTCGGTCAACATTTTCATTGCCGGGTATCCCAACATGGCCTGGGGTCCACACAAAGACCACAGAGCGGCCGCAACGGGCAACAGCATGGAGGGATGGTTGGTTGGTTGGTTTAAAGATTAAAGGGACCAAACTGCAAAGGTCATCGGTCCCTTGCTTCATAAAAACACAGAGCACAGTGAAACCATCCACCAGTCAGGCGAAGCACTAAAATAAAAATTCCGGGGGAAGAAAAGCCCCATGGTGAATGGTAAGAAAACACGGAAAACGGAGCACAGCAACAAAAACTACATAGAGAACAAAGGCAGAAGGAATTAAAACTGCACAGCAGAGGACTGTGGCTGGCTGATCACGAAAATAATAGGATGAGCCAGCCACTCTGCAACACGTTAAAACCTCCATCCTAAAAGATTAGGGTGGAGTCGGATTACAACACAAAACAAAGTAAAAGATACAGCACAGAAGAGGGTGATGTAATAAAATTAAATGGACCTATAAAAGCCGCTTGCGCGAATAAAACTTAAAACCCGATCTGCCAGAGAGACATTGTCACCTAAAAGAGATGATAAATCACCCTGCAGATTAAATGCACGCCTGAGAGCGGTTAAAAGAGGACATTCCAACAACAGATGGGCCACCGTCATGGTTGCACCACAGCGACAATGAGGACAATGAGGGGGTCCTCTCGACGCAGCAGATGACCATGCGTCAGATAAGAGTGACCAACGCGGAGCCTACAGAGAATAACAGAATCCCTGCGAGAAGCCCGCATGGAGGAACCCCACACGGTCGTGGTCTCCTTTACACGCCGCAGCTTGTTGGGTACAGACAGAGTGCGCCATTCGTCTGCCCACATCCCAAAGACCCGACGGCGCAACACCGATCGGAGATCAGTGGCCGGGAGGCCGATCTCCAACGGCAGTTTGCGGGTGGCTTCTTAAGCTAACTTGTCGGCGTGTTCGTTTCCCGCTATCCCAACGTGTCCCGGGGTCCATATGAACACCACTGAACGTCCACGCTGTGCAAGAGCATGAACGGACTCCTGGATGGCAACAACAATGGGATGGCGTGGGTAGCACTGGTCAAGACTCCTGGACATCCATCACCAGACGAGAGCGAGGGAAACACTGGTCGATAGCTCGCAAACTGCTCAGGGAGTTGCTACAGATAACGAAGGACTCACCTGAGCAGGAGCGGATATACTCTAGGGCACGAAAGATGGCGACCAGCTCAGCAGTGAAAACGCTGCAGCCAGCCGGCAAGGATCGTTGTTCGTAATGGTCGCCTAGAGTTAGAACATAACCAACCCGACCAGCAACCATCGAACCGTCAGTGTAAAACACACCAGAGCCCTGATACGTGGCCAGGATGGAATAAAAGCGGCGACGGAGGGACTGAGTCCTTCGGGCCCTGTGCCAATTCGAACCGAAGGCAAGGGCGAGGCACGCACCACGGGGCTGTACGCAGAGGGGCCCGGAAAGGAGGTGGAACAGGGAAAACCCCAAGCTCGGAGAGAAGCTCTCGGGCGCGGACGGCGATCGTACAACCCGACCTGGGCCGACGTTCTGGGAGATGGACGACTGACTGCAGGAACAGGAGACGATAATTGGATGCCCGGGCAAGCTACAAACATGGGCAGCATAAGCGGCCAGGAAATGTTGGCGCCGTAACCGCAGTGGAGGGACACCTGCCTCCACAAGCATGCTGTCGACAGGGCTGGTCCGGAAGGCACCAGTGGCAAGTCGTATCCCGCTGCGTAGGATTGGGTCCAGCACCCGCAACGCAGATGGTGATGCTGAGCCGTAAGCCAGGCTCCCATAATCCAGACGGGGCTGGATTAACGCCTGGTAGATCCGTAAGAGGGTAGATCAGTCGGCGCCCCAGCTGGTGTGGCTCAAGCAACGCAGAGCATTTAGGTGCCACCAACACAGCTGTTTAAGCTGCCGAATATGAGGCAGCCAAGTCAACCGGGCATCAAAAACCACACCCAAAAACCTACGTGACTCCACCACAGCAAGAAGTGCGCCATCAAGGTAAAGCCGCGGCTCCAGATGAACAGTGCGTCGCCGGCAGAAATGCATAACGCAGGTCTTGTAGGTAGGCTCTTTATGTTTTTATATTGGTAACGCCACGTAACGCTCTGTATGAAAATCACTGGCTGTGCTGTGTGCAGTCTGTGGCTAGTTTGCATTGTTGTCTGCCATTGTAGTGTTAGGCAGCTGGATGTGAACAGCGCGTAGCGTTGCGCAGTTGGAGGTGAGCCGCCAGCAGTGGTGGATGTGGGGAGAGAAATGGCGGAGATTTGAAATTTGTAAGACTGGATGGCATGAACTGCTATATATATTATGATTATTAAGGTAAATACATTGTTTGTTCTCTATTAAAATCTTTCATTTGCTAACTATGCCTATCAGTAGTTAGTGCCTTCAGTAGTTTGAATCTTTATTTAGCTGGCAGTAGTGGCGCTCGCTGTATTGCAGTAGTTCGAGTAACGAAGATTTTTGGTGAGGTAAGTGATTGGTGAAAGGTATAGGTTAATGTTAGTCAGGGCCATTCTTTTGTAGGGATTATTGAAAGTCAGAATGCGTTGCGCTAAAAATATTGTGTGTCAGTTTAAGCACAGTCATGTATAATTGTACTAAGGGGACGTTTCAGTCTTAGCAGCCGAAAACTGGAAGCAATGCGCTACAGCCCAAGACTGCGCCTTGCGGATAGCGCCCTGTAGCTGACGTTCAGCAGCTGCAATGCCAATAGAGCTGTAGTAAAGGCAGAAGTCGTCAGCATACAGGGAAGCGGAGACAGAATTTCCCACCACCGCAGCGAGCCCGTTAATTGCTATTAAAAACAGGCAGACATTTAAAACAGATCCCTGCGGCACCCCGTTCTCCTGAACTCGGGAGGGACTATGGGAGGCCGCGACTTGCACGCGGAAGGTTCGATGCGACAGAAAATTTCAGATGAAAATCGGCAGCGGACCCCGAAGACCCCAACCGTGAAGCGTAGAGAGGATGTGATGACGCCATGTCGTATCGTACGCCTTCCGCATGTCGAAAAAGACGGCGACCAGGTGCTGACGGCGGGCAAAGGCCGTACGGATAGCTGACTCCAGGCTCACCAGAATGTCGGCGGCAGAGCGGCCTTTACGGTATCTACATCTACATCTACACTCCGCAAGCCACCTGACGGTGTGTGGCGGAGGGTACCTTGAGTACCTCTATCGGTTCTCCCTTCTGTTCCAGTCTCGTATTGTTCGTGGAAAGAAGGATTGTCGGTATGCCTCTGTGTGGGCTCTAATCTCTCTGATTTTATCCTCATGGTCTCTTCGCGAGATATACGTAGGAGGGAGCAATATACTACTTGACTCTTCGGTGAAGGTATGTTCTCGAAACTTTGACAAAAGCCCGTACCGAGCTACTGAGCGTCTCTCCTGCAGAGTCTTCCACTGGAGTTTATCTATCATCTCCGTAACGCTTTCGCGATTACTAAATGATCCCGTAACGAAGCGCGCTGCTCTCCGTTGGATCTTCTCTATATCTTCTATCAACCCTATCTGGTACGGATCCCACACTGCTGAGCAGTATTCAAGCAGTGGGCGAACAAGCGTACTGTAACCTACTTCCTTTGTTTTCGGATTGCATTTTCTTAGGATTCTTCCAATGAATCTCAGTCTGGCATCTGCTTTACCGACGATCAACATTATATGATCATTCCATTTTAAATCACTCCTAATGCGTACTCCCAGATAATTTATGGTATTAACTGCTTCCAGTTGCTGACCTGCTATTTTGTAGCTAAATGATAAAGGATCTATCTTTCTGTGTATTCGCAGTACATTACACTTGTCTACATTGAGATTCAGTTGCCATTCCCTGCACCATGCATCAATTCGCTGCAGATCCTCCTGCATTTCAGTACAATTTTCCGTTGTTACAACCTCTCGATACACCACAGCATCATCTGCAAAAAGCCTCAGTGAACTTCCGATGTCATCCACCACGTCATTTATGTATATTGTGAATAGCAACGGTCCTATGACACTCCCCTGCGGCACACCTGAAATCACTCTTACTTCGGAGGACTTCTCTCCATTGAGAATGACATGCTGCGTCCTGTTATCTAGGAACTCCTCAATCCAATCACACAATTGGTCTGATAGTCCATATGCTCTTACTTTGTTCATTAAGCGACTGTGGGGAACTGTATCGAACGCCTTGCGGAAGTCAAGAAACACGGCATCTACCTGTGAACCCGTGTCTATGGCCCTCTGAGTCTCGTGGATGAATAACGGAAGCTGGGTTTCACATGACTGTCTTTTTCGAAACCCATGCTGATTCCTACAGAGTAGATTTCTAGTCTCCAGAAAAGTCATTATACTCGAACACAATACGTGTTCCAAAATTCTACAACTGATCGACGTTAGAGATATAGGTCTATAGTTCTGCACATCTGTTCGACGTATCCACCCTGAGACGGAGCCAGAAGGCCGCGAAACTCCAGGACCCAACTCAACCGCCGGCTCACCATGCGTTCGAGCAACTTGCAAAGAACTTTGGTGAGGCTAATGGGGCGGTAGCTGTCCACCTCCAAAGGGTTCTTGCCAGGTTTCAAAACGGGGATAACAATGCTTTCCCGCCATTGCGACGGAAACTCACCCTCGATCCAAATACGGTTGCAAAGGTCGAGGAGGCGTCGCTGGGAGTCCACTGAAAGGTGTTTCAGCATCGGATAGTGGATCTTATTTAGACCAAGGTCAGAGATATTGTGCCTACGCAAGCCTGCAGGGTTGACACATCTTGCAAAGAAAATCAGTCTCATTACTTCATTGTCACACCTCGTATGCCTTCTTAACCAAATCAGTGATTGATTTTCTTTGGGCTTTTGGAGTGAATTTCCCACACACAGAACAAACGTTGTGGTTTAGACAGCAATAAGATTTACTAGTTACCATTTTTTTAGTGGAACTTTTAAACACAGGAAGTTTGCACTATCTTTCACAGGAAACACTTACTGAGAATCTCTTTCACACCATTGGATTACCGTACCAATCATTTGCTAACGATTTGTAGATCTTCTAGCTCTCCTGTGCAAATCAAAAGCAAAGAACTAAACATCAAAACAGAAGATCAGAAAAAAGCGAAATACTGAATACGAAAAATAAAAAACCTTTAAAAACTCAAAAATGCTAGAACATTTTGAATGGTATATTCGAATTCTACACACCAAAATACATACTAGTTGATGTATCACATCCCAGATGCAAAATGGCAGTTGACTAGTGTTATTAGTATCAGTGGTCATATACGAAGCATAGTCAGTCTGAAGTCTTTAACTTATGCAAGGTCAGAAGTATATGGCACACATTTGAACTTGGTTGTTTTTAAATGTGATGCAAGTGTTGCTGGTGGCCTGAGGGAAGCACGTTTTGCAAGTGTCTACCGTGAATGTGGTGATAGTTAACTTTCTGTTCTGGAAGGATTTGTAAGTAGCACTCATGATGGACTGAGTATTAATTGACCTTTCTGTAAAAAATGTTGTTAAAAATAGTCAGTACCATTCGTCTCAATTACTCATTAGTTTGTAGTTTAATAAAACATCTAAGAAAACTAAATATAATTTGTCTTTCATAATATTAAAAATAAAAGTGCTCAAAGAACATACCTTTTTCATTCTAAAATTTAGTTAGGCGGAAATGTTTTTGATGGTGGTGCGAGGGAATGGGGTTGTATTAGCTACCCTCTGAGCAGAAGATCTTACAGATGAAGCACTCACTTTTTTTTAGTGGTGTTTATCATGACCATTTTTTCTGTATCCATCAAGTTGACGAGAACTATACTTCAAAATCCATACATATTATATATATATATATATATACACTCCTGGAAATGGAAGAAAGAACACATTGACACCGGTGTGTCAGACCCACCATACTTGCTCCGGACACTGTGAGAGGGCTGTACAAGCAATGATCACACGCACGGCACAGCGGACACACCAGGAACCGCGGTGTTGGCCGTCGAATGGCGCTAGCTGCGCAGCATTTGTGCACCGCCGCCGTCAGTGTCAGCCAGTTTGCCGTGGCATACGGAGCTCCATCGCAGTCTTTAACACTGGTACCATGCCGCGACAGCGTGGACGTGAACCGTATGTGCAGTTGACGGACTTTGAGCGAGGGCGTATAGTGGGCATGCGGGAGGCCGGGTGGACGTACCGCCGAATTGCTCAACACGTGGGGCGTGAGGTCTCCACAGTACATCGATGTTGTCGCCAGTGGTCGGCGGAAGGTGCACGTGCCCGTCGACCTGGGACCGGACCGCAGCGACGCACGGATGCACGCCAAGACCGTAGGATCCTACGCAGTGCCGTAGGGGACCGCACCGCCACTTGCCAGCAAATTAGGGACACTGTTGCTCCTGGGGTATCGGCGAGGACCATTCGCAACCGTCTCCATGAAGCTGGGCTACGGTCCCGCACACCGTTAGCCCGTCTTCCGCTCACGCCCCAACATCGTGCAGCCCGCCTCCAGTGGTGTCGCGACAGGCGTGAATGGAGGGACGAATGGAGACGTGTCGTCTTCAGCGATGAGAGTCGCTTCTGCCTTGGTGCCAATGATGGTCGTATGCGTGTTTGGCGCCGTGCAGGTGAGCGCCACAATCAGGACTGCATACGACCGAGGCACACAGGGCCAACACCCGGCATCATGGTGTTCGGAGCGATCTCCTACACTGGCCGTACACCACTGGTGATCGTCGAGGGGACACTGAATAGTGCACGGTACATCCAAACCGTCATCGAACCCATCGTTCTACCATTCCTAGACCGGCAAGGGAACTTGCTGTTCCAACAGGACAATGCACGTCCGCATGTATCCCGTGCCACCCAACGTGCTCTAGAAGGTGTAAGTCAACTACCCTGGCCAGCAAGATCTCCGGATCTGTCCCCCATTGAGCATGTTTGGGACTGGATGAAGCGTCGTCTCACGCGGTCTGCACGTCCAGCACGAACGCTGGTCCAACTGAGGCGCCAGGTGGAAATGGCATGGCAAGCCGTTCCACAGGACTACATCCAGCATCTCTACGATCGTCTCCATGGGAGAATAGCAGCCTGCATTGCTGCGAAAGGTGGATATACACTGTACTAGTGCCGACATTGTGCATGCTCTGTTGCTGTGTTTATGTGCCTGTGGTTCTGTCAGTGTGATCATGTGATGTATCTGACCCCAGGAATGTGTCAATAAAGTTTCCCCTTCCTGGGACAATGAATTCACGGTGTTCTTATTTCAATTTCCAGGAGTGTGTATATATATATATATATATACAGGGTGTTACAAAAAGGCACGGCCAAACTTTCAGGAAACATTCCTCACACACAAAGAAAGAAAATATGTGTCCGGAAACGCTTACTTTCCATGTTAGAGCTCATTTTATTACTTCTCTTCAAATCACATTAATCATGGAATGGAAACACACAGCAACAGAACGTACCTGCGTGACTTCAAACACTTTGTTACAGGAAATGTTCAAAATGTCCTCCGTTAGCGAGGATACATGCATCCACCCTCCGTCGCATGGAATCCCTGATGCGCTGATGCAGCCCTGGAAAATGGCTTATTGTATCACAGCCGTCCACAATACGAGCACGAAGAGTCTCTACATTTGGTACCGGGGATGCGTAGACAAGAGCTTTCAAATGCCCCCATAAATGAAAGTCAGGAGGGTTGAGGTCAGGAGAGCGTGGAGGCCATGGAATCGGTCCTCCTCTACCAATCCATCGGTCACCGAATCTGTTGTTGAGAAGCGTACGAGCACTTCGACTGAAATGTGCAGGAGCTCCATCGTGCATCAACCACATGTTGTGTCGCACATGTTCTAGCAGCACAGGTAGAGTATCCCGTATGAAATCATGATAACGTGCTCCATTGAGCGTAGGTGGAAGAACATGGGGCCCAATCGAGACATCACCAACAATGCCTGCCCAAACGTTCACAGAAAATCTCTGTCGATGACGTGATTGCACAAACGCGCGCGGATTCTCGTCAGCCCACACATGTTGATTGTGAAAATTTACAATTTGATCACGTGGGAATGAAGCCTCATCCGTAAAGAGAACATTTGCACTGAAATGAGGATTGACTATTGTTATATGAACCATTCGCAGAAGTGTACCCGTGGAGGCCAATCAGCTGCTGATAGTGCCTGCACACGCTGTACATGGTACGGAAACAACTGGTTCTCCCGTAGCACTCTCCATACAGTGACGTGGTCAACGTTACCTTGTACAGCAGCAACTTCTCTGACGCTGACATTAGGGTTATCGTCAACTGCACGAAGAATTGCCTCGTCCACTGTTGGTGTCCTCGTTGTTCTAGGTCTTCCCCAGTCGCGAGTCACAGGCTGGAATGTTCCGTGCTCCCTAAGACGCCGATCAATTGCTTCGAACGTCTTCCTGTAGGGACACCTTCGTTCTGGAAATCTGTCTCGATACAAACTTACCGCGCCACGGCTATTGCCCCGTGCTAATCCATACATCAAATGGGCATCTGCCAACTCCGCATTTGTAAACACTGCACTGACTGCAAAACCACGTTCGTGATGAACACTAACCTGTTGACGCTACGTACTGATGTGCTTGATGCTAGTACTGTAGAGCAATGAGTCGCATGTCAACACAAGCACCGAAGTCAACATTACCTTACTTTAATTGGGCCAACTGGCGGTGAATCGAGGAAGTACAGTACAAAGTGACGAAACTAAAATGAGGTCTAACATGGAAATTAAGCGTTTCCGGACACATGTCCACATAACATCTTTTCTTTATTTGTGTGTGAGGAATGCTTCCTGAAAGTTTGGCCGAACCTTTTTGTAACACCTTGTATATATCTGTGTGTATGTTCCATATCTTCTAAACCACTGGACCGATTTCAACCAAACTTGATACAAGTGTCATGTAATGTCTGGAGAGAATCGCTGTAGGAGTAAAAACAATCTACTTATGAAAGGGGCGGGGATGTGTGAGAGCTCACAGACTTTATCCATCCATTATTTGAGAATGAAAGCAATGAGTGAGTTGCAACAAACGTTACACATAATTTCAAACCATTACGAAACTTTTTCCCGCTGACAACCCCCACAAACTGATGAAAGGAGAGAAATTGATCACTTACTACATTTTTGCTGTTCACACAGTAAAACTGCCGCATCAGGCATGACTTTTTTATTTATTGCTTACTTACTACTAATAGTTTTCACGACACATTTTGGTACAATGTTGTGAAAAGAACAGCAATCGCAGAGAAGTGAATTGAATGCCTCGCCACGAGAGTTTAGCCTACTCAGGAACGAAATAACGCAACACAAAGGAAACTTGAGTACGCATCGTGTCACAAAGTTCGAAAATAACTCTGCACTAACGAGCTCAGCGCAGACACACGGCGGCTTCCGAGAATTTGAATGAGAATTGCGATGCAGTGCATTGTTACTCGTTACTTATTTCATTCCAGGAAGCGACTACGCTAGGCATGTTTCCCGCTGCCGCGGCTGCAGTTTCCTAGGAAACATAAAACTTGCGCTTCGCATTGGTAGTTTCAGCTTCAGTGGCCAGGGGGCAGGGCCGACGCCAGCGTCGGTGCGGGTCTCTAGTGTCAAGCACGAGAACTACTAGCTGGCGAGCCGAGTTCTCGCTTAATTTCCCGTTCGTCTTCAATAAATGCGATTCGTTATTACGTCTTCAGTGTGCGTCTCGTTATTAAGGGGAAGCATACTTATTATTTATGCCATGCATTGGTGTTCTCCCCATGATATTCGTGCATGGTGTGTCGTATGGATGACATTGTATATGCCTCTCTGCATGGTGCTATTAACTGATGATGCGGGTGGTCTATACGTAGGGGGTGATCATTGTTACTGCAGTTTATTGAAGTCGTTGGATCTGTCTTAAACAAACGATGTCTTATGGTTCATGAGCTTTTCTTGACTTTTTCATGCCATATTATTACTGTAGCATTAGAAATGAGTTTTATTGCTAATACGCGATACAGATGAAGTTTCTGTAATTTGCTTGGCTTGCGTTAATGTAAACCTTGATTCGAGCATCCCCGAACGTTCTTTTCTTGACTGGATTACGGAACACAGTGAATGAATGAGTGAAAGAATTACCGAAATATTTTATTTCCATAAGACACGCATCTGTCTCTTCGGAAACCTACTGTAAATGCAGAATTTTCGTCGGCCGGTGTGGCCGTGCGGTTAAAGGCGCTTCAGTCTGGAACCGCGTGACTGCTACGGTCGCAGGTTCGAATCCTGCCTCGGGCATGGATGTGTGTGATGTCCTTAGGTTAGTTAGGTTTAAGTAGTTCTAAGTTCTAGGGGACTTATGACCACAGATGTTGAGTCCCATAGTGCTCAGAGCCATTTGAACCATTTTTTTGCAGAATTTTCAGCACTAAACTGTTCACACGAAATATCAGAGCTCGGTAACCAAAACACATTTGTACTTAGCTAAAACGATTACCGATCTCTTTCAAGTCTTTATGTCTAACATTGTTGCAAATACGTCATTGTTCTACTTCCCTCCTTTTATTATCTACCATGTCTGAATAGCATCAGTATTTCGGTAGGTTTGCTTCTAGCCGTATATGTGATGACAAATTTTCTGTTCTAATGACTTCCGTTGTGTCGACTTTTATGCCGCCCGTCCAGTAAGTCACCAGTTCTCTCTCAGTTCTACGTCCGATATCAGCAGATCCGTCTTCTTGAAGAAAGCCTCTCTCCGACTTAACGATATCTTCCTCGCTTAAAACGCCCTGTGTAATCTTGCTTCCAAAACAGTAGAATTCTTTCACTGAGTGTTCCCAGCTTTGATGTCTAAGCAACATGCTGTTGTCCTTCCTACTATTCAGTTATCAACTTGATCCTTGCTCAATTTGTCCTTTAGCCCTTTTCCATGCTACTACTAGGCAAAGTCGACTGAAGACTTGCTCCGAGAAGCAGACTGAACAGCATACACTTCAGTACACTGGAGCGGTGTACACGCTACGCGCCACTACCCCAGTGTCCTACAGATCACAATATTGATTTCTGACTACGTTTTTGTTTGACCGCATTCCTTGCACATATTTTTTACATTTTTTCACAGGGAAATGCGTACCCGTCCACGTTTCGCACGAATAAACTGTTGTGGTCACCAAACGCACTTCGTTTCAAACATGTATGTATACAGGGTGTTTCAGAAGTGATGGTCAATATTCAGGGATATGATAGGAATGATCATTCGAAACAAAACAACTGAAGTAAACATGGTCTCTAAAACGCATACCGTAACAGCCATGAGCAATTCTTGATCTTCGATACTATGAAACAAATCTCTTCTACTGCAAGCTCTTTGCTTTCCATATTTTGGGAAGTGGTAGAATGGAACAAAACAAGAAAAAATATCCAGTAAACATGTGCTCTAAAATGCATACCTTAAAAGTTATGAGCATTTGTTCATTAAAAGAGTTGTGTTTCAAAGTTGCGAAGATGAACAAGTGCTCATAGCTCTTAAGGTATTCATTTTAGAGCACATGTTTACTGGATATTTTTTCTTCTTTTTGTCCATACTACTACTTCCCTAAACATGGAAAGCAAAGAATTGCTAACAGCTCTTAAGGTATGCGTTTTAGAGCCCATGTTTACTTGATATTTTTGTTTCGTTTGGTCATTGCTGTCATATCAGTGAATATTGATCATCACTTCTGAAACACCCTGTATGTGGCAGGAATAGAAACCTCCAGCAACGAAGTAGTTGCCGTTTAGAGGGGGCTTTCTTGCACGCAGCAACTACACAGAATCGTCACAGGGCTAAACGCAACCATAAATTATGCATAACGTCCGAAATAAGTTGAAAAGCTTCCAGCATACATTTCAGAGGACTCATTCACTGAAACAAATATTCCTAAGATACAACAACTAATTACAAATTAAGCAGGTGAACTGAGTAATTAACCATATACGTGTGCAGATTTCTATGTATTTATCTAGTGTAACAACTTTTTCAGACGGAGTAAAACAATTATTTAGTGATTTCTGTGGCTGTGCAAGAATAACAGAACATGTATATTCACTGGGCAGCTGACCTGATCTTATTTGCCAGTTCTGACAGCTGCTGCAACTAAAATAAACATCTCTGCATATTACAATAGCATGACACCATGATCTTCAGTTTCCTCTGCTTTTGTGGACAACGAAATATCTGGAGTCTCCTTTACAGTCAGAAATTTCATTTGTCACACTGCTGCATGATGCTCCTCTAGCACACTTTCTGATCTTTTGCCACTCACTGTTTTTAGTTCCTCGTAGAAATTCGTTTGGAGCGAAGTGAATTTCTCTCGGTCTCGGCAAGAACTGCCATTTATTGCACAAAATTACCATTACACTGTACAATATACTGAGCGAGCGCCAAAATTTTTAAAACTCTGAGGTCTCCTTCACTATATTGCGCTAGCAGTCAATGCTGCTCTGAGGTGGTCAATGTTATTGCTCAACAAATTGCATTTTAGGGCTTCTTACCTACATCGTAGGCAGGTCGACGCTCCTACACTTAGGGTGGAGGACAAAACATTAACCATTCGTTACTTTCATTCCGATGCTACATTCTTGTGTAAAAAAATTCAGAGTAATATTCCCTTTTCTAGCCTATGTCCCCACGTCCTCTCACAATGACTCGTTTGTTTGGGCGGCTTACATAAACCAAATCCTACAGACACAACAATCATTCTCATACTTCCTTGCCGCCCTCGAACAGTTGTTCTCTGTGAAAACAGCAGTGAAGTTAGCTGAATTGTGTACAAAATAGTTTGGCCGTTACCGTCGCCCATACTTTAGGGGACAACTGTAGTGGCGGGGACTCCAATGTGAACGGCCACTGCACAGCAGGTGAGGTACAGATCAAGGTTGTGCAAAAGCTTACGTCTCCCGCAATTTGTGAACTACAGCTAGTACGTCTGCAAACGATTGTGTTAACAGGTTTGTCAGTACGACCTATAATTCGACAAATATAGTCATTCAGAGTCTATAGTTTGTCACTACATTACCGAAATGATAATAGTCACATAGCAAGGGTTCAGACAAAGCAAACGAAGTCCGATGAAAAACTGCCAGAAGAAAGTGCCGTAAAATGAAACAGGTGTAAAAAGTGTAGTGTACCAGACTTCACTGCAGTACTGACTATGGAAAATACACTACTGGCCATTAAAATTGCTACACCACGAAGATGACGTGCTACAGACGCGAAATTTAACAGACAGGAAGAAGATGCTGTGATATGCAAATCATTAGCTTTTCAGAGCATTCACACAAGGTTGGCGCCGGTGGCGACACCTACAACGTGCTGACATGAGGAAAGTTTCCAACCGATTTCTCATACACAAACAGCAGTTGACCGGCGTTGCCTCGTGAAACGTTGTTGTGATGCTTCGTGTAAGGAGGAGAAATGCGTACCATCACGTTTCGGACTTTGATAAACGTCGGATTGTAGCCTATCGCGATTGCGGTTTATCGTATCGCGACATTGCTGCTCGCGTTGGTCGATATCCAGTGACTGTTAGCAGAATATGGAATCGGTGGGTTCAGGAGGGTTATAAGGAACGCCTCGTGTCACTAGCAATCGAGATGACAGGCATCTTATCCGCATGGCTGTAACGGATCGTGCAGCCACGTCTCGATCCCTGAGTCAACAGATGGGGACGTTTGCAAGACAACAACCATCTGCACGAACAGTTCGACGACGTTTGCAGCAGCATGGACTATCAGCTCGGAGACCATGGCTGCGGTTACCCTTGACGCTGCATCCCAGACAGGAGCGCCTGCGATGGTGTACTCAACGACGAACCTGGGTGCACAACCCGTGGCTCTACCCTTCATTCGATCACTCCGAAACCCTACATTTCAGCAGGATAATGCACGACCGCATGTTGCAGGTACTGTACGGGCCTTTCTGGATACAGAAAATGTTCGACTGCTGCCCTGGCCAGCACATTCTCCAGATCTCTCACCAACTGAAAACGTCTGGTCAATGGTGGCCGAGCAACTGGCTCCTCAAAATACGCCAGTCACTATTCTTGATGAACTGTGCTATCGTGTTGAAGCTGTACCTGTACACGCCATCAAAGCTCTGTTTGACTCAATGTCCAGGCGTATCAAGGCCGTTATTACGGCCAGAGGTGGTTGTTCTGGGTACTGATTTCTCAGGATCTATGCACCCAAATTACGTGAAAATGTAATCACATGTCAGTTCTAGTATAATATATTTGTCCAATGAATACCGCTTTCCGGAACCGCGCGACTGCGACTGCTACAGGTTCGAATCCTGCCTCGGGCATGGATGTGTGTGATGTCCTTAGGTTAGTTAGGTTTAAGTAGTTCTAAGTTCTAGGGGACTGATGACCACAGCTGTTAAGTCCCACCAACCTTGAGGACACGATGTTAGGATTTCAGCTTCAAGAATCAGACCCCTAGAAAAGAAGAACTGGAGCCATCTCAACATGAGAAGCTAAGTAAACCTGAAAGTTTATTGTAATGTTCTCTCCTTTCAAACTTTCATAAAAGGCTTTGCATATTAATTACTTGGACTGGGCACTGTTTAGTGTGGACAATATATGGAAGAAGGCACGAGGGGGAGATTATAACGTCCACACTTCAACAACTGACCTGTTCCCCAGGGAAAAAAAGGCACTGATGAGTTCCTTTGGCCACATGAAGATGCAGATGCTGACCAACCTAAAAACATACTACTCCTAATAGCTACAATTTTAGTCTGCAAATGAGGTCAATACTGATGTAACGTTTAGTACACCGTTCGCAGTCACCAGCAGAAACATCTGCACTAATACTCAGTACAGCCTCTTTCTTCCACATCTTTCATGAAGTGCTGGAACCTTGGGAAGTAATTGCAGCTATGTTTTCGCGTTTCATCATTTTCTGCTTGTTTTGTGACTGGAATAACCAGCTATTCCTGCCACCCTCACAAGCGTGCCTTTTAAAGACGCCTCTTTTCCCTCGCTTGCCTCTTCTGACATTGGAATTGCAGTAATCATGCGGAATCATTTTTCAGAATTGTGTTTGCACCTGTGGCGTGTGAAGACTGTGGTGCCATTATAGTGACTTGTAACAAAGAGGCAGCAACGGGAACAGTCGAAGTGCGCGTGTCATCAAGAGACAGGCAACTAAAGCGGTAATGGGGAAGCCGTGTTTCGCAGTAGCGAAGATGAACAATTGCTCAGAGGTCCTCAGATATGCGTTTTGGAGCCCATGTCTACTGGAATTATTTTCCTTGTTTTCGTCTATTTTAACACCTCTGAAAGTTTCCAACCTTACAATCACAGCAACAACACTTCCAATACGTGTATTTCACTGTCAGACGGCTTTCGCTTATAAACTTCGCCTTTTTCGTTTCCGATACAGGGGCCCTTATCTCAAATTGATACACTTTTAGTCTTCTCCACCATTCTAGGAAGTTTGTAACATCATCAGAGAATCACACTGTAGAGATAGACATTTGCAGGCGCTGGCGTCTATATGGTTCAAATGGCTCTGAGCACTATGGGACTTAACTTCTAAGGTCATCAGTCCCCTAGAACTAGCCGGCCGGTGTGGCCGTGCGGTTCTAGGCGATTCAGTTTGGAACTGGGGGACCGCTACGGTCGCAGGATCGAATCCTGCCTCGGGCATGGATGTGTGTGATGTCATTAAGTTAGTTAGGTTTAAGTAATTCTAAGTTCTAGGGGAATGATGACCTCAGATGTTAAGTCCCATAGTGCTCAGAGCCATTTGAACCCCTAGAACTACTTAAAACCTAAGTAACCTAAGGACATCACACACAACCATGCCCGAGGCAGGATTCGAACCTGCGACCGTAGCGGTCGCGCGGTTCCAGACTGTAGCGCCTAGAACCGCTCGGCCACCCCGGCCGGCGCTGGCGTCTACAACTTTGACGCTCTGTAGCGTCGTTGGATGACGTTTCCGGACACGGGTTTTTATATAACACCTGATCTACTAAGTCCCCTCTACAACCTCTAGAAGCGTGTTACATGAATTGAAAAACACCCTGTGTATGGCTACCGGTTCGCCCGATCTGCACCTAAAATACTATTTTCTTCTAAACTGTTGGCCATCTGGCGCTCCCACTTCTTTGGCTTTAATTGTTAGTAAGACCCTGCATATGTGATGACATGCAGGCGCGGTCCCCTTGCCATATCTACGAGTGACAGTGTGAATCACTCTAAACTGTATTGTGCCTGTACCTAGCACGTGATCAGGTTAGTTCCTCTACGGGTCTACGGTTCGCTTTCTCGAGTAATACGCTGCTGGAAATTGAAATAAGAACACCGTGAATTCATGGTCCCAGGAAGGGGAAACTTTATTGACACATTCCTGGGGTCAGATACATCACATGATCTCACTGACAGAACCACAGGCACATAGACACAGGCAACAAAGCATGCACAATGTCGGCACTAGTACAGTGTATATCCACCTTTCGCAGCAATGCAGGCTGCTATTCTCCCATGGAGACGATCGTAGAGATGCTGGATGTAGTCCTGTGGAACGGCTTGCCATGCCATTTCCACCTGGCGCCTCAGTTGGACCACCGTTCGTGCTGGACGTGCAGACCGCGTGAGACGACGCTTCATCCAGTCCCAAACATGCTCAATTGGGGACAGATCCGGAGATCTTGCTGGCCAGGGTAGTTGACTTACACCTTCTAGAGCACGTTGGGTGGCACGGGATACATGCGGACGTGTATTGTCATGTTGGAACAGCAAGTTCCCTTGCCGGTCTAGGAATGGTAGAACGATGGGTTCGATGACGGTTTGGATATACCGTGCACTATTCAGTGTCCCCTCGACGATCACCAGTGGTGTACGGCCAGTGTAGGAGATCGCTCCCCACACCATGATTTTGTGTGTTGGCCCTGTGTGCCTCGGTCGTATGCAGTCCTGATTGTGGCGCTCACCTGCACGGCGCCAAACACGCATACGACCATCATTGGCACCAAGGCAGAAGCGACTCTCATCGCTGAAGACGACACGTCTCCATTCGTCCCTCCATTCACGCCTGTCGCGACACCACTGGAGGCGGGCTGCACGATGTTGGGGCGTGAGCGGAAGACGGCCTAACGGTGTGCGGGACCGTATCCCAGCTTCATGGAGACGGTTGCGAATGGTCCTCGCCGATACCCCAGGAGCAACAGTGTCCCTAATTTGCTGGGAAGTGGCGGTTCGGCCCCCTACGGCACTGCGTAGGATCCTACGGTCTTGGCGTGCATCCGTGCGTTGCTACGGTCCGGTCCCAGGTCGACGGGCACGTGCACCTTCCGCCGACCACTGGCGACAACATCGATGTACTGTGGAGACCTCACGCCCCACGTGTTGAGCAATTCGGCGGTACGTCCACCCGGCCTCCCGCATGCCCACTATACGCCCTCGCTCAAAGTCCGTCAACTGCACATACGGTTCACGTCCACGCTGTCGCGGCATGCTACCAGTGTTAAAGACTGCGATGGAGCTCCGTATGCCACGGCAAACTGGCTGACACTGACGGCGGCGGTGCACAAATGCTGCGCAGCTAGCGCCATTCGACGGCCAACACCGCAGTACCTGGTGTGTCCGCTGTGCCGTGCGTGTGATCATTGCTTGTACAGCCCTCTCGCAGTGTCCGGAGCAAGTATGGTGGGTCTGACACACCGGTGTCAATGTGTTCTTTTTTCCATTTCCAGGAGTGTACGTTATCCATTCCTGTCGACAAGTGTTCTACGAATTTCTTACACTCCCGGCATGTAACGATTCAGAGTTGCCACCTAGACATTGTTGGAATCTCCAAAGCGTTATTTGGTTGCGTTGTGACGTAATGTGAGGAGCAGAACGCAGATGACGGGCGATGCTCAACGGTGGAGAACGCGCCCAGTGCACTGGGGGGCCATTGTGTTCCTTTCGACTCCGGGGACAGTGCTCAACAAGCTAAGCGTAGCAGCGTTAGTGGCTTTTGAGAAGCGCGATCGCACCACAAAAGGGTCCGTCAAGTGGTGGACATCAGCTGATGCCTGCCACACAGGACGACCACAGTGGAGTTGTCGCGGTTATTTAGCGGGAGGTCACCCGTTCAATGGGCGTCAGCAGCAGCTGCGAGCAACAGAAAAATAGTTGCTCTCTTGACGGACGAAAGCAGACGTAAATAGAAAAGGAACTGCACTTTGCGTCGCAGGAACTGGGCGTGAATGGAAGAAGCGAACAGTGGAGTGTGCAGAAGGCCAACTAACAACTTTCTTCGTAATTATTACATTTATTTACTCATCAACTGCCGTGTATTTACTCATCAGCTGCCGTGGGAGTATGTGAGCTAATGCTTCTTGTTCATGGAACGAGTCAATACCTACTTTACAGAATATTCATAAGTTTATAATCAAAAGAAACTGAAGAAAAAATAAAGGCGCTGCAGTCTGGAACCGCAAGACCGCTACGGTCGCAGGTTCGAATCCTGCCTCGGGCATGGATGTTTGTGATGTCCTTAGGTTAGTTACGTTTAACTAGTTCTAAGTTCTAGGGGACTAATGACCTCAGCAGTTAAATCCCATAGTGGTCAGAGCCATTTGAACCATTTTTTGAAGAAAAAATGGTGAGATAGTATATGAATAAACAACACACGACAAAGAAAGATTGTCAGCTTTTCTGAGGAATCTCCAGTGTAGAATACAAGGACTGTGTGCTAAAGGGAAACTTTTCGTGAGGACCCCACTTAGCGAAGTTTACAATGTAACAACTGGTTCCGGCCGCCTTGCCATTTTATTTCAGCAAATTTGTGAGATGCACTTGCGAAAAGTTTCAGAGCCAACATTAACTGTGTGATGACCCTCTTTGCAGGGATAGCGAACTGGTGTTGCCACACTAGAATTAGGTTCATTACAAATTAACAAGCTTTTGCGAGTAGCAATGATATTAGTAAATGAATTAATTTTGAGTACAATCTGACTCGCGATTTTACGTGTGTTGCAAGGGTAAACGAAATATGCAAATGAAATGACACGACGTCAGAGACTTTAATGGTCTCATACACATAAAGTTTTGTGAATATAGGCTGATCGGCAGGTGAAAATTTGTACCAACGACGGGAATCCAGCCTTCTTACTAGGCAGGAGAGAGCCACTAGGCCACAATCGATGCTGAGGTGCTATTCCAGAAGATGGAGAGCCTCAGCACCTCTGTTTATGTGTAAGGGGGCTAAGTGGCTAACGAATCTGACTGGTAAGCAGGAGGCCCGGGTTCGATTCCCGGCCTTGGTACTAGTTTTCACCCGCCGCTTCAGTCTATATACAAAAAATCATGAACGGGACATGCCAAACAGGCAGAAACCAGTACATTCCCGATTCTTTTAAAAACTCGAGCTCCCATGGACAAAACAGCTTCAAACGTCCCATTACATTGCAAATGGGTTAAGGTGTTAAATATTTCACGTTAAGCATGTAAGTGAAAAAAACGTTAGAAAATGTTTGAAATTATGCGTAGCGTTTGTTCGAGGTCGTTACGTGCTCTCATGATGAAACGCTGTATGAATGTAGTAGGGTAATTTGCACTCCATTTAAATCAAAAACAATTTTTTCACACATCTCAAAGTTTATGACTTCATATTTCCTGAACTGCGTGTAGTAAAATGATATAATTTTGCATATACATTCTGTGGCTTATGTGAATACTGACTGAAAATTGTGTTGCGAATAGAGTCGGCAGAAAAGCAATAATAAATTTAAAGGTGATGCTTGATGCTGAAGCTGGTTTTTCACGCATCTAAATGTCTATGAGGTCATAGCGTAGGAACCACATATCGTACAATGATACAATTTTGCACGTAGATTCAGTGGCATTGGTGGATACTGCTTACAAACTGTGCTGCGAAAGAGCTGGTGATAAAGAAGTAAAAATTAAAACATCATGTCTGATACTGAAGTTTCACTGCATAGACAGCGGAACTAAAGTAAGCGCTGAAGTTTTCGTAAAGATTTGAAATCATGTTTAAAGTTTGTTGAAAGGCGCTAAGTGATCTCAATCTCGACTACTGGATACAGAGATACAGAATCTGAATGTACTACGTGTCTTATTGTGTTAAACTTTTGACATAAGACTGCACCTTTTTATCGAGTTGTTTAAGACGGCGTTTTAAAGTTCGGTGAATAATTCCGCGAAATATTGAAAATCAAGGCTGTGTTATCCCTGAAAGGGTCAAATGGTTCAAATGGTTCTGAGCACTATGGGACTTAACTTCTGAGGTCATCAGTCCCCTAGAACTACTTAAACCTAACTCACCTAAGGACATCACACACACCCATGCCCGAGGCAGGATTCGAACCTGCGACCGTAGCGGTGGCGCGGTTCCAGACTGTAGCGCCTAGAACCGCTCGGCCACCCCGGCCGGCCCTGCAACTGGTACCGGGTTCCAGGATAATCGCTTAGGTAATATACACTCCTGGAAATCGAAATAAGAACACCGTGAATTCATTGTCCCAGGAAGGGGAAACTTTATTGACACATTCCTGGGGTCAGATACATCACATGATCACACTGACAGAACCACAGGCACATAGACACAGGCAACAGAGCATGCACAATGTCGGCACTAGTACAGTGTATATCCACCTTTCGCAGCAAGGCAGGCTGCTATTCTCCCATGGAGACGATCGTAGAGATGCTGGATGTAGTCCTGTGGAACGGCTTGCCATGCCATTTCCACCTGGCGCCTCAGTTGGACCAGCGTTCGTGCTGGACGTACAGACCGCGTGAGACGACGCTTCATCCACTCCCAAACATGCTCAATTGGGGACAGATGCGGAGATCTTGCTGGCCAGGGTAGTTGACTTACACCTTCTAGAGCACGTTGGGTGGCACGGGATACATGCGGACGTGCATTGTCCTGTTGGAACAGCAAGTTCCCTTGCCGGTCTAGGAATGGTAGAACGATGGGTTCGATGACGGTTTGGATATACCGTGCACTATTCAGTGTCCCCTCGACGATCACCAGTGGTGTACGGCCAGTGTAGGAGATCGCTCCCCACACCACGATGCCGGGTGTTGGCCCTGTGTGCCTCGGTCGTATGCAGTCCTGATTGTGGCGCTCACCTGCACGGCGCCAAACACGCATACGACCATCATTGGCACCAAGGCAGAAGCGACTCTCATCGCTGAAGACGACACGTCTCCATTCGTCCCTCCATTCACGCCTGTCGCGACACCACTGGAGGCGGGCTGCACGATGTTGGGGCGTGAGCGGAAGACGGCCTAACGGTGTGCGGGACCGTAGCCCAGCTTCGTGGAGACGGTTGCGAATGGTCCTCGCCGATACCCCAGGAGCAACAGTGTCCCTAATTTGCTGGGAAGTGGCGGTGCGGTCCCCTACGGCACTGCGTAGGATCCTACGGCCTTGGCGTGCATCCGTGCGTCGCTGCGGTCCGGTCCCAGGTCGACGGGCACGTGCACCTTCCGCCGACCACTGGCGACAACATCGATGTACTGTGGAGACCTCACGCCCCACGTGTTGAGCAATTCGGCGGTACGTCCACCCGACCTCCCGCATGCCCACTATACGCCCTCGCTCAAAGTCCGTCAACTGCACATACGGTTCACGTCCACGCTGTCGCGGCATGCTACCAGTGTTAAAGACTGCGATGGAGCTCCGTATGCCACGGCAAACTGGCTGACACTGACGGCGGCGGTGCACAAATGCTGCGCAGCTAGCACCATTCGACGGCCAACACCGCGGTTCCTGGTGTGTCCGCTGTGCCGTGCGTGTGATCATTGCTTGTACAGCCCTCTCGCAGTGTCCGGAGCAAGTATGGTGGGTCTGACACACCGGTGTCAATGTGTTCTTTTTTCCATTTCCAGGATTGTAGATGATGCCCCACTAGAGAAGTACCGTCCACAATTTTTCAGTTCGCAACTGCAATCACCTCAGAAAAACCAAAAATAAACCCCGCCCGAACAGGCCATGAAGACCCAACGGTACCGAGCGACCTCCGCATCATCCTCGGCCCATAGGCGTCACTGGATGCGAATATGGAGGGGCACGTGGTCAGCACACCGCTCTCCAGGCCGCATGTCAGTTTACGAGACTGGAGCCGCTGCTTCTCAGTCAAGTAACTCTCCAGTTTGCCTCACAAGGGTTGAGTGCACGACGCTTGCCAACAGCGCTTGGCAGACCGTGTGGTCACCCACCCAGATGCTAGCCGAGCCGGACAGCGCTTAACTTCGGTGATCTGACGGGAACCGGCAACCGGCGTTACCACTGCAGCAAGGCCGTTGGCAATCAATACACAAGTTAGTAATATTCACAAATACGGTGTTTTTTTGTGCTTGTGACTCCTTTGTGCAAAAGTTTGGACGGTCTTTCGTGCACGAATGCACTAGAGAAGCGCCGCAGAAAGCGTTTTTAGAAGAATGCAGTGTCTGGCAACCTATGCAACCTATAACGGAACAAAGCAGGCTGCTCAAAACAGTGCACACGAGCGCAATCAGGTAGGCTGTGCAGAGTAGAGCCCTCTACGCAGGCCGACCGTAATCTGCAAAAACCAGCGTCTTGTACGGTTTTCACAGCAAGAGCTCTGCTCACTGCACCCGAATTCTAATGCCGTCAAGACGTGTTTTCGGCGGCTGGTGTTGTGGCGTATCAAGACAGCCACGCCACTCGGAAGTAGCCGAAATGCACGCGTTACACACGCCGGCTGGCGTGAGGTCTGAAACAGGATACTTAATGAATGCTATAAAGAAAATTACGTAGCTGCGGTAATACTTAACTTTAATCCATCATTGTGGTACATCGCTCTTGACGATACAAAGGAGACTTTAAATACAAGCACTGTAAGGCTAATGGCGCCTTGCTAGGTCGTAGCCATGGACTTAGCTGAAGGCTATTCTAACTGTCTCTCGGCAAGTGAGAGAAGGGCTTCGTCAGTGTAGTCGCTAGCAAAGTCGTCGTACAACTGGGGCGAGTGCTAGTACGTCTCTCTAGACCTGCCGTGTGGTGGCGCTCGGTCTGCAATTACTGACAGTGGCGACACGCGGGTCCGACTTGTACTAATGGACCGCGGCCGATTTAAAGCTACCACCTAGCAAGTGTGGTGTCTGGCTGTGACACCACAGCTGGTACAGTTAATCTCGAGACCACATGATCTACCGTTTAGGTTCTATGTTGAGACAGTTTAAACGAGTGCTACAGATACCAGAAGATTCGGTAAATGATAGGTGGTTCGTCGGATAAACAGTAATTATTTTGTAGCTCAATAGTTGCGTCAATCGTACCAGCCGGAATTTAGATGGCGATTCATAATAGGCTATCTTCCCATGAAAAAAAATTGTTTCGGATTGCCGGCCTTTGTGACCGAGCGGTTCTAGGCGCTTCAGTCCGGAACCGCGCTGCTGATACGGTCGCAGGTTCGAATCTTGATTCGGGTATGGGTGTGTGTGATGTCCTTAGCTTAGTTAGGTTTAAGTAGTTCTAAGTCTGGGGGACTGATGACCTCAGATGTTAAGTCCGATAGTGCTCAGAGCCATTTCAACCGTTTGAGCTCTAACTACTGGGCTCCCAAATAATTGAAGTACAGCTGGGTAAAACGACAATTTTCACTAGGCGTGTGATTTCGTTGAATGACGCTATCCTTCGGTGTAACAGTGGGAGAGCGTATCTCGGACGTAAGTTGCATGGTGGCTTAATTAAATAATTTTGCTAATAATAGTAGCTGACTGTCCTGTTACGCAGTCTCGTAAACGGTTGGCCCTGACCAGTATTTGTACGCAATCTGACTGCATAGAACAACAACAAAGAATGTAAGAAAATTTCCGTTAACACAATTAATTAATTAAGTCCCCAGCAACTATAAAAACCTACGAAACAACAAACACAAGTGTAGCTGTTCTGTGTGTGGAAGTGTGACTCAACGTACACATCTGGCACGGTTCTTCTTCAATAAGACAAGATATTTTAAGTACCATTTATATTGAAGTAATTTAAAAAAATAGAAATACTATAATTGCACAAGAAAACCAGAATTACACTCTAATACAAGAACACAAGCCAGATGCTTTGTTGACTGAACCTGTAATGACACATTATTTAAGACATTGAAATAATAAAAGGAAAAGGGAATTTTTTATCTCATATATATTGACGAAAAGCACTCTGATCGTTACAATATCTCCATTCGAACAAAATCTGCTGTCTAGCCCATCAAAACTGCATAAAACATGGAACAAGCACTCTCCACCACGACTTCACAACAACAACTGTCCATTATGACGTCTCGACAAGCACTGTCTACCACCGCATCTGAACGACTACTCTCCACTACGACTTCTCTACAAGCACTGCCTGTGGAGGCGGCTGAATAATACTCTTTGGCGCAATCTCTGGCGCTGTGGCTCACTATAGCCACCTTTCAAAGTTAATGTTAACTTCACACTACAACAACTTTTTAATGAAGTCAGTCAACTTGCGCGTCGACGTGGTGCAACTTGCTGGTACAGTGCAAGCACATTTTATGCATCTTCTAATTTTCTGGAAAACTCAGAAAATTTTTCAGGAGTTTTTATGGATTTATTTGTACAGAACTATGTTGCTTGGCAGTGACAGGTCAAGCGAAAGTTACTTTCATCGATAAGTTTTGCACTCCATTGTAGTATCCTTGCAGCACTGAGCCCTTAACTTCAGAAGGATTATACGTCTTCTAATGGAAGCAAGTTATGCTCCCCAAGTTAATATGTGCTGGCGTAAGCTATCGCCAGCACACCAGTCGGCAAAGAGGTTGCAAGAAGATGGATAATAGGCACTGAATCCAATACGCCTACCAGGAGAGAGGCCAAAGACAGACTCACAAGCAACGGACCGCCAACGCCCTCTCGACCGCCGGTGTTTAGATCGCCGCCGCGGTCCAGAGGCCCAGTCAGTCCCAATCCGTCGCAGGCCCAGTCAGTCACAGACAGTCAGCCGAGTCACAGTCAGAATTCCGTCAGCACGTAGCGATCAGTGTAGCTTTTATAGCGGGATTTGTACTTCACCAGCAGTGAGGCTAACGTACACTATTACGGAAGAGCTTGTACCACAACACATGGACCAACTTAAAGATAAGTAGCTTTCTTGTTCTTGACAATAAAGAACCCTGTTATTACAACAGTTCACTTCTGTTGTAGAAAGAGGATACCGGCCGCTAAATCACATCCTCTCCTTGCTTCCCCTGGTACAGGACTCTACAGTCTCGACGACGACAAAAAATGGCTCTGAGCACTACGGGACTTAACTTCTAAGGTCATCAGTCCCCTAGAACTTAGAACTACTTAAACCTAACTAACCTAAGGACATCACACACATCCATGCCCGAGGCATTTTAAAGTTTCATGTACTGCCGGGCCTCCTACTAATGAGTTAGAAAGAGGAAATCATTGCGCTCCGAGACCTGATTCGGCCCCCGCCTTTTTATTAAGTGGTTCATCGTTCAAATACTGCAGGCTCTTTTAATTTTTTTTATTCAGCTAACTCTTGTTTCATTATGTAGCATCTCTAGTCATCATGGGTAAAGTTTTCGTCAATTACGAAGATGCTAGTGCGAGTGAAACAACGTGGAAACAACAGTTTCATGGTGCAAAAAATGGCTCTAAGCACTATGGGACTTAACGTCTGACGTCATCAGTCCCCTAGACTTAGAACTTCTTAAACCTAACTAACCTATCACACACATCCATGCCCGAGGCAGGATTCGAACCTGCGACCGTAGCAGCAGCGCGGATCGGGACTGAAGAGAATAGAACGCTCGGCCACAGCAGCCGGCAGCAATTTCATGTTTTACGTGTCAGAGTGTCATAAGGGAAGTCTACAGACGATTCGTGGATTTACCGACTGTGAAAACATATAATATTCAAACCAGGAGATGAGTATGTTCGTATCCAGTATCGGCGCTGAAGATAGACCAGTTGCGCGTCGCAAATCACAAAGTATCATCATCACCTCAGTTGCCTTTTCCTTTTCCGTTTAAGAAGCAGTATATCCTAAAATATTAGACGAACAAGTTGGTACTTGACTTACGTTATTGCACAATATGCGCCTATATGAAAAGGACGAAGACTGTTTCATGGATATCAACGTCATTGACGCGCCAGGACGAGATGTTTTCTCCTCGCCCTAATACCCGTGGTGTCGCTGGAGTGAGAACTCTTATTAAACTTGGAGCCGTATGCAGCAGCAGTTGCTGAGGCGCTGTTGCACCGTAAATTGTTCGCCGCCTGCTGATTTGCATGCAAATGAAACGCTCTTGAGGCCCGCCTAACGAACGGCTCCAATTAGCAAAGTGCAAATGGGCGCTTGCTTGAGTTGTGTGATGTATGCACCGAACAGCTGTATACGCCTGTTTTTGTAATCACTCGCCTCTCGTCCTCTCAGAAACTCCCCGCTCACGTGCCTCAATTTGCTAATAATCTTTGGTAAACAAAGACTCCATCTTCAACAAAGCCTGGCTACTCGTTTTTGGAGCACTTTTACATCATCGCCATCAACAGCGATTTAAGTTCCACTTTTCTGACGTGACACCTTGGAACAACAAAGATTACTTACGTGTTGCATCTTTCTGTAACGCAGAACGTTATCGAGAGAGACGGTGTATTTTTACTTCTCCATCCAAAATGTTAGTAATGTAGAAGACCCGAAGTAGCGGTGAAATTTCCGAAACAGATCTCTCGTCTGCATCATCATCTATACAGATACTCGGCAAGCCACCGTACGGTGCCTAGCGGAGGGTACTCCGTACCAATACTTCTACTTGTCATTTCCCCTCCTGTGCCACCCGCAAATAGAGCGAGGGAAAAACGACTGCTTATACGCCTCCGTATGAGCTCTAATTTATCGTGTCTTATCTTCGTGGTCCTTACGCGCAATTTATTTTTGCAGCAGTAGAATCGCTCGACAGTCAGTTTCAAATGCCGGTTCTCTAAATTTTGTCAATAATGTTTCCCGAAAAGAACGTCGCCTACCACCAGGGATTACCATTTGAGTTCCCGAAGCACCTCCGTAATACTTATGTGTTGTTCGAACCTACCGGTAATAAAATCTAGCCTCCCGCCTCCGAATTGCTTCGATGTCTTCCTTCAATCCGACCTGGTACGGATCCCAAACACTCGAGAAGTAATCAAGAATAGGTCGCACCAGCGTCCTATATGGTCTTCTTGACAGGTGAATCACTTTTTCCTGACATTATCCCAATAAAACGAAGCCGATCACTTGCCTACCCTATCTCATACCGACGACCATCTGAAGATGAGTGAAGCTAATTCCTTTCCTACATCCTCAGTTATTTGCTGGATGTATTCCAATATCTGTTTTCCTCCTACAGTATTTACTCCCCACAGCTGTCTCTGGT
The DNA here is from genome assembly GCF_023864275.1 of Schistocerca cancellata. Classification (NCBI taxonomy): domain Eukaryota; kingdom Metazoa; phylum Arthropoda; class Insecta; order Orthoptera; family Acrididae; genus Schistocerca; species Schistocerca cancellata. Next base: position 39,843,549 of record NC_064633.1, on the reverse strand, counting down.
ATCATGGAAATTATTTGATGATGTCTTAAAACATGTTTTATCATCCTGACCCTACTTCTTGTCAATGTTTTCCACAGGAGGGGGAATTCTCACCGATTTTGTATACACATTTCTCATTTCTTACCTTATCTTCCACCTAATTCTCAATATTCTTCTGTAGCACCACATCTCAGATGATTCAGTTCCTCGTCTTTCCGGTTTTCCCACAGTCCATGTTTCACTACCATACAATGTTGTGCACCAAACCCACGTTCTCAAAAATTTCTTCCTCCGATTAAGGCCTGTATTTGATACTAGCAAACTCATGTTGCCCAGCAGTGCCCCGTTTTGCCTGTGCTAGTCTGTTTTCTAGGTATTCCATACTTCGTCCGTCATGTGTCATTTTGCTTCCAAGGTAGTAGGAGTCCTTTTATTCGTCTACTTCGTGATCTCTAATTTTGATGTTATGTTTATTGTTAATATCATTTCTGGTGTAATTCATTGAAGAGACATTTGTTAATATCGAGTATAGATTTAAGCGCCAGGAAGTCTGTCCTGAAACTATTTGTAAGGAGTGTAGCAATGTATGGAAGTGAAACATGGACGATAAACAGTTTAGACAAGAAGAGAATAAAAGCTTTGAAATGTGGCGCTACATAAGAATGCTGAAGATTTGATGGGTAGATCACGTAACTAATAAGGAGATACTTAATAGAATTGTGAAGAAAAGAAATTTGTTGCACAACCTGACTAGAAGAAGGAATCGGTTGGGAGACCACATTGTGAGACACCATGGGATCATCAATTTACTACTGGTGGGAAGCTGAGGGGTAAAATTCGTAGAGGGTGGCCAAGAGTTGGATACACTAAGCATATTCAGGAGGATGTAGATTGCAGTAGTTACTCGGAGATGAAGAGGCTTGCACAGGATAGAGTAGCATGGAGAGCTGCAGCAAACCTGCATTCGGACAGAAAACCACAACAACAACAATCTGAATCCACAATCTGCACCAAGTATACGTGCATTCCATTTAGCAAGTCTTATAATTCTTTTTAACTTTCGCTGGGGATAGCAGTACCATAAGTGAGTGTTATCATTGATGTGCTTTCACCCTGAATTTAATCCCATTCTTGAACATTGTTTTACTTTCGCCACTGGTCTACGATATATAGATTTGAACACAGGGAGCGAAAGACTGCATTCCTATCTTACATGTTTTTAATCTGAGCACTTCATTCTTGGTCTTCCATTCTTATTTTTCCGTCTTGTTTCTTGGACATACCGTATATTTGCTGTCCTTCCTTATAGCTTATTACTGTTTTTCTCAGAATTTCGAAGATTTTGCACCATTTTACACTGTCGATAGCTTTTTCCAGGTCGACAGTTTCAATAAAAGTGTCCTGGTTTTTCTAGTATTGCTTGTATTATCAGTGGCAACGTAAGAACTTCCTCTCTGGTGCCCTCATCTTTCCGAAAGCCGAAGTGATCGTCATGTTCAGGTCATCAATTTTCTTTTCCATTCTTGTGTATATTACTCTTGTCAGCATCTTTGATGCATGAGCCGCTGAGCTGATTGTGCAATAGTTTCCGCACTTAGCTGCCCTTAGTATTTCGGGATTGTGTAGATGATATTTTTCGGAATGTGTAATGATATGTAACTTTAGAATAGTAGCTTGGTTGCCACTTTCCCTTACGATTTCAGAAATTCGGAAGAAATGTTGTCTGTCCCTTGCGCATTATTTGATTGTAAGGCTCCCAAGCTCCGTTGAACTCTGACTCTAATCTGGGTCCCCCATGTCTTACATATCAATTCCCATTTCTTCCTCAATCATGTAGCTACCGGAATATGATAACAATGATATTAATAACGCATCTGATACCAGAAGATCTACGAGTTTGCTACGAATAACTACCACCAAAGACGATACCAGCTTCAATGGAAAATGCTATGCACTATAGTATACGTTGGATAGAAAATCAGATACTTGACCTCACCACTCACAGCCACAAATTAAATCTTCCAGCGTGTAACTCTGTTACACGACAATGCACTTCGCTTCGCTAATCAACGGAGTAACAGAAATGCACAACTACACTCCTGGAAATTGAAATAAGAACACCGTGAATTCATTGTCCCAGGAAGGTGAAACTTTATTGACACATTCCTGGGGTCAGATACATCATATGATCACACTGACAGAACCACAGGCACATAGACACAGGCAACAGAGCATGCACAATGTCGGCACTAGTACAGTGTATATCCACCTTTCGCAGCAATGCAGGCTGCTATTCTCCCATGGAGACGATCGTAGAGATGCTGGATGTAGTCCTGTGGAACGGCTTGCCATGCCATTTCCACCTGGCGCCTCAGTTGGACCAGCGTTCGTGCTGGACGTGCAGACTGCGTGAGACGACGCTTCATCCAGTCCCAAACATGCTCAATGGGGGACAGATCCGGAGATCTTGCTGGCCAGGGTAGTTGACTTACACCTTCTAGAGCACGTTGGGTGGCACGGGATACATGCGGACGTGCATTGTCCTGTTGGAACAGCAAGTTCCCTTGCCGGTCTAGGAATGGTAGAACGATGGGTTCGATGACGGTTTGGATGTACCGTGCACTATTCAGTGTCCCCTCGACGATCACCAGTGGTGTACGGCCAGTGTAGGAGATCGCTCCCCACACCATGATGCCGGGTGTTGGCCCTGTGTGCCTCGGTCGTATGCAGTTCTGATTGTGGCGCTCACCTGCACGGCGCCAAACACGCATACGACCATCATTGGCACCAGGGCAGAAGCGACTCTCATCGCTGAAGACGACACGTCTCCATTCGTCCCTCCATTCACGCCTGTCGCGACACCACTGGAGGCGGGCTGCACGATGTTGGGGCGTGAGCGGAAGACGGCCTAACGGTGTGCGGGACCGTAGCCCAGCTTCATGGAGACGGTTGCGAATGGTCCTCGCCGATACCCCAGGAGCAACAGTGTCCTTAATTTGCTGGGAAGTGGCGGTGCGGTCCCCTACGGCACTGCGTAGGATCCTACGGTCTTGGCGTGCATCCGTGCGTCGCTGCGGTCCGGTCCCAGGTCGACGGGCACGTGCACCTTCCGCCGACCACTGGCGACAACATCGATGTACTGTGGAGACCTCACGCCCCACGTGTTGAGCAATTCGGCGGTACGTCCACCCGGCCTCCCGCATGCCCACTATACGCCCTCGCTCAAAGTCCGTCAACTGCACATACGGTTCACGTCCACGCTGTCGCGGCATGCTACCAGTGTTAAAGACTGCGATGGAGCTCCGTATGCCACGGCAAACTGGCTGACACTGACGGCGGCGGTGCACAAATGCTGCGCAGCTAGCGCCATTCGACGGCCAACACCGCGGTTCCTGGTGTGTCCGCTGTGCCGTGCGTGTGATCATTGCTTGTACAGCCCTCTCGCAGTGTCCGGAGCAAGTATGGTGGGTCTGACACACCGGTGTCAATGTGTTCTTTTTTCCACTTCCAGGAGTGTATTTTATAAAAAGAAAATGCGAGCTGTCGTCCTCTATAATATCGTATAAATGCTTTTTCAATTCAAAACCACAACAAAATTACGTAGAACCATCTAACTGCAGCGTACTTGTCTGCACTTTAAACAATATTTATTTTACGTGGCAATTTCAGAGGTATAATTTACTCGCTTGTTTAATTGGCGATATTAATTAGAGATAACTTCTGCACGTAGCAACCACGTTACAACAACATCGTTGCGTAACGTGAATACCAACGTATTAATTCGTTTTAAATTTTCACCCTCCCTGCATAAGCAACTTATCTTTCCTTCAAGAATTAATCATCTTTCCCTTTAAATTAAATTCTGGAGATAATTTCTCTCCTTTTTAACTTGAAAAATATGAAATAATTTCGGTATTTGGAAATTAACATATCTTAACTAATATTGCTATCTCTTTGGGAACAAATATCTTTGCTTCTTATAACTTTGCACACCTTTATTTATTTAATCTTTGACTTCCTTTTACCACTTAACAATATTTGTAAATTATTCGTTTGCTATAAAAGTGAACTTTTCTTTTAAAATATCCTAGAATATTAAATATGGGGCAAATGAGACCCGGGACACTATTTTTATTTTTGAAACAGAAACTGTTCCGCTTTTATTGTCTGTTTTCTTTAATGTGCAGGTACAAGTCAGCTCTGATTTTACGAGTGCTGGCCAATCAAACAAACCCCTCTAAGGTGAAAAAAATTTAAATTATGAACCTGGAAGTCACCGCCAGTTTTATACTGCTTGAACCTTAAAATAGACACGAAACTAATCCCACATCAGGCGTTGACTTTCCGTGGACCCACTACTATCGAAATTATTTAGAGTACAGCACTCGCACAATAGGAGACACAATTAGCGTGTCCTCAATAGCAGTAGTTCCTGCTTTGCCGTTTAGGGTTTTATAGATAAAGCTACTAAATTCGAAACCGCTCGTTCAAATCTCGGTTCTCGCTATATCATATACAACAGTAAGACGTCCGTTCTCTTAAAAAAAATGGCTCTGAGCACTATGGGACTCAAAATCTTAGGTCATAAGTCCCCTAGAACTTAGAACTACTTAAACCTAACTAACCTAAGGACATCACACACACCCATGCCCGAGGCAGGATTCGAACCTGCGACCGTAGCAGTCCCGCTCCGTTCTCTTAACTACAAAGATAACACAGTCCGTGTATCTATGTAGAGATAAGTAAAATACATCAACGTTCACGCTGAAGTAGCAAAATAATCCCTAACACATTATCGCGAAGTCACCATTGCCTAAGTTCTTGCTTCCACCTTCAAATCAACTAATACAGCAACGCGGGGACACTGTATCCTTAGTGGGTACTTTCTCCACCTTCCAGTCCATGTAAAGACTTCACGTGATAACGTGACGTATCTCCCACAACAAAATGGAAGATCTGCGCTCCAATCGAGATACGGTTCGCCTACAAATGAATAACTTTCGAGCTACACTTCGTTCAGTAACTGTTTTGGCACAAAATCACCATCCACGAGAAACCAATCATAAATTACAACATACCGTAGCCACTACTGCCATCTATTCTATGTTCCCACATGAATGAATCACTTGACGCTTTTCTGCCCACAAATAATCACAGATCGGCGTAAATAGCTTTCAAACAAGCCGATAACAGTCCCACGGAATTCTCCTAAACGACCGTAGCGTTTGACTCAAACACTCCAGAACCTATCACCGATCTGTATAGATCTTACAAGGAGACGGCACGACCGTGGTGTCGGGGATTTGTCCGAAATTTTGTGTGGTGAAAGAGGACCCCTAACACCTCACGTGGTTAAAATATTAGGACGCACTACCCGGAAAATCCCGGGAAAAATCGATCCATAGTTTCTTAGGTGGCTTATAAGTGTAAAATGTTGGCCCTTTTGCTGACCAGCTGTCTGGCATAGATCCTTTGCCGGCACGGTAGCTCAGCGTGTTCGGTCAGAGGGTTAACTGCCCTCTGTAATAAAAAACACTGAGTGACTGGATCAATAATGAACTTCAACGGCCATCAGGGGACGTCCGCCACGAACAATTACAACGAACTATAACGAACAAAATTAGATTAAAAAAAATAGCGTCACTCTCGGATAGTGAGTCCTTTAAACAGAAAAATACGAAAAAAAAGAGGGTTAACTGCCCTCTGTAATAAATAAACTGCGTGAAGAGCTCAACGAACAACCTGAACGGCTGTCATGGGACGTCCGCCCCGAACATACACAACGAACAATATAGAACAAAATGAGGTAAAAAAAAAAAAGTTTAGGGCTCGGACCCTTATGCCAGAAGTCTCGGGTTCGATTCCTCCTCTGGCACCTTTTTTTCTTTTGTTTCATTTTCTTTTGTTATTCCACCAATTATTCAGAGAGTTTCCCAAACCTAAATTATCTTTAACAAGTTAGTTACATTATTGAATAAAAATTATTTTCCTTTTTGTCCAACAACACAATTCATGGCGGTGGGTTTTCCATTTTTCATTGTAAAGTATATGAGGAGAAACATTGTGTTTTTAATCAGGATAACAAAGTCGATTGGGAAACGTTCAATTTTTATACATATAATAATTATAAACAAGAACCGCAGTGGTAATTATCGTAAAAACAAACAAAGCAATAATTTTTGCGACATCTTGCACAACATATAAAAGCGGATTTTTTACAATCACAGGGCGTTTGCAATAAATCTGCACAAAAACATGCCCCATTAACGTTTACGAAAATGTTTTAAGTTTCTGATAATTTTGAGGCAAACCAGGCATACTGAATCATGTCTCGGAATATTGGTGACGATAATTGATGGTGAAATATAGAATGAATTTTTATACAATCTTCCCGGGAATTAATTTCACGATTCTCCCGTAACAGTGCGCTGCAATTTTGCAAGCACCAGAAGAAAAAAAAAAGTGCCGGAGGAGGAATCGAACCCGAGACCTCTGGCGTAAAGGTCCGAACGCTAACCACGTAGACCAGACGGCGGCTCAGCAAGGAACTAACATTTTATACTCCTAAGGCACCTAAGAAACTTTGGATCGATTTTTCTCGGGATTTTCCGAGTAGTGCGTCCTAATATTTGAACCACGTGAGGTGCTAGGGGCCCTCTTTCACCACACAAAATTGCGGACAAATCTCCGACCCCACGGTCGTGCCGTCTCCTTGTTAGCCCGACTACTAACCAACAATTTCCCATGGAACAAACTAAGAACCATTTACCAGCAACAAACGTAGCAAGCTAATTCTCCGTTTTAACAATAGCTGGTTTCTCTTTGCGGCTCTCGTGGGGTCTCGCGGTGGCCAGCTGCGCCGTAGACGTTATCTTTGCCTCAAGCTGCAACTCGGCAGTCGTTCGTGAGTACTAAAGTCGCAGACTTTGGCGGGACTCTTCTGCCCAGATATTCTCAGGCGACAATCTCTACAAAATTTTACGATGATACGTGTAAGAACAGTTTTCAAACATCTCATTACACCCTCATTTCTTTTCATAGCAGCAAATTTTGATAATAAGATGTGGCGACACCTACTAGTGATGCCGATTAAACGTAATACAAATTTTGGCGCATTGCAGATTGACGGAGAACATCGAAATAGTTCAAACAAGAGCAGCTCGTTTCGTAGTATCGCGGAATAAGTGAGAGAGTGACACGGATGCCGAGTTCCCGGGTTCGATTCCCGGTGGGGTCAGGGATTTTTTCTTCCTCGTGATGACTGGGTGTTGTGTGATGTCCTTAGGTTAGTTAGGTTTAAGTAGTTCTAAGTTCTAGGGGACTGATGACCACAGATGTTAAGTCTCATAGTGCTCAGAGCCATTTGAACCATTTTTTTTTTTTTTTACACGGATACGATACACGAATTGGAGTGACAGTCATTAGAACAAGGGCGGTTTTCGCTGCGGCAGGTCTTTCTCATGAAATTCCAGTCACCAATTTCTTCGTGAGAGTGTGAAACTGTTTTGTTGGAACGTTGGTCCACACCTACGTGGGGAGAAATGACCATCGCAATCAAATAAGAGCAATCAGAGCTCACACGGAAAGATTTAATTGTTCGTTTTTCCCGCATGCTGTTCGAGAGTGCAACGCTAGAGAAAATGGCTCTGAGCACTATGGGACTTAACATCTGTGGTCATCAGTCCCCTAGAACTTAGAACTACTTAAACCTAGCTAACCTAAGGACATCACACACATCCATGTCCGAGGCAGGATTCGAACCTGCGACAGTAGCAGTCCCGCGGTTCCGGACTGAGCGCCTAGAACCGCTAGACCACCGCGGCCGGCGCGCAACGCTAGAGAAGTAGCTTAAAGATGGTTCGATGAATCGTCTGCCAGGCACTTATCTGTAAATTCCAGAATAATCTTGTAGATGTAAATGTAGCTGTAGACGAACTCAAATAAACAATACGAGCTTCACACGACAACTGACGCACGAAGACACAGTTGACCTCAACTTTCCGGTAAAATGCAGTGTAGCCAATTTACGAGACAATGTTGCGGCTTCACAAACAGTTCGACTAAAGATAATTAACCAGTACGAGAGACCTACCGGTTTTATGTGGGACATACTGTAATAGTATCATCCGCAAAGGAAGTATAACAGGATGGTCAAAGATGCCACACTTTTTGCTTCGACATGAAATTATAATGGGAATTTTGAGGGTTTCTAATCGAAAATGATCACTCATGCTTGGCAAGGTTTCTTGAAACTGAAAACCGATGAATATCATAAAATCATACCTTTCGTGTCGTCACAAGCAATCAAAATGAAATTTTGTTTTGCAGTTACCGACCGTTTTACTGTTATACCTACTGCTTTACAGCAGAGCCGTTACACATATCTGCTTCATTTGCATGTTTATTGAAGTGTCTTCTTACAGTGCATGCACTGAATCCAATCCCTTACGGTTCCTTTTTTTCATAGTGCCTTTTACGCACAACACAATCATTGCCTTCAGCAGTCGATTTTACTTTTCTTTCTAGTTTGATGGTTGGATGCTTTTTTTGCGTCACACCTTTTTTGTTGCGCTCTTTCACACTTTTTTAGGGTTTCCTGGCCTCTCAGAACCGATGCGGTTTTCTTGCTCCTTTTCTGTGGTCTTTCTAAAACTGATATCGGTGGAATCTTTTCAATTGAGGTAGCCCGCTTTAGATGCAATTTCTGCGCTTACAGATTCATTGTGTGTGTTGGGCTCCGAGTTGCCAGGTCGACCGAGAATATTCGTTCCAATAAGATGCTTCTCCGTAATTTCTAGGCATCGTCTGCAAACAAGTAAAGGCACAAGAAAAGTTATTACGGGTGTCCGTGTTACGACAATGCAACTGAATCGTGATAAAAATTACAAGAATGTGAGGATGAAACGTGAATATGACTTAAATTGTTATTTTCACTCATCTGATTTCGGTGTATCAACAAATTCGTAAGTCAATGTTAATATACACTACTGGCCATTAAAATTGCTACACCAAGAAGAAATGCAGATGATAAACGGGTTTCATAGAACAAATACATTATACTAGAACTGACATGTGGTTACATTTTCACGCAATTTGGGTGCATAGATCCAGAGAAATCAGTACCCAGAACAACCACCTCTGGCCGTAATAACGGCCTTGATACGCCGGGGCATTGAGTCGAACAGAGCTTGGATGGCGTGTACAGGTACAGCTGCCCATGCAGCTTCAACACGATACCACAGTTCATCAAACGTAGTGACTGGCGTATTGTGACGACCCAGTTGCTCGGACACCATAGACCAGACGTTTTCAATTGGTGAGAGATCTGGAGAATGTGTTGGCCAGGGCAGCAGTCGAACATTTTCTGTATCCAGAAAGGCCCGTACAGGACCTGCAACATGCGGTCGTGCATTATTCTGCTGAAATGTAGGGTTTCGCAGGGATCGAATGAAGGGTAGAGCCACGGTCGTAACATATCTGAAGTGTAACGTCCACTGTTCAAAGTGCCGTCAGTGCGAACAAGAGGTGACCGAGACGTGTAACCAATGGCACCCCATACCATCACGCCGGGTGATAAGCCAGTATGGAGATGACGAATACACGCTTCTGATGTGCGTTCACCGCGATGTCGCCAAACACGGATGCTACCATCATGATGCTGTAAACAAAACCTGGGTTCATCGGAAAAAACGACGTTTTGCCATTCGTGCTCCCAGGTTCGTCGTTGAATACACCAACGCAGGCGCTCCTGCCTGTGATGCAGCGTCAAGGGTAACCGCAGACATGGTCTCCGAGCTGATACCCAATTCTGCTGCAACGTCGTCGAACTGTTCGTGCAGATGGTTGTTGTCTTGTAAACGTCCCCATCTGTTGACTCATGGATCGAGACGTGGCTGCACGATCCGTTACAGCCATGCGAATAAGATGCCTGCCATCCCGACTGCTAGTGACACGAGGCCGTTGAAATCCAGCACGGCGTTCCGTATTACCCACCGATTGCATATTGTGCTAACAGTCATTGGATATCGACCAACACGAGCAGCAATGCCGCGATACGATAAACCGCAGTCGCGATAGGCTACAATCCTACCTTTATCAAAATGGGAAACGTGATGGTACGCATTTCTCCTCCTTACACGAGGCATCAGAATAACGCTTCACCAGGCAACGCAGCTAAACTGCCGTTTGTGTGTGAGAAATCGGTTGGAAACTTTCCTCATGTCAGCACGTTGTAGGTGTCGCGACCGGCACGAGCCTTGTGTGAATGCTCTGAAAAGCTAATCATTTGCATATCACAGCATCTTCTTCCTGTCGGTTAAATTTCGCGTCTGTAGCAAGTCAGTTCGTGGAGTAGCAATTTTAATGTCCGGAAGCGTATGTACAAGTTCCTGAATTCTTTTGGTTGGACATCACATTACCCATTAGTTGGCTAACTATCAATTCCATAAAACCTCATTTTATTTGTGATGATACTGTGGTCCACATAGTCAGATGACTTCGACGGGACACAAAAACTGCGACTTGCTAAACAGCACAGTTTCTCAGCTGGGTTTCGCTGTAGGTTGGAGGTCGAACTGTGTGCAAGTGGAGAAGAGTAATTAGTGCAAGCGGGCAGAAACTGCGCAGCGGCTGTAGCCGATCGTTAGGCCGTGGGGCGTTCGTTAGTCGCGGCGGCGGCGCTGGGCGTCTGCGGCGTAGCGACACGCCCGTGGACCGGCGGAGCGTGGGCGGCGGGGGCGGCGCCTGACGCGCCGCGCCAGCCGGGCGCCGGCCGCCGCGCCGGGCATCGATCCCCGGCCCGCCGCGGCGCGCGCCTCTTAACGCAGCGAGGCCGGGGAGCAGCCACCGCCCAGCGCGGCGACACTTGCGTGATGGACCGTGACCACCTGCTTAGTACACTACTGGCCATCAAAACTGCTACACCACGAAGATGACGTGCAACAGAGGCGAAATTTAACCGACAGGAAGAAGATGCCGTGATATGCAAATGATTAGCTTTTCAGAGCATTCACACAGGGTTGGCACCGGTCGCGACACCTACTACGTGCTGACATGAGGAAAGTTTCCAACCGATTTCTCGTACACAAACAGCAGTTGACCGGCGTTGCCTCGTGAAACGTTGTTGTGATGCCTCGTGTAAGGAGGAGAAATGCGTACCATCACGTTTCCGACTCTGATAAAGGTCGGATTGTAGCCTATCGCGATTGCGGTTTGTCGTATCGCGACATTGCTGCTCGCGTTGGTCGAGATGCGATGACTGTTAGCAGAATATGGAATCGGTGGGTGCAGGAGGGTAATACGGAACGCCGTGCTGGATCCCAACGGCCCCGTATCACTAGCAGTCGAGATGACAGGCATCTTATCCTCATGGCTCTAACGGATCGTGCAGCCACGTCTCGATCCCTGAGTCAACAAATCGGGATGTTTGAAAGACAACAACCATCTGTACGAATAGTTCGACGACGTTTGCAGCAGCATGGACTATCAGCTCGGAGGCCATCGCTGCGGTTGCCCTTGACGCTGCATCACAGACGGGAGCGCCTCCGATTCTGTACTCAACGACGAACCTGGGTGCACGAATAGCAAAACGTCATTTTTTCGGATGAATCCAGGTTCTGTTTACAGCATCACGATGGTCGCATCCGCGTCTGGCGACCTCGCGGTGATCGCACATTGGAAACGTGTATTCGTCATCGCCATGATGGCGTATCACCCGGCGTGATAGTATGGGGTGCCATTGGTTTCACGTCTCGGTCACGTCTTGTTCGCACTGACGGCACTTTGAACAGTGGACGTTACACTTCAGATATGTTACGACCGTGGCTCTACCCTTCATTCGATCCCTGTGAAATCCTACATTTCAGCAGGATAATGCACGACCGCATGTTGCAGATCCTGTACGGGCCTTTCTGGATACAAAAAATGTTCGACTGCTGCCCTGGCCAACACATTCTCCAGATCTCTCACCAATTGAAAACGTCTGGTCAATGGTGGCCGAGCAACTGGCTCGTCACAATACGCCAGTCACTACAGTCACTACTCTTGATGAACTGTGGCATCGTGTTGAAGCTGCATGCGTGTACACGCCATCCAAGCTCTGTTCGACTCAATGCCCAGGCGTATCAAGGCCGTTATTACGGCCAGAGGTGGTTTTTCTGGGTACTGATTTCTCAGGATCTATGCACCCAAATTGCGTGAAAATGAAATCACATGTCAGTTCTAGTATAATATATTTGTTCAATGGATCCCCGTTTATCAACTGCATTTCTTCTTGGTGTAGCAATTTTAATGCTCAGTAGTGTAGCTTGTTTGTCCCTCTTTGAAACACAATACATAACTGATACTGCCTATCAGCAATCCGACCGTTTGATGGTAGGTTTGTGGAGCTATGTGGCATTAGATGTCCACGCACAGGTCATGTAATTGGCGTAAATAACTGGCTGCTGATTTGCTTACGCGGTAATGGCGCCCGATGGCGCCCCATATGGGTTCCATAGGACTTACATCAATTGTATTTGGTCGCTGAGACATCAACGAGAGTTCACTACAATGCTCCTCAAACCACTGTAGGACGGTTCTGGCTCCGAGATGCGGACAATTATACCGCTGAAAGATGACGTCACTGTCGTGGAAGACATCAATTATAAAGGGCTGCAGGCGGTTCGCAGCTGTCTGTGTGTCTTCGATTACTACCACAGTTCTACATCTACATCTACATCTACATGTATACTCCGCAAGCCACCCAACGGTGTGTGGCGGAGGGCACTTTACGTGCCACTGTCGTTACCTCCCTTTCCTGTTCCAGTCGCGTATGGTTCGCGGGAAGAACGACTGTCTGAAAGCCTCCGTGCACGCTCTAATCTCTCTAATTTTACATTCGTGATCTCCTCGGGAGGTATAAGTAGGGGGAAGCAATATATTCGATACCTCATCCAGAAACGCACCATCTCGAAACCTGGCGAGCAAGCTACACCGCGATTCAGAGCGCCTCTCTTGCAGAGTCTGCCACTTGAGTTTGTTAAACATCTCCGTAACGCTATCACGGCTACCAAATAACCCTGTGACGAAACGCGCCGCTCTTCTTTGGATCTTCTCTATCTCCTCCGTCAACCCGATCTGGTACGGATCCCACACTGATGAGCAATACTCAAGTATAGGTCGAACGGGTGTTTTGTATATCACCACCTTTGTTGATGAACTACATTTTCTAAGGACTCTCCCAATGAATCTGAACCTGGTACCCGCCTTACCAACAATTAATTTTATGTGATCATTCCACTTCAAATCGTTCCGCACGCATACTCCCAGATATTTTACAGAAGTAACTGCTACCAGTGTTTGTTCTTGCTATCATATAATCATACAATAAAGGATCCTTCTTTCTATGTATTCGCAATACATTACATTTGTCTATGTTAAGGGTCAGTTGCCACTCCCTGCACCAAGTACCTATCCGCTGCAGATCTTCCTGCATTTCCCTACAATTTTCTAATGCTGCAACTTCTCTGTATATTACAGCATCATCCGCGAAAAGCCGCATGGAACTTCCGACACTATCTACTAGGTCATTTATATATATTGTGAAAAGCAATGGTCCCATAACACTCCCCTGTGGAACGCCAGAGGTTACTTTAACGTCTGTAGACGTTTCTCTATTGATAACAGCATGCTGTGTTCTGTTTGCTAAAAACTCTTCAATCCAGCCACACAGCTGGTCTGATATTCCGTAGGCTCTTACTTTGTTTATCAGGCGACAGTGCGGAACTGTATCGAACGCCTTCCGGAAGTAAAGGAAAATAGCATCTACCTGGGAGCCTGTATCTAATGAACAAATAAAGCGAGTTGGGTCTCACACGATCGCTGTTTCTGGAATCCATGTTGATTCCTACATAGTAGATTCTGGGTTTCCAAAAACGACATGATACTCGAGCAAAAAACATGTTCTAAAATTCTACAACAGATCGACGTCAGAGATATAGGTCTATAGTTTTGCGCATTCCCATGCAAGCGCAGGAGAATGTCTGCCGTACCATAATACTGCTCCCATCAGCCTCCATCCGTGGCGCGCTGTACGTTTCGAGGCGCCATTCACCTCGATGACGGTGTGTGTGGAGACGACCAGCGATCTAGTGTAGCGAAAATGTGATTCACCCGATTTTTTGTTTAGTAGGGGTGGAACACCTCCACGCCCACACCGGCGTGATGGCCAACACGAAAGGTCCACTGCCATCTCTGTACATTAGTCAGTTTTCAGTAAGTGAAGTCTCGCAGGATGTGGGTACTGCGATGTCTGCGTACATCTAGTTATGATTAACCACTAATATACGCTCATCTGGAGATGGACTGGGTCGAAAGATGAACGAAGGGTAGCGGTTTGAAGGGAAGAGGGAGGGCGGGGGAGATGTGCCAAGGCAAGAGCCAAGGGGGAAAAAAACCCTCTGCGACAGCTGGTCGCGTTGTAAGAGCAGTAGCTGTTTTATTGGCGCCTGCGACAGTCGTGCAGGGGTAGGCTTTGTTAGTAGTGGGTATCGTGCAGGTCGATACCTTTGTCGCCGTGTGCTGGTGTTACTTGGCGGCTGCAACTGGGTGCTGGTGTTGGGTTCTCGGTCAGTGTCAGCATACCTGTAACAGGTTCATCATCTTTAAGTGTCCGATAGGTCATACGAACGGAATCACAGTGTAGGGTAGTGTTGGGGATTTGTATGTGCGTTATTGTTCGAACTTGTCGGCTTCCCTGCTGTAGCCTGTTGGGTCGGCTTTAACAGCAGCTGGCAAATCCAATCAAATTTGCTGATATGCGGGGGCTTGCCAATGTTTTCCCTTGTGCGTGTATGTTAACTCGCTATAGGTCGTTATGCCCTATCTAGTAGTGTCTTTGACAGCTTATGCTTCCACCTGTGGTTGTGATATCACCCGAAGAGCCGACACGTTCCCATTTATCGACGGTCGAATCCCGATGGTCCCGTGCCCACTGCAATCGTAATTTATGGTGTCGCTGGCTCAACATGTGAGTACGTAGGGATGGTCTGCTGCGGAGCTCTATGTTCAACAATGTACGATGAACGGAGTGCTCCAAAACACTTGTGTGTGTGTGTGTGTACACCAGTGTCATGCTCTTTCGACAGAGATTCCACAGATCACCATGTATCCTCCTTTACAGAACAGACAAGCGTTTTAACCCCACGTTCTGTGAAGAGTCCAACCATATAGCGCCTGGTGCTAGTTTCACTGTCCTTCCACCTCTCTCCATAGACGCTCACGACAGTAGCACGTGAACATTCGACCAGCTTCGCCATTTTCGAGATACTCGTTCACAGCCTCTGCGTGATAATAATCTGCCCTTTGTCAAAGTCGCTTATCTCAATGCATTTCCCCATTTGCAGCCTATATTTTCTCTACGGAGATACCCCGTCCGAGTCTGCTCCACTTACATACACTATGTGATGAAAAGTATCCGGGCAACACCCAAAACATACGTTTTTCATACCAGGTGCATTGTTCTGCCAACTACTGCCAGGTACTCCATATCGGCGACGTCAGAACTCATTACACATCGTGAGAGAGCAGAATGGGGCGCTCCGCAGAACTCACGGACTTCGAACGTGGTCAGGTGATTGTCTCATACGTCTGTACGCGAGATTTCCACACGATTAAACATCGCTAGGTCCAATGTTTCCTACGTTTCTGGCATTTGTAGACTTGGAGAAAGTTTTTGACAATGTTGACTGGAATACTCTCTTTCAAATTCTGAAGGTGGCAGGGGTAAAATACAGAAAGCAGATGGCAGTTATAAGTGTGGTGTCACCGCCAGACACCACACTTGCTAGGTGGTAGCTTTAAATCGGCCGCGGTCCATTAGTACATGTCGGACCCGCGTGTCGCCACTGTCAGCAATTGCAGACCGAGCGCCACCACACGGCAGGTCTAGAGAGACGTACTAGGACTCGTCCCCAGTTGTACGACGACTTTGCTAGCGACTACACTGACGAAGCCTTTCTCTCATTTGCCGAGAGACAGTTAGAATGGCCTTCAGCTAAATCCATGGCTACGACCTAGCAAGGCGCCATTAACCATTTATAGAGAGAGTCTTACTTGTATCATCAAGAATGCTGTATACAAACGATGGATTAAAGTGTCCGCCCCAGTAGCTGAGTGGTCAGCGTGACGGATTGCCGTCCTCCGGGCCCGGGTTCGATTCCCGGCTGGGTCGGAGATTTTCTCCGCTCAGGGACTGGGTGTTGTGTTGTGTTCATCATCATTTCATCCCCATCCGGCGTGCAGGTCGCCCAATGTGGCGCCGAATGTAATAAGACCTGCGCCAAGGCGGCCGGACCTGCCCCGCGAGGGGCCTCCCGGCCAATGACGCCAAACGCTCATTTCCATTTCCATGGATTAAAGTTAAGTATTCCAGCAGCTACGTACTTTTCTTTATAGCATTCATTCCGTATCCTGTTTCAGACCTAATCAAGCCTGCGTGAGTTGACACGTGCATTTCGGCCTCCTCTCTAAATTAGTGCGTTGTGTTGGCTAATCTGCCGACACAACAAAATAATAAGAGTCAAGGGACATGAAAGGGAAGCAGTGGTTGGGAAGGGAGTGAGACAGGGTTGTAGCCTCTCCCCGATGCTATTCAATCTGTATATTTAGCAAGCAGTGGGAAACAAAAGAAAAGTTCGGAGTAGGTATTAAAATCCATGGAGAAGAAATAAAAACTTTGAGGTTCGCCGATGACATTGTAATTCTGTCAGAGACAGCAAAGGACTTGGAAGAGCAGTTGAACGTAATCGACAGTGTCTTGAAAGGAGGGTATACGATGAACATAAACAAAAGCAAAACGAGAACAATGGAATGTAGTCGAATTAAGTCAGGTGATGCTGAGGGAATTAGATTAGGAAATGAGACACTACTCAAGCTACCTGGCGAAGGGGCAAGTGTCCGGCATTCACAGTTCCCGTTTACCTTTCGTGTTTCTGGAGGGAACGCTAACAAGCGTTAAGTACTTGTTGTTCTTCAAACAGAAATGTGGTGTTTTGTTCCAGTAGGATAATGTCGCCGTTGGTGATACTGATTTATAAATGTAGTCATTTCATGTACTATATATACACTATTGCAATATACATGGTGTCCCAGCTATCTTGTCCACCCAAAATATCTCTGGAACAATAACAGCTATTGGAAAACGACTTCCACCGGTATCAATGTAGGGCTGGGGCCCATGAATGTACATATTTGGAAACGTTCTAAAACGAAAGCATATGTGTTTTTTAACACAAACGTTTTTTTTAAATGGGCCTCTGATATATTTTCTTCAGCAATCCATAGCACGACAAAACACATACACAATGGCGTTGATTGCATCGCAATATTCCCATTACATCCCGAGATATTGAGACGCGAAGTTGACGCTTGAAACACCCGACATGCGCTGCTAGCGCACGCCCTGGTAGGTAGATTGGACGAGGTGGCCCAGTTAGGTGGCCTGCCCGATCTCCGGACCTTACACCGCTGGATTATATTCTTTGGGGAGTAGTGAAGGATGCTGTTTTCCAACATGAACCAACAACACCAGAGAACATGAAGCAACGCATTATTGATGCTTGTACAGCCATCAAAGAGGAAACAGTAGCACGAAGTAGGGCATCCTTCATCCGCAGAGTATGCAAGCCAATGGGCATCAGTTTGAGCATGAGATGTGAACGCTATGTTTAGTATGTAGTGTTGGTATCACAGTGGACGTTTCTACAAAGGGCCATTTTACCCAGTGATGTTAAGAAATATTTGTTTGCAACAATTTGTCATTTAACGCATTAGATAAACATAACATTGATAATTATGTGATAATAAAACTAATTGGTTAAACATGTTTACATTCATCTTCTATGTCCCATCTGAACTTTCCAAATCAAAACATTTTTACCTAAACAACGGTAAATCTTTTAGTTCACTTGCTCGTTTCACTAAAACCATCAACATGAATTTTACTATTACGAGTGAATGATTAACTGTGACTTGCGCTAGATCTACAGTAAAGTAAAGTTTTAACGTTGAACGGCATTACCTTTTCAGTAACGGATTAACGATAAGCTAAGTTAACTTTGTGACTAACGTTGCGGTACAGAGATATGTTACAGAACCGCATCACCCCTAGCCTATGGGATAAATACCTGCTGGTATGTACGACGTTAATGCAGGATGGCAGCAGACCGTATTATTCGTTTCGGACCTCTTGATAAGTATGGAAGTGTAATTACGCATGTCAATCACATCGCGATTGCGGGCAGCATGGGGTTCACGCCTGAGCCTCAGGACGTGCGCTAGTAGCGCATGTCGGGTGTTTCAAGCGTCAACTTCGCGTCTTAATATCTCGGGATGTAATAGGAATATTGCGATGCAATCAACGCCATTGTGTATGTGCTTTGTCATGCTATGGACTGCTGAAGAAAAAATATAGGAGGTCCATTTAAAAAAACAAAGTTTGTGTTAAAAAACACATATGCTTTCGTTTTAGAATGTTTCCAAATATGTACATTCATGGGCCCCAGCCCTACATTGATACCGGTGAAAGTCGTTTTCCAATAGCTGTTATTGTTCCAGAGATATTTTGGGTGGACAAGATAGCTGGGACACCCTGTATATTAAGTGAATTGGAAACCTCTAAAAGGGTGAAGTACACTCCTGGAAATGGAAAAAAGAACACACTGACACCGGTGTGTCAGACCCACCATGCTTGCTCCGGACACTGCGAGAGGGCTGTACAAGCAATGATCACACGCACGGCACAGCGGACACACCAGGAACCGCGGTGTTGGCCGTCGAATGGCGCTAGCTGCGCAGCATTTGTGCACCGCCGCCGTCAGTGTCAGCCAGTTTGCCGTGACATACGGAGCTCCATCGCAGTCTTTAACACTGGTAGCATGCCGCGACAGCGTGGACGTGAAGCGTATGTGCAGTTGACGGACTTTGAGCGAGGGCGTATAGTGGGCATGCGGGAGGCCGGGTGGACGTACCGCCGAATTGCTCAACACGTGGGGCGTGAGGTCTCCACAGTACATCGATGTTGTCGCCAGTGGTCGGCGGAAGGTGCACGTGCCCGTCGACCTGGGACCGGACCGCAGCGACGCACGGATGCACGCCAAGACCGTAGGATCCTACGCAGTGCCGTAGGGGACCGCACCGCCACTTCCCAGCAAATTAGGGACACTGTTGCTCCTGGGGTATCGGCGAGGACCATTCGCAACCGTCTCCATGAAGCTGGGCTACGGTCCCGCACACCGTTAGGCCGTCTTCCGCTCACGCCCCAACATCGTGCAGCCCGCCTCCAGTGGTGTCGCGACAGGCGTGAATGGAGGGACGAATGGAGACGTGTCGTCTTCAGCGATGAGAGTCGCTTCTGCCTCGGTGCCAATGATGGTCATATGCGTGTTTGGCGCCGTGCAGGTGAGCGCCACAGTCAGGACTGCATACGACCGAGGCACACAGGGCCGACACCCGGCATCATGGTGTGGGGAGCGATCTCCTACACTGGCCGTACACCACTGGTGATCGTCGAGGGGACACTGAATAGTGCACGGTACATCCAAACCGTCATCGAACCCATCGTTCTACCATTCCTAGACCGGCAAGGGAACTTGCTGTTCCAACAGGACAATGCACGTCCGCATGTATCCCGTGCCACCCAACGTGCTCTAGAAGGTGTAAGTCAACTACCCTGGCCAGCAAGAGCTCCGGATCTGTCCCCCATTGAGCATGTTTGGGACTGGATGAAGCGTCGTCTCACGCGGTCTGCACGTCCAGCACGAACGCTGGTCCAACTGAGGCGCCAGGTGGAAATGGCGTGGCAAGCCGTTCCACAAGACTACATCCAGCATCTCTACGATCGTCTCCATGGGAGAATAGCAGCCTGCATTGCTGCGAAAGGTGGATATACACTGTACTAGTGCCGACATTGTGCATGCTCTGTTGCCTGTGTCTATGTGCCTGTGGTTCTGTCAGTGTGATCATGTGATGTATCTGACCCCAGGAATGTGTCAATAAAGTTTCCCCTTCCTGGGACAATGAATTCACGGTGTTCTTATTTCAATTTCCAGGAGTGTATTTTTCTTGCCGGCAGTGTAAATTGTAAAAACAAAAAATCGCTGCGTACGCTGTGCACAGCCGCCAGTTCGACGCCCAGCTGTTGAATCCACACGCCTGCAAGCGCTGCACGGTGTTGATTATTGTTTGGTGTGTTGCAGGCTGGGCGCATGGCAGGCTGTGAGCCGCCGCCACCGCCGCCGCCGTCGCAGAAATGGCCGCCCCCCGAGGTGAGTAGACAGTAGTGCTGATAAAAATGTTACACCATAGGCATCCCTCTTTTCACTGACTGTGCATTCGCGCTGACATCGCCCGAGTACTCGTAGAGTGGACACAAAATTACTTGGCCTGTACCTCAGCAGAGGGGACGCCTAGAGTGTGGGGGCTCCGTCGTAACGGTCACAGCGCAGTGAGGCGAGGGGCAGCGTATCCACAGACTCATGTCTTGCATACCGTACACATTCCAGCTAGCAAGTTTGCAAACAATCATATTAACAGGTTAGTACAGTATCTCACAACAGTACTAGGAAAGAAAGAGTTGCGTAAGAAAGGATCAACCATAGGAAACCAAGTCCAACCCCACACTGCCAATAAAAGTTCTCATAAAACAAAAAAAGAAGTAAAAACTGTAGCGTAGCAGGTAACGTCAATTGCTATGATACTGTCAGTGTAAAATGTTGGAAGACGCTGAGTGCTTTTATCCTCAAATACTTTATGAGTAGAGTCCGAGCATATGCTCGCAGTCAGTTAAGCTGCCTCAAGAAATAGGCACAGTCTCTAACTATAATAACTTGTCTTATTTCCTTAAACTTTTAACATAAGAGTACATCTCTGAATCAGGAGATCATGACAGCATTTTAGATTTTTAAATTCGGTCAGTAATTAAGCGAAATACTGACAATCAAATTTTTGTAGCCCAGGAAGTCGCTAGATAGGCAACCTGCAACTGGTACCAGGTCTCGCAATACCTATTCAGTAATATATTGGACTGATGCATAAGTTCTTACCGTTTTTCCTTAAGTTTAAGAAACACAACAGATACGCGTAACAGAGACTTTAGTCATCAGTAATACAAGGTCGGGGTTGGGTTGTTTGGGGGAAGAGACCAAACACTAAGGTCATCATCGGTCTGATTGGATTAAGGAAGCCGGCCGGAGTGGCCGTGCGGTTCTAGGCGCTGCAGTCTGGAACCGCGAGACCACTACGGTCGTAGGTTCGAATCCTGCCTCGGGCATGGATGTGTGTGATGTCCTTAGGTTAGTTAGGTTTAACTAGTTCTACGTTCTAGGGGACTAATGACCTCAGAAGTTGAGTCCCATAGTGCTCAGAGCCATTTGGACCATTTTGGATTAGGGAAGGACGGGGAAGGAAATCGGCCGTTCCGTTTCAAAGGAACCATTCCGGCATTTTCCTGAAGCGATTTAGGGAAATCACCGAAAACCTAAATCAGGATGGCCGGACGCGAGACTGAACCGTCGTCCTCCTGAATGCGAGTCCAGTGTGCTAACCACTGCGCCACTTCGCTCGGTTATACAGGGTGGTGGAAATAAAAGTGGCCCTGAGAAGAAAGTTGCAGGGTACACAGAAACACAGCAGAGGAAAGGGAATGCACTACTAACCTGACTATCGCAGATGCTGAAAGTCATTCATGTCTTGGCACTTTTGGACGCCGGACAGCAAGTTGCGAGAGGCGGATCGAAATTGGACTGCTGGAATTGCTGCAGTCTCATCTGAAATATTCTGCTGCAGTTCTTGAAGGCTACGAGGGTTGTTGCGATACATTTTAGACTTGAGGGTTTTCCCCACGCAAAGTAATCGCCGACTGACAGATCAGGTGACCTTGGTGGCCAGCTAGGGCCGCCACCAGACTGACCTCTGCCAACAACTGTCAGGCCTGAAGATTGGTAAATGTACTCCAAGGTTTGGCCAGCTGCAATGGCAGCTGTCCCGTCCTGTTGGAATTAACTGTACGTCTTTTTCTCCTAAGTTAATGCCCACACAAATGGTTTCAAAATGTTGGCAATGTAATACGCCGAAGTCAGCGCCTGATGAAAGAAGATGGGACCAATAATGGGGCGTGCAGACACTGTACGCCAAACCCTAACCTCCTGATCAAGCACTGCCGGTTCAGATGGCTCTGAGCACTATGGGACTTAACTTCTGAGGTCATCAGTCCCCTAGAACTTACAACTACTTAAACCTAACTAACCTAAGGACATCACACACATCCATGCCCGAGGCAGGGTTCGAACCTGCGACCGTAACTGTCGCGCGGATCCAGACTGTAGCGTCTAGAACCGCTCGGCCATACCGGCCGGCCATGCACTGGCGTTTCGTGGAAGTTATGCGTATTCTCCGCTGCCCAGAACCTGTGATTCTGTGCGTTGCAATAACCTCTCAGGTGAAATTAAGCTTCATCACACATAAAGGACGGATCCATGTCAAAGCCAGTCATTGTTATCTCAGTGAACAGCCACTCACAAAACTGGAGGCGCTGAGGAGAATCTGCTGGTTCTAATGCATGAACAACAGACACTCGGTAAGGATGCATGTGGAGGTCCAGGTGGAGTATTCGTCCGCATGATCGACGTGATGTGCAGGTCTCTTGCGACTGAACCATTTTCTGATGAACTGCAGCGACATTTTCTAATGTGGGAACAGGTCTCGGAATGTGTTTTACTTGTTCGAAACAGATCCTATCTGACCCCATTTTCGGACTAAATGTTGCATGGACATTTTTTCTGGCTCTTTGACACCATTAAACTTCTCAGCAAACCATACCGTTTCCACGGCTTCCACAACAAACACCCGCTGCTCCATTGTGGGTACCATCGTTCCCTTTGCACTGCTCCACTCACAGACACGGATCGCACATCGCTCTGAACCAGTGTGGTTCAAATTCAAATGACTCTGAGCACTATGGGACTTAACTTCTGAGGTAATCAGTCCCCTAGAACAGAACTACTTAAATCTAACTAACCTAAGGACATCACACACATCCTTGCCCGAGGTAGGATTCGAACCTGCAACCGTAGCGGCCGCGCGGTTCCAGACTGTAGGGCCTAGAACCGCTCGGCCGGCTGAACCGGTGTGGATCACGGGGGGGCATATATCGTGGTGTGCGTGTCACAGGGAACGGTTATATGCATAATTCAGGTCCAATCGTGTCCATTCGTCCAGGCCACTTTTATTTACGTCACCCTGTATATTCCCCTTCACTGTTTACAGCAGTCTGCCAACAATGGGTTAACTTTTCATTCCGAGGCTGCAGAAATCACGTGTTTTTGACGTGAAGAAGTCGTCGAGCCAGAGCGCATTTTCAACTGGAAAGGAAGTTCCTTGACGATTGTTCTATAGAGAGCGGAAAAGGTGAAAATCTGAGAGCGCAAGATCAGGAGAATAAGGTGGGTGCGAAACCACTTACCAACCCAATTATTTTGCAGTAGCAGAATGCGGACGGGCGCTATCATGGAATAGAATCACTTCACGCAGTCTTCCTGGTCGTTGTCCTTGGACTCCGTCTGCAAAAAGCCTCAGTTGTTGACAGCAAATGTCAGCAGTGAGGGCTGCACCACGGGGAAGCAATTCGTAGTACAGCCACAGAGTAACATATCTTTGTCTGTGGTACAGCTCAGCTTCGCCGTTCCACCGGATGCATAACATTACCTTCTGTGGATGCGGCGTGTCTTTGTTCGGGGAGCTGCTGCTGTATTTTGGGCTCTACCACTCCTTTCTTTTCTTTATTGTAGCATAAAGACACCATTTCTCGTTAGCACTAACGATACAGGATTGTAGGTGTTGTTCACGAGGCCATTGGTGACGAGCAAGCAGAGATGCACATATAGTCACCCACTGATTTTTGTGATTTGGCTTAGGTCATGCGGTACCCACACACTTTATTTTAAAGCTTCTCCATCGCATGCAAATGTCGCTTGATGGTGAAATGATCACAGTTCGTCACATTTGCCATTTCTCGAGTACACTGACGTGGAATCGCCGTGCATCAATACGTTTAGACGATCTTCATCAAACTCGGGAGTTCTTCCGGAACGCGAAAAATCACTAATGTCAAAACGATCCTCCTCAAAACGAGCAAACCATTTTCTTGCCGTGCTCTGCCCAGTGGCGTTATCCCCATACACGTCGCAAAGTTTCTGGCCGCGTCCACTGATCTCAAACAGAAGAATAATATTCCGATTTCGCCACTAGCCATTTCATATTCTAGCGTCCACAGCTCCACTTACTGTCTCCAGATGGCAAAATGGCAATATGTAAACTCAAATAGCAACAGTGAACTACAAATAGGAAATGACCATCGCTAAACAAACCCATAGCGGCTGGAATACCAACATACAAAACAAAAACGCTACGAACTTACGCACCAGCCTAACAGATAGTGCAGACACATTGTGTAAGAACACAACAAATAGCAATTTAACCGGTCTGCAGCAGGTAACCACAACGAAAGATCTGCAGTAGAACCCTGTGTCAGTTGTCGTGTAGGTAGTTGGAAGACAGATACTGAAAGACGACAGGGAGTACAGAGTGTCTGAGCTGCACTAGCAGTCCAGTATTTGGGTCCAGTTCTGAGTCACCAGACTAACCCCTCCAGTTGCAACGCCAAATCTTGATGAACAATGCCACTCGAGCCCCAGTTCCTGGTGATAATTGGTCTGTTCACCTGCGCCATTCAGGGGGTTAGAGGCAGCAGCAGAAATGGGGCTATAGCTGCCAAATTATGCCACTGCCATTCCTCTTCTTTTTTGTTTTTTAATGGAAGTACACTACTGGCCATTAAAATTGCAACACCAAGAAGAATGCAGATGATAAACGGGTATTCAATGGACAAATATATTAAACTAGAACTGACATGTGATTACATTTTCACGCAGTTTGGGTGCATAGATCCTGAGAAATCAGTACCCAGAACAACCACCTCTGGCCATAATAACGGCCTTGATACGCCTGGGCATTGAGTCAAACAGAGCTTGGATGGCCTGTACAGGTACAGCTGCCTATGCAGCTTCAACACGGTACAACAGTTCATCAAGAGTAGTGACTGGCGTATTGTGACTAGCCAGTTGCTCGGGCACCATTGACCAGACGTTTTCAATTGATGAGAGATCTGGAGAATGTGCTGGCCAGGGCAGAAGTCGAACATTTTCTGTATCCAGAAAGGCCCGTACAGGACGTGCAACATGCGGTCGTGCATTATCCTGCTGAAATGTAGCGTTTCGCAGGGATCGAATGAAGGGTAGATCCACGGGCTGTAAGACATCTGGAATGTAACGTCCACTGTTCAAAGTGCCGTCAATGCGAACAAGAGGTGACCGAGACGTGTAACCAATGGTACTGTGGTGTCACCGCCAGACACCACACTTGCCGTTAGTATACGTCGGACCCGCGTGTCGCCACTATCAGTGATTGCAGATCGAGCGCCGCCACACTGCAGGTCTAGAGAGACTTCCTAGCACTCGCCCCAGTTGTACAACCGACTTTGCTAGCGATGGTTCACTGCCTACTTACGTTCTCATTTGCCGAGACGATAGTTTAGCATAGCCTTCAGCTACGTCATTTGCTACGACCAAGCAAGGCGCCATTATCAGTTACTATTGATATTGTAAATCATGTACCGTCAAGACCGACGTTCTTCATTAATGGATTAAAGTTAAGTTTTCCACCAGCTACGTCCGTTTTTCTACATTCTAATTTCCTTGTCCTGTTCCAGACCTCACGCCAGCCTGCGTGAGCTAAAACGCGTGTCTTTCGGCCTCCTCTAGTAACACGGTGTTGGCCTCCTGCCAACCACAACAGGTACCCCATACCATCACGCCGGGTGATACGCCAGTATGGCGATGACGAATACACGCTTCCAATGTGCGTTCACCACGATATCGCCAAACACGGATGCGACCATCATGATGCTGTAAACAGAACCTGGCTTCATCCGAAAAAATGACGTTTTGCCATTCGTGCACCCAGGTTCGCCGTTGAGTACACCATCGCAGGTGCTCCTGTCTGTGATGTAGCGTCAAGGGCAACAGCAGCCATGGTCTCCGAGCTGATAGTCCATGCTGCTGCAAACGTCGTCGAACTGTTCGTGCAGATGGTTGTTGTCTTGCAAACGTCCCCATCTGTTGACTCAGGGATCGAGACGTGGCTGCACGATCCGTTACAGCCATGCGGATAAGATGCCTGTCATCTCGACTGCTAGTGATACGAGGCCGTTGGGATCCAGCACGGCGTTCTGTATTACCCTCCTGAACCCACCGATTCCATATTCTGCTAACAGTCATTGGATCTCGACCAACGCGAGCAGCAATGTCGCTATAAGATGAACCGCAATCGCAATAGGCTACAATCCGACCTTTATGAAAGTCGGAAACATGATGGTACGCATTTCTCCTCCTTACACAAGGCATCACAACACCGTTTCACCAAGCAACGCCGGTGAACTGCTTTTTTTGTATGAGAAATCGTTTGGAAACGTTCCTCATGTCAGCACGTTGTAGGTGTCGCCACCGGCGCCAACCTTGTGTGAATGCTCTGAAAAGCTAATCATTTGCATATCACAGCATCTTCTTCCTGTCGGTTAAATTTCGCGTCTGTAGCATGTCATCTTCGTGGTGTAGCAATTTTAATGGCCAGTAGTGTTTTTTTTTTATGGCACTGGAAAGAGACTTCGATGAGGAATTCAACTACATAGCATTTGTGGACGTTGATCAAATGGTAACAAAGTAACAGCGACGCGAACAACTGCCCTGGCGTCGGAAAGGGAGAGTCCAAAATCCTGTGCTTTACTGTACCAAATTTAAGCAAAGCCGTATCTCAGGTACGGTCCGTGTTTCTGCATCTACGCCTGAAGTCGGTCAGCCGGGAATCTCCTGTTGTACCGATCAGACAACTTGTTAGTGAAACTATGCAGACTTCCAAATAGTATACGCCATCGTATAACGTAGATATAGTTTTCTTTTATGGACAATGTCGCCAGTCATTCAGAGCAGAGGTGCGGTTGAATGCTGAAAGATATGTTGGTGTTAACAAGCGCTTACGAGCTATCTCTGAAAATATTGTAAAAAAAATTTCATGAAACTGAAAAAGAGAAGAACAAATAGCAATCTATAAGACAGTTGCAACTAACATTTTAGCAGCTGTAACACACAACACATTTGTCACTATGGGACAGGTTGGAAATGTGTATGAGATCTGCCGAATGAGTATTCCACGAATACTACATACCGACGTATTTCATCCTTTCCGTATTTTACTCATCAACAACTTCATGGCGACGACTTTCAAAATTTGTTAGAGTTTTCTGAATGGTGTCTACGAAAATCTGCAGCGTGAAGCATCGTTTCTGTACAGGACTTTGTACACAGATGTTCCATCGTGTACACACAATGATCAAATCAGCGTCCTCCATAGTCACTACTGCTCAGCTGAAAACACACGTTGGCTACGACAGGTTGGTGAAAAATGACTTCGGTGTGTCAACTTGTGCTGCATGTTTTGCAGAATCACATCGTTCGCCCCTGTTTTACGGTTGTTGTGGTCTTTTTCTTCATAATACTTTATCAACGACAATATGGAAGCACCAATAAGTAGCATGGTGACTAGTATACACCTACTGTGTAAAAAAAGGAATATTTCTGTAAAAATGTGATAAATTTAATGTGAAGATAATAGCGAAACACCAGCTACTTGTAAGCACTATTATATCTGAGAAGACATGTCGCTTAGCCGCTTCCAGATGTTTCATTTGTGTCTATTTAGTTATCATCACATTATTTGTTTTCATTTAAACAGAGATCTCCAACACTGACTACGGAAACATCTACATGAATGTAAACGACCTGAAGATGGGCAGAAGCCCGGAACCGGTCGTGACTTAAATAAAATCACCGTCTATTGTGACTGGTAGCGGTTATTATTCTAAACTGCTAATTAAGTTGCATGTTTTCTTGTAATTTGCTCGTGAAGCCAGTATATCTGACTGGAGTTGGAAAATCGTTTAGTATACAATAAAGAATGTTCTACGATCCACAATAATTCAAAGTAGAGTATGAAACTTGCTATGCAATTTACTTTGCCTCGTAAATTAAACTTAAATGACAAAATTAACACAACTGCCACAAAAAAAATTCCGGAGCCGTTTTAACGAGTTAGTGATCTCTTATGTAGAAAATTAATTGGAATAGGACGTTATACTCCGGGAGCCAGCTGCCATTATTGGTTCATTGTTTAAAGAAAACGAGACTTCTCGCTAAAGTTCATTTCGTGTTTCTAAAAAAAAGAAAGTGACCGTCAGCTTGGATATTAGCAGCGGGTGTAAGCCGTGACAGAACGCGTGATAATAATGATGACAAAAAATGCAATTTAAAGAGAGCTGAGAATTTGTTGATATGTTTGCTAAGTACAGGCGTAAACATGCGAAAAGTATGCTGAGTACAGTGATACTAAGAAGGTTGAAATTTGGCTAAATGATAGTTCTAACTTCAACAGTTTGATGAAAAAAACAGTCCGCTGAGTTTTTCGCGGTATAAAAAAATGCTTAGGTGACGACTGAAACGCAATTGCGCATCGCTATGCGTGCGGGCAGCCGTCTGGGAAACCTGCATCCGCCCTGGACAGCACCGTTGAGACAATTGAAGAATATCTTTGTCGACTTCACGGATTTAAAAAAGATTGCAGCATTAACGAGCAAGAGTTGCTTTTTTTCTAAAAAACGTACAAGATCTTGCAAAACGACAACATGTGTCGTCTGCCAACATTCACGGGTCAACTCTGCCGCCTCGCAAAATCGAAGGGCAGCAACATTTCTTTAGAACGACGCTAATATTTGGGCCCTTGCGCATCGTGCTGTTCCAACCAAATTGCACACGACTGATTACGTCTGGAAAGAAGAAGACAACAAACTTTTATTTAGATCGTTCAACAGTGAACAGCTACCCTCTCCCCTTGGGGATACTACTATCGTGAAAGATAAAATAAAATAATACAGATTGGATACCTTCTTCTCTCTACTAATATTTCCTTCTTTAAGTGTAATTTTTTCATTATTTTCTTTAATTTAAAAACAAAATTTAAGAACATTTAAAAATGTTGCATTACAACGTAAACGCCCTTTATAAATAACAGTCTAACCTATTTAAAAATTATGTTTTCGAATTATTATACATTAAAAGAATAAAAACGTTTATTTTTTATGTACTAATACATTACTATTGTCTTCGGTGACAGATGGTAAGGAACAGATGATCTAAGTAGGTTGCAGCGATCACGAAAGCGATCAGCCGTTTGCAGGCGATGATGCGGAATATTAAATTATGTCTTTCTTTCCTCGTATGTATTTGCAAATAAATTGTTTTTTAATAAATGTATTAAATCTCATTACGTAGTTGCACATAATCAGTACTATAATTTAGCCCGAGAGAGAAACAGCTGATTCTGTGATATGGATGCAACACATCCGCCCACGCAGACGTTCTTGTCTTATTAATTAAAATTAATAGACATCGGAAATCAAGACAGCCGAAACTTTGTAACAAAAAATAGTTAGCTATAATAGTTACACGAAAAAGATTGTCCGCTGAATTTTTCGCAGTGGAAAAGTGCTTTCCTAAATCCCTTCCCTTTGAAAGGGCACAACCGTTCCCCATCCTCCCCTAATCCGATCTTGTGCACCGTCTCTGATGACCTCGTTGTCAACAGGACGTTAAACACTAATCTGAGCCTCCTCCTGTTGCACCTCTGGAAAAGTGCTCGGCTGATACAGTGAAAAATAACACGCGCCCGCGTGCATGGCGATGCGCCGTATCCTTCAGTCATCAGCTGAGCGATTTTCAACCGCGAAAAACTAGCCGAACCAATCTTTTCATTAAACTATTATAGTTAACTATCGCTCAACCAAATTTCAGCTTTCTTTTACGCAGTGCATATTTTTCGCATGTTTACCCGTGAAGCCGACGTGTAATACCACACAACAAAGTCAGCTGACTACTTTTTTCCGTTGTTGTTCAACATAATATCTGAACCGTTATTTATTTTCAAAGAATATAATTAAGATTTTATTTTATTTACTGGCGATTCATCAAGAACATTAACACATTTAATCACACTATGTAAGCATGGAAGTAGTTGCCAGGGGGTAACTGATGAAATCATAACCCAAACTCCTTTTAATAAATGGGAATTTTATTCACTTTAATAGTGCCAAAAGCATTTTTTAAAAGAAACAGATTTAAAATTATAATCAGAAAGCACCCTCTAAGTATCAAAGTTACAATTTATTCAGAGGCAGAAAGAAACAAGTTTTGACTGTATGAGCTTACGGGCAGAGAACCTTGCCGCTCCCTTTGGGTACGGCCGTAGTTACGACCGCTCACAACAGCCTCTGAAAGACTACACTCGTGCAAATCTGCAACACACCAGATAACTTTAAACTAAGAGTTTTAACAATTTACACAAGCACACAACTATGCATCCCCCATAGGAGGGATGGAAATGGTACAAAACACCAACAATTAAAATATTAACCTTGCCACCGAAGGTGCAATTGATTTTAACTTCTAAGAAAATTCTTTCGGTGAAAGGGTGGCATCTTTATACACTAAAATGATCATTTAAATGAAAGCCCATGAAATGCAATCTTGTATAAAATTCTACAAGGTTGGCCAAACAATAGTTAAGATGCTCTACAGTACACAGATACCGCCTCTCAAGTTCATAGGCAATAATATCAAAGTTTCCAGAGATCAAAACATATTTCAGGTATTGGGCCGTTACATTCCAAGCAATAAATTCGTTAACACACCAAATCCGACAAACATGACAGAGGCAGCTCCTAACGTACGGTAGATTGATAGGAAGATTACCGAACAACCCGAACCGCAGGTTACTCTAATCCACCCCTACTCCACAAGGGAAAAACGGACCACCAAATTTATAAACAACCACCTTCCCGCGGGGTGAGCAAACGGAGAAGAATGGTTGGAGGACCCCAAAGCAAAACGGCTGGGTGACCTCACCAAGAAAACAAGTAGAATTTAACAAGAGTAAATCAAACAACATATCACCAATCACTTAACTTCTAATAAACTGCGATTTCTCGAGAAGACTTGGCGCAGCACCCCCAAAACGATCTCCCGAACCGTCCGCTGCCAGCCGCTTCAACGGACGCAGGAAGGCGCGCCGATCTCCCGTCTCACGGCGTCGCAGCTCGCAACCGCCAGACCGATATCGTGGGTCGACTCCTGTTGCTCTCGTGTCGACCACGAAGTCACTACCCCTCGCTATACGCCGCGGCCCACTGGACTCACGTGGGGACTTCACATGCGCCGACGCTCAAGACGGACAAGTCATCTTGTGTCTCAGTGTGGACCGACCAACCGATCGATCCAAACGCCAATGAGCATTGCCTGAGCAAACTCGAGCAGACTGGCGGCCTAACGCGCAGACTCAGATGCAGGAACTAAGCCCCGATCGGGCGACCAACTCGCTGAGTTCTCCTACTGGCGGAGTGGAAAGACTCTCATTTTGCCGGCTTTAGAGGTTGATCCGAACGACAGACATACTAGCACTCCGGACGACAGACAAACTGCCTAACAAATGCGGACGAGAAACAGATTAGCAAGCTGGGGACGAGAGACTGCCCCAGACTGACGCCACTGGCGAGCTCATAGCGCCCCTTAAATGCACGTGAACAGGCAACCTTTCCCCTTTCCCACCAGAGGGAGACACCAAAGCTGCGATTGCCATAGCGGCGCCACCGCCAGAAACGGAGGGCGACTACTTCACACTGCATGCTGCGGCGTGGTCAGGCCCCCACAACCGCACGAGTGGTCGATTGTGAAGAGCGGACAAATTGAATAGCTGGGCGGCGGCCATTAGAGTGGTAAACTGACGCGCGGAGTTCGAATGTTTATACTTCGCTTTTGGTTATAAAATGCCTTCCCTTGAGTTAGGTCGCAAACATAATGCCTCATTTAAATACGTTACTACAATATACTTTTTAATTTATGAACAAACAGCAACTAGTCACTGTTTATGAATTTATGTTACGTACTACATGGAATCTGCCGTAGCTAAAAGTTATGTACTGGACCCCTAGCATTTTTCGTAGTTCATTTACGATAGATGTACGCAAAATGCATCAAAATACTCGAAGATTTACCCACTATATAAATAGATATTTTCTGACTCTACCTTGCTTTAGATTTTATGACGAGAAGTGTGTTATATATGGCATAGTGCTTTGGCAACTCAAGACCAAATTATCAAGTTTCAACCTAACCTAGACCATGAAAACACTACCGATCAGCCAACTTTCTTCAAAATGATCAGAACATATGAAATGGTATTCTGTCGGTCGGAAATCTTGCCTCCTGACAGCGTGTAACCATTTTTGTAACAGCTGTGGTTTTGAGAAAGGAAACCTGCAAATAGATGCACAGACATTATGCTAATACCGTGTTACAAAAACATTTATTAAGCAAGTGCAGTGACATACAAAACAACTTAAAATATTCACATACCTGTGAAATGCAATATTCGTTCCTTTCTCGAATTTATTTGTACAACTAATCGTTGCACAACTCTTCACCATTGTACTTCTTTTGATTGGAACGTACAGACAGTAGAATTACGAGTAACGAATACTGCATGTACGCCCCAACAAATATACAACGTTGAATCAGGGTCTTCATAATCAACAATACTACACAACACATCAGACGTCCAGCCGAAGGTTCAAATTATCCCGCGACTGCAGCGCCATCAGTGAGTCTAGTTATTTTTTACAAGGTCTTTGGGCGTGGTCTTCAAAACAGCAATTTTTACCACGGCTCAATATGCATATCAAAAAAGTCTCAGCTTTCTTCATGTCGGTCTTTTTATCACTGCTGTGCGTGTGTGGGGGCCGCTGCGACTAAGCTCACTGCAAATGCGTAAGCTGAGATTAGCATCCTTTACTAGCAATACTAAATAAACTACTGCAAATAGTAAGAGCTTTCTTACTTTTGGTCACCAAAAATGCCAGCTGGCTGCCTGACTATTATACAGGGTGGACATTAAGAAAGCCGACAAACTTCAGGGATGGATTCCAGACTGAAAATGGAGGAAAATAGGTCTTATGAACATTTGTGCGGAAATGAAAGTTCCTATGACCACGTGCCGTGTGTTCCTTGTGTGTTGCAGGCTGTGTGATTGTCGCACCGTGCTGTAAGCAGCAGAATGGTCCGGTATCCATATCGGGAAGAAGACGAGATGATGAAATTTCCTGGCAGATAAAAACTGTTTCTCGCCTTCTTCGAGGAGCAGACTGGTCGCTTTGGAGCTCTCTGGATGGTGTACAACTGTGACCAGAAGCTCACGTGGGCCTTAGCCACTGCCTGAAGTCACGGCAGTGACTGGTGGATATGCGTTGAACAGAATAATCGCAGTAAGATGAGTCGACGTGAAAACAGAATGGCAGCGATGTCCTGTCTTGTTCGCACATGCATATGAGCACGCCGTGGACGAGGCTGCCTCTTTTGTAGGTGTATCAACGTGGGCATGTCTAGAACAGGGGTTCCTAACAAAATTTTCTCGAGGACCCCCTTATCGAGATACCTTGTCATATCACAGTATCAAGTACCTAAAAGAGCCAAATTAAGAGTCTTTTTATACGTTTTCTATTTTTGCTACTTAGAAAAAACATTGACATATTCATTATGCAAAAAATATTGAGCTTAAAACTTTTCAATTTAGCCATCATTGTTATTGTTAAATTTTTTATTATTGCTCAAAATTATTGTCTTCAAATCTGGGTGTTTAGTATAACAGACTCCTTAAAAAAATAAAAAAAAAATAAAAATTGAGTATGAACTGAAAATGATAGTAAAAAATTAAAACTGAGTGACTTACTTGCTTGAACATCAGATGCATTATCTTTCTCTTCATCTGTAGGCCTTTCTCGTTTTAACGAACCACTTTGAAAGAACGGTCCTTTTTAATAACACGAACTGTAGCTTCCGCGAAAAACAACACTTCACAAACACTACTGTTTTAATACAGAATATTGAATATGTAAACATCACGGTCTGTGAAAGCACTGGCAATAAATTAACAATGGCCGATTGTCGTCTGAAATGCGAGTTTCTGTTAAAGTGACTGTCAGTTGTCAGCTGCAAAGAGGCAGCGCGCGCAGTCTAACGGCATACAACAGAACTATTTGCCTCTATCCAATTCTAGTTTTGCGCTAGCGTGTGCTGGTGTCAGTTGGCTCTAGGAAGACACTAGACGCACAAGTTAGCGTTCGCTAGAGCTCAGCTCATACAGGAAGCGGCCAAAACAAAAAATCTGTTATCATAAGAAATATATTTAATTTACTTTTTTATTCTAATAGCATCTTGCGGACCTCTCTGGCATAGTTCGCGAACCCCTGCGGGTCCGTGGACCACCTGTTGGGAACCACTGGTCTAGAAGGAACGGCTTACCACACGCAGCCATGTAAAACAGCGTGAGAACAGTGGTCGTAAAAAAGATCCTAACCCACAACGACAAGGGACGAATGTCACGCCATGTCCATGACGAATGGTTTCAAACCAGAGGGGAATTGCTGCTGTCGGGGAAGGCAGGTCCATTTTCAGCCAGTTTCCGCGTGAACTTGGCGAAGGGAAGTGCATGGAATGGACATATGAACTTGGGTACGTCGGAGAAGACCGTTCGTTGCCCGCTGCGGCACATAAACCTGCACGTTGTCAGTACGCCAAACGATACAGAAACTGAACAGTAAATGACTGGAGGCGTGTGGTGTGATGTGACCGGTCGCGGTTTTGTCTCATTTAAATGTTGCAAGCCGTGGGATGCACAAACGGCGCGGTAGCGTGTTCTACTCACGATATGTAGAGGGTCTACAGGGATGGCTGTTATGACCGAAGCAACTGGTTTTCGGTTATATCAGTTTTCTTCCACGCCAGTTTAACCCGGCTGTTATAACCGCTCAATACAACTGGTTTCTGAAACAACCGATTTTCGGTTTTTTATTGCTGTTATTTCCTGTAATACACGTAGAAATCTATCAAAGATTGAAAAAAATTTTACTCCCTCAGTTTGGAGATACCTAGAGTCAAAACATTAAATTAAACAAGCAAAAACAAAAGCGTTTGCTGCCATTCTGCAAAAAGTGATAAATGGTTGAATACTACAAAAATTGCCAGCATTCTCCCGTTGTTCTAATATTTTAAAACTCTGCTCAAACATCATGTTGTAATCGGAGGTTATACCATTATTTGGTCATTACGAATATTCAGTGCTGAAGCCTGAAAACTCAGGTTGAAAAAAACTGTCCGTGTGTATTTGTCCGTTTCCATGGGCTACAAGCAGATAAAGGCATGTTATACAGACATAGACAGTAGAGCAGCTAGTTTCTACGAGGGTGAGTCAAATGAAAAGCTTAAATTTCTAATGTTGTCGTTGTGGTCTTCAGTCCTGAGACTGGTTTGATGCAGCTCTCCATGCTACTCTATCCTGTGCAAGCTTCTTCATCTCCCAGTACATACTGCAACCTACATCCTTCTGAATCTGCTTAGTGTATTCATCTCGTGGTCTCCCTCTACGATTTTTACCCTCCAAGCTGCCCTCCAATACTTGATGCCTCAAAATATGTCCTACCAAGCGATCCATTCTTCTAGTCAAGTTGTGCCACAAATTTCTCTTCACCCCAATTCTATTCAATACCTCCTCATTAGTTATGTGATCTACCCATCTAATCTTGAGCATTCTTCTGTAGCACAACATTTCGAAAGCTTCTATTCTCTTATTGTCTAAACTATTTATCGTCCACGTTCCATACATGGCTACACTCCATACAAATACTTTCAGAAACGACTTCCTGACACTTAAATCTATAATCGATGTCAACAAATTTCTCTTCTTCAGAAACACTTTCCTTGCCATTGCCAGTCTACCTTTTATATCGTCTCTACTTCGTCCATTATCAGTTATTTTGCTCCCCAAATAGCAAAACTCATTTACTAATTTAAGCGTCTCATTTCCTAATCTAATTCCCGATTAATTCGACTACATTCCATTATCCTCGTTTTGCTTTTGTTGGTGTTCATCTTATATCCTCCTTTCAAGACACTGTCCATTCCGTTCAGCTGCTCTTCAATTTGTAATAACAAATCGAAATTTCGTGCCGTTATCCTGTAAGTCTTTCAAATTCTGAAGGTGGCAGGGGTAAAATACAGGGAGCGAAAGGCTATTTACAATTTGTACAGAAACCAGATGGCAATTATAAGAGTCGAGGGGCATGAAAGGGAAGCAGTGGTTGGGAAAGGAGTGAGACAGGGTTGTAGCCTCTCCCCGATGTTATTCAATCTGTATATTGAGCAAGCAGTAAAGGAAACAAAAGAAAAATTCAGTTTAGGTATTAAAATTCATGGAGAAGAAGTAAAAACTTTGAGGTTCGCCGATGACGTTGTAATTCTGTCAGAGACAGCAAAGGACTTGGAAGAGCAGTTGAACGGAATGGACAGTGTCTTGAAAGGAGGATATAAGATGAACAAAAACAAAAGCAAAACGAGGATAATGGAATGTAGTCAAATTAAGTCGGGTGATGCTGAGGGAATTAGATTAGGAAATGAGACACTTAAAGTAGTAAAGGAGTTTTGCTATTTAGGGAGTAAAATAACCGATGATGGTCGAAGTAGAGAGGATATAAAATGTAGACTGGCAATGGCAAGGAAAGCGTTTCTCAAGAAGAGAAATTTGTTAACATCGAATATAGATTTAGGTGTCAGGAAGTCGTTTCTGAAAGTATTTGTATGGAGTGTAGCCATGTATGGAAGTGAGACATGGACGATAACTAGTTTGGACAAGAAGAGAATAGAAGCTTTCGAAATGTGGTGCTACAGAAGAATGCTGAAGATAAGGTGGGTAGATCACGTAACTAATGAGGAGGTATTGAATAGGATTGGGGAGAAGAGAAGTTTGTGGCACAACTTGACTAGAAGAAGGGATCGGTTGGTAGGACATGTTCTGAGGCATCGAGGGATCACAGGTTTAGCATTGGAGGGCGGCGTGGAGGGTAAGAATCGTAGAGGGAGACCAAGAGATCAATACACTAAGCAGATTCAGAAGGATGTAGGTTGCAGTAGGTACTGGGAGATGAAGAAGCTTGCACAGGATAGAGTAGCATGGAGAGCTGCATCAAACCAGTCTCAGGACTGAAGACCACAACAACAACAACAACAACATCCTGTAAGTTGGTAAGCGTGCTACAAACAGCGTGCAGAATGGCCTGTAGGTGGCAGCATAATGCAGATGCACACATACCGTCGCAGTATCAGTATGAAGATGGCTGCCCCACTTGCGACTTGCACCAGGGAAGAACAGCGTTCTGTTATTCGGTTTTTGCGTAGTGAAGGTGTGAAACCTACAGAAATTGATCGACGAATGAAGGTTCAGTACGGTGATGCATGTTTGTCACAGCAGCAAGTCTACGAATGGAGTAGGAAGTTCGCAAATGGTGTGACTTCAGTGGCAGATGCTCCTCGTCCAGGTCAGGCACAACGAGTTGTGACTCCACAGAACATTGCAGCAGTTGAAGCCACAGTGAAGGAAAACCGCCGAGTGACACTGAATAACATTGCAGCATGTTTACAGATTAGTCATGGGTCAGCACACCACATTGTGCATGATGTGCTCCAGTTTCACAAAGCGTCTGCAAGATGGGTGTCACGGCAGCTGACTCCTGAAATGAGAGAACGACGTGTTGATGCTTGTGAAGAGCTTCTTCGGCGCTTTGAACGAGAAGGTGATGGCTTCCTTGCAAGAATCGTTACTGGGTACGAAACCTGGATTCACTTCCACCAACCGTAAACTAAGAGGGCAAGCAAGGAATGGCGCCATTCCTCATCACCAAAACCAAAGAAGTTTCGAACAGAACCATCAGCAGGGAAGGTTATGCTGACTCTCTTATGGGACGAAAAAGACGTCATTTTGGAGCATTACATGCCTATAGGGACCACTGTCACCAGTGCATCATACACAGATCTCCTAAAAAATCATCTGCGGCCTGCAATCAAATCAAAGCGACGTGTATTGCTGTCAGCAGGTGTCCTTTTGCAACATGACAATGCAAGGCCTGACACTGCCCGTTCAACAGTTGCAACAATCGCAGACCTGCATTTTGAGTGTCTTCCTCATTCACCATACTCACCAGACCTTGCCCCAAGTGATTTCCATATGTCTGGACCACCTAAAGACGCAATGGGAGGAAAGAAGTTCGGTTCTGATGAAGACATACGCCACGCTGTGCATGAGTGGTTGCACGGACTAGCAAAAGAATTTTTTTCTAAAGGAATTTTTGCACTTTGTAAGAGCTGGAAGACTTGCATAGAGCATGGGGGAGATTATGTTGAAAAGTGGTACAGCTTTGTACCACTTCCTCACAATAAATAATATTTAAAAAATATTTAAGATTTTCATTTGATTCGCCCTCGTATTTTTATTGTATGCCATGAATGAATTGTTAAGTTTTTAATTTATTACTGTTGCCAAATTTCCTTTCTCCTTTATTATTTCGTAGAAATGACAGATATCTCTTTAATCTTTTAAGGGAAATGAAGCGCTGTATTTCACTGCTATATTTCCAGACAAGGGTCGGTGCCAGTCTGCAATACAGCAGATGTCTGGAGGTGGCAGCGAGAACCTACCGTGTAGACCAGGTAGAGGCAGGTCTTTCCCACTGCAGGCACACTCGTACCTCAACCCATGACACACGCCAACAAGGACATTGTTGTCTCAACAATGCAGTAACAATTCTTATCCCATGTGTTTGCTACTCATTTCTGTCGGCATCGTTATGAAAATAGTATTGGTTGCCATTTTATAATAACACAATATTTCACACCAATACAAGTTTTACGAGTAAAAATTACGCCTTTTTTTCTGAAAATTGATGTCTCGCGCATTAGTGAAAAATAAAAAAAAACACTTGTTGTAACGGATACCAAACAAATACTGAAAAATACCGGGTATTCAGAACTAAAATACCGTTATCGGATTTAAAGGGTAGGTTTTTCACATCCGTTGGTTGTAGTTCAGTCCGGAGGTGGTTCTGTGATGTTTTGAGACGTGTCTTCCTACCCTGACGTGGACCCAGTCATGCAGTTTACATTGGACGTCAACCACAATGTTCATTTCAACATTCTTGCAGTGGTAGTGTCCTGTTGTGTTTTGTAAATGTCTTTTCTGTAATACAGTCAGGATAATGGAGAGCATTCAACACTGGTTTCAGAGCACTCAACAATCAGACTAAACATAACTTTATAATCCGTTCCACGGCTATCATTAGATTACTTACATCTAGTGATGGGGAGCTCGTGAATGAGTCGTTCAAATGAACGCTTCACTCCAGTGAAGTGTGAACTAACCACTCAATTTCAATTAACTGGCACTTCAAACTCTTCACAGATAGCACACTCCTCACTTTTGTCTAGTTCACTCACTCTCTTCCACTGTCCCTTTTCCACTACATCGGCGCTACGTCACTCATTCTCCCTTCACTTCAGTCCTTCCTCTACTGCCTGTTGACGAATCGCGCGGTGAAATACACTTAGAGCAACAGTTGCACTTTGCTTTCCCATCACCTAAACCGGCGAAAAACCCCAAATTTCACTACTTTTAGGCGATCGTGAGTTGCTAGCCATTGTATAAGCGTGAACAGAAACAAAAACTGCTTTCCGAATAAAATAATGAGGGATTTTACCTGAAATCGTACCAGTGACAATAGGTGACAGTTTACGTTTTGAATTTAGAGGGTTATTACTCTCAACAAAAATAAAATATACAGGAAAACTTCTGAATAATTACGAAACGTAGGTATATAGACTTTGTGACAGTGGTAAACATACTCATTCCATTTTGGATTAAATTTTAAAAGGAACATAAAATTGGACTGCATTTCGTTGGTAGCCCTAGTTTTCAGTCCTTGAATAAAACAAATAAGGTTTCACTTGGCAGATAAAGACTTTTTTTGGCGCTTCGTGAGAAAATGTCGAGCAAGATTAAACGTAATACCTTCTTTATATGTGACATGCTTCTCTGTTTATCTTTCCTTTGTCCCCTTCGACCATGCTCTATTTAAGTTCACTCACGTCAGACGCTGTAAGTGCGTGAAACGTTGCGTGCACGTTACTGCATAGTTCGGCCATCTGTTGGTCAAATTATGAAGTATTACGAAGCTTTATTGTACGAGCGAGGCGAAGCGAGCGTAGCCGCGGCTGAGCGGCGAACTGGGCAACTTCGCCAGGCTTCCGTACTTCATGAATGAACTACTTCATTTGAACGCTTCACGGCAAAGAGTGAAATGAATGAAGTAGTTCGGCGAACTGGGCAACTTCGCCAGGCTTCCGTACTTCATGAATGAACTACTTCATTTGAACGCTTCACGGCAAAGAGTGAAACGAATGAAGTAGTTCACGGGAATGAACGAGTTCGACCCATCTCTACTTACATCTGACGTACAGGCAGGATTTCCTCATTGCGTACAAAGCGGTGGTGCTATTCTAATGTCGTGGAGCCTCGGCAGTACTGACGATTTCAGAACGGAAAAATGGACTGAAGGTGTGAGTTGAAGTTTGCGTTAGGGGGGCACTGGACTAGTCCGTGTAGCTGTAATAGCCACAATGCAACGTTGGTGCAGTTACTAGTGAGTCTGCCTAGTAAACGTGAGCCCCAGGTTCAAGTCCATCGCATGGTACAAATTTTTACCTCCTTATCGGAGGTAAATTTCAGACTCAACTGTAACCTGAGGTATAGGCAAGATTTCCCCAGGCATGATCTTTACCAGCTTTCATATTTGTTTCGAAAATTTCTAGCTGTGAAATTAGATTTTGGGGCCTATCTTTTTGTGTTTGCATGTAACTGAAAAAAAAAAAATTTAAATACCTGTAAAATGTTTCAATGCCCTACACTTGTAACTTCATAAATATGTGTGATCAAATGCACCCATATTGAGCACTAAAGTTATTTAAAACTAATGATAATGATATGGTTCGTTTTGGTAACAGCTGAAGCAAAGGAAAAGGAAATAACATAAAAAGTTCATAAAACAAAGCAAATACATTTATGCAACACGATAGAACCACTACAAGTTCTGCGAGTCAAACCGTTTCCAAGTAATGAAAGTGAACTAAGAAAACTGACACCTTACCTGCTGCGTCATTGTGTGAACAGAGAGACACAATTGGTTCTGGTCGTTCCTATCGTACTTGCAGTTCTGTACCTTCTTTGAAGCACCTGCTTCGGCCGCAACATCTCCCCAACTTCCGGAATACTCAGCTATTCGTTCTGAATGTGGTTAACCATGTCGTGGTTGGGCATAACTATACACAATAACATAATGAAGGCATCATCCGTGTGCCCGGTATGGGAGACTTCTGTATGTCGATTAACCTTTCAGCTTTCGCCTCTAGCCAGCCCTGTAATTCAAGTTAAATATATTTCTTATTACATATTTAAATGATATTATCGACATTTTGTGTGCTGCTGTCTTTTTCGGAAATTGTAAAAAACATTCCGGAAACATTTGGTTTTTTTCCAAATGCGAAAAAATATTAAAAAGTTCATGTACCTGAGACAGTATATTCTACGAGGGTAATCCCAAAAGTAAGGTCTCCTATTTTTTTATAAATACATAGACCTGTTTATTTCTAGAATGGTTTACATCAGTTTACAGCTTGAACATTTAGCTATTTTTCGACATAATCACCGTTTCTGTCGATGCATTTTTGCAGACGCTGTGGCACTTTTTGTGTGCCAATTTCATACCAGCTCGCCGCCATGCTGTTCAGAAAGTTATGAACTGGCGTGAGTGTTGCTTGGTCTCAGGTGCAAAGTGGTATGCCTAGGTTTCGTCACCAGTGACAATTGAGTCCAGAAAGTTGTCCTGTTCGGCTGCAAGGCGGTGAAGAAATGCGCGGTAATCATCAACTCGTTGCCGCATGCTGTACTCAGTCAGCATGCGTGGCACCCATCTTGCGCACACCTTCCGGTAGTTCAATGTTTCCGTTAAAATTCTGTGAGCGGTGGTTCGGGAAACCTCAGGAACCAACCTGCAGAGATCATCCAGGGTGATCCGCCGGTCTTCACGCACGCTTTGCTCAACCTTCAACACTGTCTCCTCAAAAATTGACGGTCTCCCGCTCCTTTGTTCGTCGTGAATTTCGGTCCGACCAGGTGCAAAATCTCTACACCACATACGAACATTTTTGACATCCATGTACGACTCACCATACACTTCCGTCAATTGGCGATGGATTTCAATCGGCGCAGTGC
Organism: Schistocerca cancellata; assembly: GCF_023864275.1. Classification (NCBI taxonomy): domain Eukaryota; kingdom Metazoa; phylum Arthropoda; class Insecta; order Orthoptera; family Acrididae; genus Schistocerca; species Schistocerca cancellata. The sequence continues at coordinate 39,801,174 of NC_064633.1, read as the reverse complement.
CCTTTGCGTTCAAAAACCGAATAACTGCACGCAATTCGCACTTGGCGGAAAGATTCAACGGGAGCTCCATTCTCAACGGCTGCGAAGCCAAGACTGAGCGCCTCAGCATGGCGTGCGCATGTTTACAAACAGCGGGTGAAGCACTCTTCATAACAGTGTCACCAACTGCCACACAGAGTTCTGTCCTTATAAAAAGATAGGAGACCTTACTTTTGGGATTACCCTCGTATTAATATTTAAAAATGTAGAATTCGTGAAAACCTTGACAGTACTGTATTTCATAATTTCTCTGTTAACTAAATTCTCTGCTACATACCAATAACTCGTAAGTGAAATCAGATGAAGTCGGAGTGTTATAAAAACCAGTTACAGGTTGAATGCAGGTTCAAACAGAAGATATTTGAATGTAGCACATGTTTATATTTTCAAGACCTGTTCCATTGCCAAAACTTTAAAGAAACTCTGTTCATTTTCAAATATCACGTGTTCCGTGGTAGAATCCCTTCTCCTGTTACGAGGTGTAAGACGTTGCTCCACCCACGAAGTATGGCTGAACAGTTCACACGTTACGTAACTAATTGTTTAAAAAAATTGTAGCAATTTACGCATCATACAATTCTGTACGTGAAGGATTATCAGTATCTTCCAAATATCTTCAATAAATTATAGACTGAGACAAAAACAACGATGCACCACGATGGAATTATACCAAAGGGCAGGAAATCCGCAAATGTGATGTATATATACAGTCAAATGATTACAGTTGCAGAAAAACTGGATTATTTATTCAAAACAAAAGCTTCACAAATTAAGCAAGTCAATAAAGCGTTGGTCATTCGGCGTTGCATTGATTGACAAAGTTTTTGATGTCGTCCTGAGGGATATCGTACCAAACACTGTCCAGCTAGCTGTTTGGTCGTCAAAATCCTGAGCTGGTTGGAGAGCACCGCCCATAATGCTCCAGACATTCTCAGTTGGGGAGAGATCCGGCGACCTTGCTGGTCGACGTAGGGTTTGGGAAGCGAAGCACGAAGACAAGCGGTAGATACTCTCGCCGCGTGCGGACGGGCATTATCTTGCTGAAATGAAAGTCCAGGGTGGTCTCTCAGAAAGGGCAACAAAACGGGGCGTAGAATATCGTCAACGTATCGCTGTAATGTAAGGGTGCCGCGGAAGATAGCCAAAGCGGTCCCACTATGAAATGAAATCGCACTACAGACCACGACTCTGTGTGTGTGTACAGCGGCCGACAGTCGCTTTGGTGTCCCACTGCTGTTTGGGGCGTCTCCACACACTCAACAGAGGAAAGTCCACTGGACCTGACGGGATACCAATTCGATTCTACAAAGAGTACGCGAAAGAACTTGCCCCCCTTCTAACAGCCGTGTACCGCAAGTCTCTAGTGGAACGGAAGGTTCCAAATGATTGGAAAAGAGCACAGGTAGTCCCAGTCTTCAAGAAGGGTCGTCGAGCAGATGCGCAAAACTATAGACCTATATCTCTGACGTCGATCTGTTGTAGAATTTTAGAACATGTTTTTTGCTCGAGTATCATGTCGTTTTTGGAAACTCAGAATCTACTATGTAGGAATCAACATGGATTCCGGAAACAGCGATCGTGTGAGACCCAACTCGCTTTATTTGTTCATGAGACCCAGAAAATATTAGATACAGGCTCCCAGGTAGATGCTATTTTTCTTGACTTCCGGAAGGCGTTCGATACAGTTCCGCACTGTCGCCGGATAAACAAAGTAAGAGCCTACGGAATATCAGACCAGCTGTGTGGCTGGATTGAAGAGTTTTTAGCAAACAGAACACAGCATGTTGTTACCAATGGAGAGACGTCTACAGACGTTAAAGTAACCTCTGGCGTGCCACAGTGGAGTGTTATGGGACCATTGCTTTTCACAATATATATAAATGACCTAGTAGATAGTGTCGGAAGTTCCATGCGGCTTTTCGCGGATGATGCTGTAGTATACAGAGAAGTTGCAGCATTAGAAAATTGTAGCGAAATGCAGGAAGATCTGCAGCGGATCGGCACTTGGTGCAGGGAGTGGCAACTGACCCTTAACATAGATAAATGTAATGTATTGCGAATACATAGAAGAAGGATCCTTTACTGTATGATTATATGATAGCGGAACAAACACTGGTAGCAGTTACTTCTGTAAAATATCTGGGAGTATGCGTGCGGAACTATTTGAAGTGGAATGATCACATAAAATTAATTGTTGGTAAGGCGGGTACCAAGTTGAGATTCATTGGGAGAGTCCTTAGAAAATGTAGTCCATCAACAAAGGAGGTGGCTTACAAAACACTCGTTCGACCTATACTTGAGTATTGCTCATCAGTGTGGGATCCGTACCAGATCGGGTTGACGGAGGAGATAGAGAAGATCTAAAGAAGAGCGGCGCGTTTCGTCACAGGGTTATTTGGTAAGCGTGTTAGCGTTACGGAGATGTTTAGGAAACTCAAGTGGCAGACTCTGCAAGAGAGGCGCTCTGCATCACGGTGTAGCTTGCTCGGCAGGTTTCGAGAGGGTGCGTTTCTGGATGAGGTATCGAATATATTGCTTCCCCCTACTTATACCTCCCGAGGAGATCACGAATGTAAAATTAGAGAGATTCGAGCGCGCACGGAGGCTTTCAGACAGTCGTTCTTCCCGCGAACCATACGCGACTGGAACAGAAAAGGGAGGTAATGACAGTGGCACGTAAAGTGCCCTCCGCCACACGCCGTTGGGTGGCTTGCGGAGTATAAATGTAGATGTAGATGTAGAGACTACAAGCCGAATGCACTCGATACGATTGCAAACGGGCTTATTGGTTTACGGGGGTAGTCGGCACAAGTGTCCTCGTGAATTCAGCACCCTTTCTATGAGCCGCCTGTTAATGGTCCTAGTGGTCATTAAAGCACATCGGATCGATGATAACGATGAATCTGGGACTCTGAATGTCTCTCTGACTACTGTCGGCCCTCTAGTTCGTCGTCTCTCTAGGTAGACACTGTTGTGGGTTGGCAGGAGAGCCAACACCGGGTTACTAGAGGAAGCCGAAAGGCACGCCATTTAGGTCACGCAGGCTGGTGTGAGGTCTGGAACAGGACAAAGAAATTAGAATTTAGAAAAGCGGACGTAGCTCGTGGAATACTTAACTTTAATACATTAATGGTGAACGTCGCTCTTGACTGTACATTATTCACAATATCAATAATAACTGGTAATGGCGCCTTGCTAGGTCGTAGAAAATGACGTAGCTGAAGGCTATGCTAACTATCGTCTCGGCAAATGAGAGCGTATTTTGTCAGTGAACCATCTCTAGCAAAGTCGGTTGTACAACTGGGGCGAGTGCTAGGGAGTCTCTCTAGACTAGACCTGCCGTGTGGCGGCGCTCGGTCTGCAATGACTGATAGTGGCGACACGCGGGTCCGACGTATACTAACGGACCGCGGCCGATTTAAAGGCTGCCACCTATCAGGTGTTGTGTCTGGCAGTGACACCACAGACCCCTTCCTTCTTGACTCTGCGTTCGGCCATGGTTCACCCTTTCCTGACAACATCGCCGAATAGTGGCATCGTTTCTGTTTAGATGTCGAGCGATTCGCGGTCTCTTTGAGCTCAGGTTACACGTCCTCTCAAATGCTGACATCTTCGTATATTGTTACCGCTCCTGTCTACAAGGCATAGTTACTGTCCTATTGAGTACACGGAATGAAATTCGCAAAGTCCTTATGCCCTGGTATCGACATACCTCCTGTTTACTGCACTATGTGATCAAAAGTATCCGGACACCATCAAAGACATACGTTTTTCATATTAAGTGCATTGTGCTGCCACCTGTTGCCAGGTACTCCATGTCGGCGACATCAGTAGTCATTAGACATCGTGAGAGAGCAGAATGGGGCGCTTCGCGGAACTCACGGATTTCGAACGTGGTCAGGTGATTGAGTGACACTTGTGTCATACGTCTGTACGCGAGATTTCCACACTCCTAAACATCCCTAGGCCCACTGCTTCCGATGTGATAGTGAAGTGGAAACGTGAAGGGAGACAGACAACACGAAAGCGTAGAGGCCGACCTCTTCTGTTAATTGTCAGAGACCGCGGACAGTTGAAGAGGGTCCTAATGTGCAACAGGTAGACATTTATTAGACATTTATCCAGACCATCATTCAGAATGCATCGATCCACTGCAACTACTATGACAGTTAGGCGGGAGGTCAGAAAACTTTGATTACATGGTCCAGCGGCTGCTCATAAGCCATGCATCACTCCGGTAACCGTCCGTCCCCGGTGGCTGAGTGGTCAGTGCGACAACATGTCAATCCTAAGGGTCCGGGTTCGATTCCCGGCTGGGTCGGAGGTTTTCTCCGCTCAGGACCGGCTGTTGTGTTTTCCTAATCATCATCATTTCATCCCCATCGACGCACAAGTCGCCGACGTCACGTCAAATCGAAAGACTTGCACCCGGCGAACGGTCTACCCGACGGGAGGTTCAAAATGGCTCTGAGCACTGGGGCTTAACTTCTGAGGTCATCAGTTCCCTAGAACTTTTTTTAAAAAAAAATCTTTATTTCCAATTCTTATTAATTATACAATCTAGCCGACTGCCTTATGTGATTAGGGGGGCGAAGATCTTATACATTTATACAATTGCAGCTTTTCTAAGTGTAATTTAATAACTAGTTAGTAGCAAAGTACATGGATACTACAATGGGCAAATTAGTATGTTAATTGAGAACTAAGTGGTAACCTAACTAACTAACTATAAACTAGTCACTAAAGCCTGCAGCGTTACAAATGTGTCAGCTGATAGTATAAACCTACTATTAAGCCTTGCTCATTGAGCTAACCCCAATGAGCGTGCCCCTGACAATGGGCAGGCCATGGAGTTGGTCGCTGCAGGTTCCTAAGAAAAGTATCTATAAACTAGGTCCTACAACTAAACTTATCCTAAGGTCACAATTGGGTACGTTGTCTAGATCGGTGAGGTTACACCCCACTCCCCCTAATCCCGAGGCACGGCGGGTTCTAGACTGAAGAGTCGACCTTTCCGCGCCTGGGCGCGGTCTCTAATCATGTGCTAATTTGGTTCTCTCAGGTAGTCCCTTAAGACTTTCTGTGATGCGGCGTTAGCCAGTTTGTTAATGGTCTGAAACGTGTCATGATGTCTTAGCAGTCTATGTGTGTCATTATGAGGTAGTTGTTCACGTAACTCTGAGGCCACATCATTGAAAAGGGGGCACTCGTAGACCACATGGTCAGGAGAACCTTCCGGAACACCACAGTCACACGTAGGTGTCGCCTTTTTCCCAAATCGACATAGATATGTCGGATAGGGTCCATGTCCAGTGAGAAAGTGAATAAGTCCCCTGGTTGGTTCGAAATAGGTCATTCCCATTCTTTCCCTGACATCTGGTAGTAAGTCAAAAGTTCTGCGCCCTGTTTCTTCGCTTTCCCATGAACTTAGAACTACTTAAACCTAACTAACCTAAGGACATCACACACATCCATGTCCGAAGCAGGATTCGAACGTGCGACAGTAGCGGTCGCGCGGTTCCAGACTGTAGCGCCTAGAACCGCTCGGCCACTCTGGCCGGCCCGACGGGAGGCCCTAGCCACACGACATTATTATTATACTCCGGTAAACGACAAACGACGCCTCGCTTGGCGTAAGCAGCCAAAACATTGGACGATTGAACGGTGGAAAAACGTTGTGTGGAGTGACGAATCACGGTATACAATGAGGCGGTCCGATGGCAGGCTTGTGGGTATGGCGAATGCCTGGTGAATGCCGCCTGCCAGCGTGTGTAGTGCCAACAGTGGTGTTATGGTGTGGTCGTGTTTTTCATGGAGGGCGCTTGCACCCCTTGTTTTACGTGGCGCTATCACAGCACAAGCCTACATTGATGTTTTAAGCATCTTCTTGCTTCTCACTGTTGAAGAGCAATTCGGGGATGGCGATTGCATTTTTCAACACGATCGAGCAGCTGTTCATGGTGGTGGTGGTTGTTGGGATGTTTAAGGGGGACTAAAGCTGTTCATAATGCACGACCTGTGGCAGAGTGGTTACACGATAATAATGGACTGGCCTGCACAGAGTCCTGACCAGTATCCTCTAGAACACCTTTGGGATGTTTTGGAACGCCGACTTCGTGCCAGGCGTCACCGACCGACACCGATACCTCTCCTCAGTGCAGCACTCCGTGAAGAATGGGCAGCCATTCCCCAAGAAACCTTCCAGCGCCTGATTGAACGTATCCCTGCGAGAGTGTAAGTTGTCGTCAAGGCTAAGGGTGGGCCAACAACATATTGAATTCCAGCATTACCGGTGGAGGGCGCCTTGAACTTGTAAGCATTTTCAGCCAGGTGTCCGGATACTTTTGATCACATAGTGTATCCTTGCCAGCTGTGCGGTGAAATTGCGCCTTCGTAGAGCGTCATTTTTTTTATTAGGGTGTACATAACTTAAATATGAAGAACTCAAATCATTTATAAATACTGCACAAAAACAACGTCATGTCTCACAACAACAGAAACAGTAGAAAATGCAAGAAACTGCTTATGGCAGTAGGCTGTCTAGAGCGCAACCCTTCTTGTGATTCCGAAATCGGTCTCTACAGGGTGAAAACTACAGGGTTATTACAAATGATTGAAGCGATTTCACAGCTCTACAATAACTTCATTATTTGAGATATTTTCACAATGCTTTGCACACACATACAAAAACTCAAAAAGTTTTTTTTTAGTCATTCACAAATGTTCGATATGTGCCCCTTTAGTGATTCGGCAGACATACAGCCGATAATCAAGTTCCTCCCACACTCGGCGCAGCATGTCCCCATCAATGAGTTCGAAAGCATCGTTGATGCGAGCTCGCAGTTCTGGCACGTTTCTTGGTAGAGAACATTTAAACACTGAATCTTTTACATAAACCCACAGAAATAAATCGCATGGGGTTAAGTCGGGACAGCGTGGAGGCCATGACATGAATTGCTGATCATGATCTCTACCACGACCGATCCATCGGTTTTCCTATCTCCTGTTTAAGAAATGCCGAACATCATGATGGAAGTGCGGTGGAGCACCATCCTGTTGAAAGATGAAGTCGGCGCTGTCGGTCTCCAGTTGTGGCACGAGCCAATTTTCCGCGGGCTACGCGTGAAACTTGCCCGCACGCGTTCAACCGTTTCTTCGCTCACTGCAGGCCGACCCGTTGATTTCCCCTTACAGAGGCATCCAGAAGCTTTAAACTGCGCATGCCATCGCCGAATGGAGTTAGCAGTCGGTGGATCTTTGTTGAACTTCGTCCTGAAGTGTCGTTGCACTGTTATGACTGACTGATGTGAGTGCATTTCAAGCACGACATACGTTTTCTCGGCTCCTGTCGCCATTGTCTCACTGCGCTCTCGAGCACTCTGACGGCAGAAACCTGAAGTGCGGCTTCAGCCGAACAAAACTTTATGAGTTTTTCTAGGTATCTGTAGTGTGTCGTGACCATATGTCAATGAATGGAGCTACAGTGAATTTATGAAATCGCTTCAATCATTTGTAATAGCCCTGTATTTAAACCGACAAACTGTGGGAGGTTGTAAGGGACATCAAAACAAATATTTTCCCTAATGTAATTTTTTCCTATGAGGATTATTTAAATAGGTGGAGGCCGTATTACGCTCTTCAGTTGTTAGAGGCCGTATTACGATCTGCAGTTGTACGCAACTGCTGTCTACCAGTGTAGTAGTGCATTGTCTCTCTTTACTAATGGAGCGACACACCTGGAGTGGGTACACTGATATGGTTGGTGCGTACTACGTAGCGCACCACAATGGATGAGCTGCACAGCAGGTTTATCAACAACAATATCCTAATCGCCGTATCCCGCATCATACAGCCTTTGCTGCTATGTACCAACGTCTGCGGGAGACCGTGTTATTTAGCAGATTACCTGGACAGGGACGCCTTCGTACGGTAAGAACGGTGCAATTTGAGGAAACTGACTTGCAGCATGTGGAGCGGGATCCTTCAATCATCACTCGTGCAATTGCACTAACATGGGGACGAATCAGACGAGTGTAAGAACAGTCCTTCAAGAGCAATTGTTACGTCCATTTCACTTACAGCGTGTCCACAACCTGGAACCAGTTGATTATCAACCCAGAGCACAGTTTTCGCAGTGGTACCTGGAACAGTGTGAAATGCATCCTACATTTCCATCCTCTTTGTTGACCGGCCGGAGTGGCCGAGCGGTTCTAGACGCTATAGTCTGGAACCGCGCAACCACTACGGTCGCAGGTTCGAATCCTGCCTCGGGCATGGATGTGTGTGATGTCCTTAGGTTAGTTAGGTTTAAGCAGTTCTAAGTTCTAGGGGACTGATGACCTCAGCAGTTAAGTCACATAGTGCTCAGAGCCATTTGAACCATCCTCTTTGTTGTTTACCGATTAAGCAACGTTCGGGCGTGATGGAGTCTTCAACATGCACAATTCGCATGTTTGGAGTGAGGATAACCAACATGCCACAGTTACTAGCGCTCATCAAGAGCGGTTCTTCGTTAATGTGTGGCTCGGTGTTGTTGGGGACTGTTTAATTGGGCCGTATCTGCTACCTAGGCCATTAAATGGCAGGCACTATTACAATTTTCTCGCCAGAGCATTGTCAGAATTGCTGGAAGACGTCCCGCTCCCTAAAAGACAACGCATGTGGTTCCAACATGACGGGGCGCCGGCACATTTCAGTCGTCGTGTGCGTCGATTCCTGGACCGACGGTTCCCAGGAACGTGGATTGGCAGAGGTGGTCCTGTACCATCGCCTGCTCGATCCCCTCTGGGGAGAGATGCGCAACCTTGTTTACGCAACCCCTGTTGCATCAGAAGGGGATCTACGAGGGCAGTTCAATAAGTAATGCAACACATTTTTTTTCTCGGCCAATTTTGGTTGGAAAAACCGGAAATTTCTTGTGGAATATTTTCAAACATTCCCGCTTCGTCTCGTATAGTTTCATTGACTTCCGACAGGTGGCAGCGCTGTACGGAGCTGTTAAAATGGCGTCTGTAACGGATGTGCGTTCCAAACAACGGGCAGTGATCGAGTTTCTTTTGGCGGAAAACCAGGGCATCTCAGATATTCATAGGCGCTTGCAGAATGTCTACGGTGATCTGGCAGTGGACAAAAGCACGGTGAGTCGTTGGGCAAAGCGTGTGCCATCATCGCCGCAAGGTCAAGCAAGACTGACTGATCTCCCGCGTGCGGGCCGGCCGTGCACAGCTGTGACTCCTGCAATGGCGGAGCGTGCGAACACAATCGTTCGAAATGATCGACGGATCACCATCAAATAACTCAGTGCTCAACTTGACATCTCTGTTGGTAGTGCTGTCACAATTGTTCACCAGTTGGGATATTCAAAGGTTTGTTCCCGCTGGGTCCCTCGTTGTCTAACCGAACACCATAAAGAGCAAAGGAGAACCATCTGTGCGGAATTGCTTGCTCGTCATGTGGCTGAGGGTGACAATTTCTTGTCAAAGATTGTTACAGGCGATGAAACATGGGTTCATCACTTCGAACCTGAAACAAAACGGCAATCAATGGAGTGGCGCCACACCCACTCCCCTACCAAGAAAAAGTTTAAAGCCATACCCTCAGCTGGTAAAGTCATGGTTACAGTCTTCTGGGACGCTGAAGGGGTTATTCTGTTCGATGTCCTTCCCCATGGTCAAACGATCAACTCTGAAGTGTATTGTGCTACTCTTCAGAAATTGAAGAAACGACTTCAGCGTGTTCATAGGCACAAAAATCTGAACGAACTTCTCCTTCTTCATGACAACGCAAGACCTCACAGAAGTCTTCGCACCCGAGAGGAGCTCAGAAAACTTCAGTGGACTGTTCTTCCTCATGCACCCTACAGCCCCGATCTCGCACCGTCGGATTTCCATATGTTTGGCCCAATGAAGGACGCAATCCGTGGGAGGCACTACGCGGATGATGAAGAAGTTATTGATGCAGTACGACGTTGGCTCCGACATCGACCAGTGGAATGGTACCGTGCAGGCATACAGGCCCTCATTTCAAGGTGGCGTAAGGCCGTAGCATTGAATGGAGATTACGTTGAAAAATAGTGTTGTGTAGCTAAAAGATTGGGGAATAACCTGGTGTATTTCAATGCTGAATAAAACAACCCCTGTTTCAGAAAAAAATGTGTTGCATTACTTATTGAACTGCCCTCGTAGCCCGGATAGTAGCAGCAGCAGGAACAGTTCAGGATACTCCTGGGGTTTTTGCCTGTGTCAGACAGAACATGATCCGACGGTATAACCTTTGTTTAAGTGTCAATGGAGACATTTTTTGAAAATCTACTGTAATTGAAATTGGGTTGTGTTAATGTGTTGTCTCTTGGTCATAAGAAAATGGAAAAGTGTTTGTTGGTTTAATTAATTTGCCGCCAGAGAAACCTTCCTCTACCAGTTTAAATACTCCTTGTAGGAAAAACTGACATTAGGGGAAAATATTTGTTTTAATGTCCCCTACAACCTCCCAGAGTTTGTCGTTTTAAATACTTTTCACCCTGTAGATTGCAACACCGACCAAGAAACATCATATGTTCGTAGGAACAACACACACCCCTACCATTTAATATTTAAGTGTATCACGTAGCGCATATGTTGACAGAAAGACTTATTATTGATCAACTACGCCTTTATGGTAAATAACTGAAACACTAACAGCCGTGCAATGTCTGAGAGTATACACATGTTGCGGCCTAAATTCGAATGACCACATAAAACTAGTCGAAAAGGAAGCAGATGCCTGTTTCAAATGGTTCAAATGGCTCTGAGCACTATGGGACTCAACTGCTGAGGTCATTAGTCCCCTAGAACTTAGAACTAGTGAAACCTAACTAACCTGAGGACATCACAAACATCCATGCCCGAGGCAGGATTCGAACCTGCGACCGTAGCGGTCTTCCGGTTCCAGACTGCAGCGCCTAGAACCGCACGGCCACTTCGGTCGGCGCAGATGCCTGGCTGACACTCATTGGAAGAATACTGGACCCATGCTATTCACAACAAAGGAACGGCTTACAAAAATCTTGTGTGATCTGCCTTTCACTGTGATCGATTCTTTAGTATTGCTCCTAACTCTGGCAGTCGTGTGCTGAAAACGTCACGGAGAACTTGCTTAAAATATAATCGTTATTGCCAAATTGGTGGTGGGCAGATATGCATAATCGAGTGACACTATGCTGTGAAATTTGTATTTGCTCACCACTGTTTGCATACAACGTAAAGACAATTTGAATTTCATATCCCGTGAGCGACAAGTCATTTGAGATGGAACACGTGTGTCGACTTGTGGGATAGGCAAGCGGACGTGGCTTTCTAAAGGAAACATCACTGAGTTTGGTTTAAGTGGTTCAGAGAAACCTCCATTTCGGTCGTAACTACACTATAAAATGTCACAGAAATTTTTTAAATGTGTTGTTTTTGCATTTCCCAATAACTGAAAAGTAAGAAACTTCCATAACAATAGATTAATGAGTATTTGCGTTATATTGAAGTTACTAGAACGATGGCAACAGCTCAGGTGCGAAAAGTCACATTACATGTAAGATGGCATAACGTAGTAATTAGAACGGCAAGTAATGCCTTTAAGAGCGACGAGATCAAGATAAATAAATAAAAGTGGTTACTAGCAGCAGTGAGTACTTTTTTATGCTAAGAGCGAAATCATTGTTTTCACAGACACAAGTACTTGTTAACAGTTTCGCAAAGTTTTTCGAAGGACCGCACTTTCGGCTCTGAGCGCCAATTTTATTTATAATCACCACAATTGCAGTTTAGATTGTGGGGTCACTTTCAAGCCGAAACGGCGTATATGAATGTACACGTATTATGAACTATACATGTTCGGCAACATTAAATGCGGGTCATAGTGGCACGTAATATAAAGCACATGTCAAAAACTTTAAGCAGCCCCTGGCATTAATAAACTTTTCTCACCGCAGTAAAAATAATTAGCCTCCAGCAGCTGTACGCAAAAGAGAAAATATACTAATATGAGAGATTGTTGCATGAAGCTAAAGACAAAATAGTTGCAAAGGAACGTAATAGTGGTATGTCATCTTCGTCATACGTGCAGGGACTAACCCTAGCAATACCAAGACATTTTCCATAAGCGTAATAGCAAGGGGGTTGGAATGGGGGTGGGGGGATACTTTGTGCCCATCATCAAAAAAACCTAAAAAAACAAATTTTGCTAAATGTATTTAACTTTTATTAACAACATGCTTTCTAAAAAGATACCGATGTATAAGTAAGGTACAGAACCTGACAATATCTTTTAGCACAATATTAGCAACAGCAAAACATTTTCCGTAATGTTTACACTGAGTGGAGGGGTACTTTATATCCATAACAAAAAATTTAAAAATTTACAAATTTCGTTAATTGTCGTTGATTTTCATTCAAGATATACTTCTTAATGGGCTAAGTTTTACTGAAAAATTTAAAATAGTTACCGAATCTGGAATAAGAAAATATGAAAACAATTATTATTAAAATTTTAAAATATAAAGTACTTTTTCATTAAAATTTTAATAATAAAGTGCCTGATTAGGTTACGATATTGTCACAAGGTGGGCACAAAGCACCGCCCCGCCCCCCTGGTATTGCGTGGGTGAAACCTTTGACTATTTTTTCTTCCCAAAGATTATGTCGAGAAAGTGCTTTGTGTATAGGTGTGTCATTAGAAGGTGAGTTGAAATATTGTTTGTGCGTTATGGCAGCGATACGAAATTAGTGCACTGTTGTAAATTTACGGAGATATTCCGCCTGGCTGCTTTTCAAATTAAGCGGCTGCTGTTTGCGACAGCATCGAACGTTAGAGTGTGCTGCCACATAGCGGCCACAGCAGCGCTGCGCCTGGGAAGTGGCCGACGGCGGAACTACTGAATGCGAGGGTAGACGTGCTAGCTGGTTGCCACCGTTTACAATTCAGAAGTTGCAGCGTAAAGCGTAAACGCATGGCAACTGGCGAATAGTATAGGCGTGCTATCCTCTCTCGCATTTGTTACGGTTAATGTGCGTACTTGATCTCTCTGAAGAAAACGAGAACTGTGCGGTTCCTTCGCTTTATCGATCGTGCTGTTGCTGGCGCTGCTCCCACGCGTCAATTGTTTCGCGTTGTAGTAGCGTCCCGCGGAGCGGCGCCCGTATCGCCTGCCCCACTGCTTAAGTCTGTCGTTATTCATTATACAACTGTCGGTAGATAAAAGTGTACGATGTAGCGCCGAGCTTGTTCGAAGAAGGCCCGAACGAGGGGTGGGATGAGAGCGTGCGATCCTGCGTGACTTCTGACGCAGATCAGAGTTTCGCGACGTCGCGTAGTACATCCATGTGTGAGCCGGTCATTCGAGTGACACGCAGCGCCACGTGTGGCGCGCGGCCACCCGCATAACTAACGGGCCCTACGCGAGCGCCGTTTGCAGTCAGTGTGTGATAAGTGCCCGCGTATGGCGAATCGCCGTTACTCGTGTGCGTAGCGAGAGCGGAGCGGCCGACAGACATGTAGTGGCCCAGGGAGTGCCACCTCCCTGAGCTCTGCCGTGTGCGTGAGTGTGAGAGCCGAGCGCGCGAACGGTTCACACGCGTGTGTGTGGTGTTTTTGGTTTCCTTCATCAGTTGTAGAGTGTCTACACTAGTCCTATTGTGCCGTATCGATTCCGGCGGACCAGATGGATCTGGACGACGCCGTGGAGCTGGAAGTGTTCGAGGCTGCGCCGCCCCCGGCCCAGGTGTCGGAGCGCCGCGCGTCGTCCGCCCCCGCGGCTGTGGGGGCGGCGGCGGCGGTGACGACGGTGATCACGGGGGCGGGGGCGGGGGCGGCCGCCGCCGCGCCGACGGCAACGACGACTGACACGGACGATACGGACGACCAGGAGGATCACGAAGGCGGCCGCAGGCGGCGCCGACGGAGACGGCGGAGGCGGAAAGGCTGCGGCGGACGGCGCAGCCGGAGGCGGAGCGGGGGCGGCTCCGAGACGTCGGAGGCGGCGGAGGCGGAGGCGCGGCAGCGGGAGCGCGGTCTCCGCGAGAGCCTGCTCACCGTGCTGGGCAAACTGGTGTGGCGCGGGGGCAGGCACCGCCGCAGCACGCCCCCGGAGTACCTGCGAGGCTTCGTCCCCGTCGGTGAGTCCCCGTTCCGTCACCTGTTCTAGTGCTGGCATCGCGTACGCCCCTGCGAACCTCCCAGACAGACCAGAACTGTGGACCGGACCCATACGCGATCGTACATAGACTACGCTCTTACCGACACTCGTCTCTACTTTCGTCGGCCAGTACCTCTCCCTTTCACGCTACTAAACTCGCTTTTCTTTGGGCAAGACGGTGTTATTCCACAGTTCCCTCAGATTAACAGTAGAAACTTATACCCATCTACGTGTGCATCCGTACAACAGCTGTGAAGTGCATGGCAGAGAGTACTTCCCACAGTTATTAGGGCTTCTTCCCGTTCCATTCATCAGCGGAACGCGGGAAGAATGGTTGCTTAAACGCCTCTGTGCGAGCTTGTTATCTAATTAGCCTAATATAATCCTCACGGTCACTACGCGAGCGATACGTAGGGGGGTCGTAGTATATTCCTAGATTCATCTCTTACAGCTGTTTCTTGTTGAAAGTTACCAGAATACTTTGCATATGGCTTCAGTCTCGCCCTGCTCCGTACACGTTCAGTATCCGCTGTCCTATACCGCACACTTCAAAGATATTCTAGGCCGGGTCACGCGAGTGTTTTGCAAGCTATCTCCTTTGTAGGTTGATTGCGTTTCTGTAGTGTTCTACTAGTTAACCGAAGTCTGCCACTTGCTTTACATACAACTGAACCTATGTAATCGTTCCATGTCATATCCGTACAAACTGTTACACCAAAGTTGACCTATTGCAATTGTGACCCATTGATGTTATAGTCCTGTGGTACCATGTTTTTCGTTTTGTGAAGTACGAAATTTTACTTTTCTGAACATTTAAAGCAAGTGGCTATTTTTACACCACTTTGATATCATATCAAGATCTGACTGAATAATTAAACAGCTTTTTTTCAGATTTCGCTATAGATAACTGCACCGTCTGTGAAAAATCTGTGGTTATTATTAATATTGTCTGTAAGGTCAGCAACACACATCTTGAACGGCAAGGGTCCTAACATTATTCCCTGGGGCGCACCTCAAATTACTTCTACATTTCTCGATGACTCTCGCTTCTGCATTAAGATTATTTTTATTTGTGTTTGTTAACCCCATTTGGAAAAAAATAATCGTGGCTAAAGTATTGAAACTAGGCTTATGTCTTTTCGTCCAAACAAAGTGTTTATGTTTCTTGTAAGAGAGTGATACTATTTCATTTTTCTTTACTTTTTCGTGAAGAAGAGCAAATTGTCCGAAATACCGTGACGAGCATGGTGAAAGCATATCGCAGGCAGACACATGTTTCATTTCCTTCTAATGTTATATTTTTACTTCGGTTAGGACTCTGATTAGCCAGCTTGTTTCTTGCAGTCACATCCATTACATGTTATCATCCTCATTTAGTGACCGCCATCCCCGAAGACTACCCGCTTTCTTATTATTTATCTATATATCTATCTATCTATCTATTTGTCGGCTTAGAAGCTATTTATCCCTCCTGAAAGAAGCAATTTATCCCTCCTGAATGTCCGACGTGTGATACTGACATGAGAGTGTTTGCAATTTTTAATTTTTTTTAGTTTTATAAATGAAATAGATACATTTAAAAAGTAAATAACAATAATGATGGGACAGTGTCAAAAACAAAAACAAATGACAGGATGTCACTTTAAAGGACCAAACAAAATTTGCTTTTTCCTCTCTGCTGAAATAAGTTTCAGTTAAGTGTCTACGTTTTAAATGTAACAATTTTCTTCATAAAACAAAATATAATTAAAGGAGCGTAATATTTTCCTTTGTAAAATCTCTGTATTCGGATGTCTTGTATCTCTGCAAGTCACTCGTCATTATGTCTGAAGTTGGAACGATGACTTCTCACTCGACTGCCAAAGAAGCCGAAAACATATTTGTAGTTAAATAGGTTCAAATGGCTCTGAGCACTATGGGACTTAACATCTTAGGTCATCAGTCCCCTAGAACTTAGAACTACTTAAACCTAACTAACCTAAGGACATCACACACATCCATGCCCGAGGCAGGGTTCGAACCTGCGACCGTAGCAGTCCCGCGGTTCCGGACTGCAGCGCCTAGAACCGCACGGCCACCGCGGCCGGCCTTGGTTAAATAGGTAATAGTTGTAGAATCATCTGGAAGGTGTCTCTTGATATTGCGTATAGATATTTTTTTCTGTAATTCTGCCAGCGAGTAACGAAACAGACAGATAGTAAGGGCATATTTTAAAAAAGCACACGTTCCTAAGGTTGACAGAAAACTGCGGGAGACCAGTCTATATACGATTTGTTTCCAGAATGTATCTTTTACTTTGCATCGACATGTGCGCTGTACAGTTGTGCCACAACGTTTCTACACACTGATGGACTGTTGAAAGTTGGGCTTATTGGCAGACGGAAGGAGGATGAATCGCGAGTCCTGCCTCGATAGCCCAATTGATGAACAGCAATTCGCACGAACGGCGAGGCCCAGGCATAGTCAGGAAGTTCGATTACTGCGCTCTCTCTCTCTCTCTCTCTCTCTCTCTCACTCGCTCATCATGGCTTAGCGACCGCCTAACGTTACTGACTGCTATTACCTCTGCGCCACAACCTTCCACGCGTTGCGTCGCGCATGGTGTATTCGTTCTCTCCTCCTCCTCCTCCTCCTCCTCCTCCACCATTACTATTGCATTCAAGGTAGCTGTACGGGAAGAATCAACGGGAGCAAATCTGTACAAAACCAACGTCTGTTTACATGAATCACCACCACACTACGTTTTCCGCTAGTACAACCGTTTTCAATAGAAATTTCCGTTTTAAATAGCCTTATCTGCCCCGGTGTCTCATAAACCCGTTAACCTAAGGCGTATTACTGCCACGTAGACTACTGGCAATTAAAATTGCTACACCACGAAGGTGCCGTGCTACAGACGCGAAATTTAACCGACAGGAAGAAGATGCTGTGATATGCAAATGATTAGCTTTCCAGAGCATTCACACAAGGTTGGCGCCAGTGGCGACACCTACAACGCGCTGACATGAGGAAAGTTTCCAACCGATTTCTTATACACAAACAGCAGTTGACCAGCGTTGCCTCGTGAAACGTTGTTGTGATGCCTCGTGTAAGGAGGAGAAATGCGTACCATCACGTTTCCCACTTTGATAATGGTCGGATTGTAGCCTATCGCGATTGCGGTTTATCGTATCGCGACATTGCTGCTCGCGTTGGTCGAGATCCAATGGCTGTTAGCAGAATACAGAATCGGTGGGTTCGGGAGGGTAATACGGAACGCCGTGCTGGATCCCAACGGCCTCGTATCACTAGCAGTCGAGATGACTGTAACGGATCGTGCAGCCATGTCTCGATCCGTGAGTCAACAGATGGGGACGTTTGCAAGACAACAACCATCTGGGGGTCCCGGGTTCGATTCCCGGCGGGGTCAGGGATTTTCACCTGCCTCGAGATGACTGGGTGTTTGTGTTGTCCTCCTCATTTCATCATCATCCAGGAAAGTGGCGAATTTGGACTGAGCAAAGATTGGGTAATTGTACGGGCGCTGACAACCACGCAGTTGAGCGCCCCACAAACCAAACATCATCATCATCATCATCAACAACCATCTGCACGAACAGTTCGACGACGTTTGCAGCAGCATGGACAATCAGCTCGGAGACCATGGTTGCATTTACCCTTGACGCTGCATCACAGACAGGAGCGCCTGCGATGGTGTACTCAACGACGAACCTGGGTGCACTAATGGCAAACATCATTTTTTTCGGATGAAGCCAGGTTCTGTTTACAGCATCATGATGGTCGCATCCGTGTTTGGCGACATCGCGGTGAACGCACATTGGAAGTGTTGTGGGTTGGCAGGAGAGCCAACACCGTGTTACTAGAGGAAGCCGAAAGGCACGCGTTTTAGCTCACTCAGGCTGGCGTGAGGTCTGGAACAGGACAAGGAAATTAGAATTTAGAAAAAACGGACGTAGCTGGTGGAATACTTAACTGTAATCCATTAATGGTGAACATCGCTCTTGACTGTACATGATTCAGTATCAATAGTAACTGGTAATGGCACCTTGCTAGGTCGTAGCAAATGACGTAGCTGAAGGCTATGCTACCTATCGTCTCGGCAAATGAGAGCGTATGTAGTCAGTGAACCATCGCTAGCAAAGTCGGTTGTACAACTGTGGTGAGTGCTAGGAAGTCTCTCTAGACCTGCCGTGTGGCGGCGCTCGGTCTGCAATCACTGATAGTGGCGACACGCGGGTCCGACGTATACTAACGGACCGCGGCCGATTTAAAGGCTACCACCTAGCAAGTGTGGTGTCTGGCGGTGACACCACACATATACAACGCGGTGACACCACAGGAAGCGTGTATTCGTCATCGCCATACTTGCGTATCAGTCGGCGTGAAGGTATGGGGTGCCATTGGTTACACGTCTCGGTCACCTCTTGTTCGCATTGACGGCACTTTGAACAGGGGACGTTACATTTCAGTTGTCTTACGACCTGTGGCTCTACCCTTCATTCGATCCCTGCGAAACCCTACATTTCAGCAGTATAATGCACGACCGCATGTTGAAGGTCCTGTGTGGGCCTTTCTGGATACAGAAAATGTTCGACTGCTGCCCTGGCCAGCACATTCGCCAGATCTCTCACCAATTGTATACGTCTGGTCAATGGTGGCCGAGCAACTGGTTCGTCACAATACGCCAGTCACTACTCTTTATGGACTGTGGTATCGTGTTGAAGCTGCATGGGCAGCTGTACCTGTACACGCCATCCAAGCTCTATTTGACTCAATGCCCAGGCGTATCAAGGCCGTTATTACGGCCAGAGGTGGTTATTCTGGGTACTGATTTCTCAGGATCTATGCACCCAAATTGCGTGAAAATGTAATCACATGTCAGTTCTAGTATAATACATTTGTCCAATGAATACCTGTTTATCATCTGCATTTCTTCTTGGTGTAGCAATTTTAGTGGCCAGTAGCGTAGTATTCCCTTCCGGAGCCATACGGACTCGAATGCAGCGAGATAAGCAATCTGAAGATGAAATTCCTATCGAAATAGTTTACAGCAGTGTGAAAAATGGTGTGATTATGATTGATAAAAGTCATTATTGCATGACAATAGACATTGGCTGTTGCTCTGATGTAATAGGGCAAATACACGGAAAAAATCATGTCTACTCCAGATGTCACTGTACCTTGTACCAGTATTAACCACTCCCAGCTCTATTCCATTCACAAATGGGGTGAAGATAAAAAGGCTGTACGCTTACGAAAGTGCCATTATCTCTTTTATTCTCAAGATGCGTATGAGAAATGTACTAAGATGGAGGGAACAGCGCTGTTGCAAGCTCATTATACTTGTTCCCTACATGTTTCCATTAGGTTTCAGTTGAAGTTCTCCGAGTTTTACACTTTCATAGGGGCTGAATTTTCCCGTTCAGTGCTTACGGCGCGTCACTGTTACACTTTCGTACTGGCTACATCAGTCACGTTATTGCAGGGTGTCTGATAAGTCACACTCTTTTTGAGCAGTTATGATTTCTTTATTTATGTATCACTTTTCTTAGGTCTACGTTTGATAGAAACTGTACTCCTTGACGCTCTGTTGGACATCATTTTAAACCGCCACGTAAGCTTCATCATTCTCTACGCATTTTATTAAACAGACTGGTACGTGCGATACTGCTGCCTGCAACATATTAGGTGGATCTTTGGCTAATGCATCAGATATTACGGCTTCCAGTTCATCCAAGTTCCGTGGGTTTTTCGGTAAACCTGCTCTTTATTCCACCTCCACAAATCGCAATGTGTTAAATCAGGGCTGATGGCAGGACACTCATATCCATTACGTCTGCGAATCCAACGACCTGAGAAATGATCAAGCAACCATTCGCGGACATTATTTGCACAATGTGTCGGTGCTTCGTCCTGCATGAAGTGGAGCTGTGGGTTGTTCCACTGAAGTTACTGGTCATACACGATCTTGCAGCATTTTCAGGAATCCTTCACTATTCATTTTTTTCGCAAATGACGTGATACAACACATACTGTCACCTCCAGACGCACCTGTGCTTTTTCAGCACATTCGTGTGAATTTTCGGCTTCCCAGTAATGGCATTTATACCTGTTTACAAATTCTCCAGTGTGGAAAACGCTTCATCAGTACATGGAATGTTCTCAAAAAGTTCAAGCCAATCATCATTCCAACCAAAATTTTCTTTTCTTTACCATCTTTCAGTTGTGATTCTGGCAAATAATACACCAAATGAAAGAGCAACTCAAACAGTTTTGATTGTATACCTGTGCGCAATGGGAAGAGTGTGGAGTGTGGAATGACAAAGAGTGACTGAAAAACGTCTTGAACTCTTCAACGAGTACGAGTCTTTCGCAGCATACATATATCTTTTGTAAACGGTTTTGCAATTTGTTTTGATCTTCTGATGACTTTACTAGTCGATAAAAGACAGCGTCATCTGCCAACAACCTAAGACGGCTGCTCAGATTGTCTCCCAAATCTTTTATATAGATAAGGAACAGGAAAGGGCCTATAACACTACACTGGGGAACGCCAGAAATCACTTCTGTTTTACTCGATGACTTTTCGACAGTTACTATGAACTGTGACCTTTCTGACAGGAAATCACGAATCCAGTCACATAACTGAGACGATAGTCCATAAGCACGCTATTTCACTACAAGCCGCTTGTGTGGTACAGTGTCAAAAGCCTTCCGGAAATGCAGAAATACAGAATCAATTTGAAATTCGTTGTCAGTAATACTCAACACTTCGTGCGAGTAAAGAGCTAGTTATGTTTCACAAGAACTATGTTTTCTACATCCGAGTTGACCGTATGTCAATAGACCGTTTTCTTCGCGGTAAATCACAATGTTCGAACACAATATACACTACTGGCCATTAAAATTGCTACACCAAGTACAAATGCAGATGATAAACGGATATTCATTAGACAAATATATTATACTAGAACTGACATGTGATTACATTTTCACGCAATTTGGGTGCATAGATCCTGAGAAATCAGTACCCAGAACAACCACCTCTGGCCGTAATAACGGCCTTGATACGCCTGGGCATTGAGTCAAATAGAGCTTGGATGGCGTGTACAGGTACAGCTGCCCATGCAGCTTCAACACGATACCACAGTCCATAAAGAGTAGTGACTGGCGTATTGTGACGAGCCAGTTGCTCGGCCACCATTGACCAGACGTTTTCAGTTGTTGAGAGATCTGGAGAATGTGCTGGCCAGGGCAGCAGTCGAACATTTTCTGTATCCAGAAAGGCCCGTAGAGGAGCTGCAACATGCGGTCGTGCATTATCCTGCTGAAATGTAGGGTTTCGCAGCGATCGAATGAAGGGTAGAGCCACGGGTCGTAACACATCTGAAATGTAACGTCCACTGTTCAAAGTGCCGTCAATTCGAACAAGAGGTGACAGAGTCTGTAACATTATGTGATTGCCTTATCATTTTAAATCATTCACTAATCGAGCAATCGCTCGGCAACAGCTACAGTTAGCAAATAATGTTGCGAGAATGTAAAAGGTGAACGACCTGTGACGTAACTTGTTTATTGTCGAAGCGCCGTCAGAGATGCAGTGAGTTATCGACTTTGAAAACCACGGCGCGAAAAACGGACAGAAGAAGAACACTTTTACAGATTTTTTTTTGAGGTACGAGATATTCTCGATGAACAGTTACTCATTCTTCTCTTGTCTCCTGTAACTTGTGTCGGACGCGCATGTCCTGCCGCCGTATTATTATTGTTAAAATTAATATTGTTCTAGTGTAAAGTAAATGTGTAATACTAAAAGTGCCTAGCAGTAGATTTATTGTGCGACGTGTATGTGAAAACGTCAAAGGAATTGTTTTCATTAAGAGAAGTGCCAGTCAAAACGGCATCCATGTTAAATCCTTCATTGCAGTGTAAGTTCGTCTATTAATTGCCATAAATTCAGAGTTAAATGGAACTGGTGTATGGACTATTCATTTACTATAGAATCTATGTCTCACTTATTCATGAAATTATTTAATTTTCTATATGTTTCTGCCAAATAGAGAGTTCACAGTCACGAATTCTTTCGTCGAGTTCGGACGGAAGTTGCATGCGGCGAAATATTTTCTCCGCGCCATATTCTACTGGTAAATGCATGATAAACTACGGTCCCTTAGGAAATTCATGTTGAGCTATCCAAAATAATTATATTTTGAATAGGCATTTACTCTCCTCTGCAATGCAACTTCCGACTGATCAGACGATCCAACAAGAAACAGCCGCACACAGTCGGCGTTCGCAAATATGTTTCCACCGCTGATTATAGCTATATGTTACAGCACAAAAGTAACATATTGTTATAATTAGCGACTACGAACGGGGACATTTATAACTGTATGTTTATGTATACACATTACGTAAACATATCGTTATAAGACATGTAACCAATGGCACCCCATACCATCACGCCGGGTGATACGTCAGTATGGCGATGACGAATATACGCTTCCATTGTGCGTTCACCGTGATGTCGCCAAACACGGATGCGACCATCATGATGTTGTAAATAGAACCTGGATTCATCCGATAACATGACGTTTTGCCGTTCGTGCACCGAGGTTCGTCGTTGAGAACACCATCGCAGGCGCTCCTGTCTGTCATGCAGCGTCAACGCTAACCGCAGCCATGGTCTCCGAGCTGATAGTCCATGCTACTGCAAACGTAAAAAAAAAGGGTCAAAAGGCTCTGAGCGCTATGGGACTTAACTTCTGAGGTCATCAGTCCCCTAGAACTTAGACCTACTTAAACCTAACTAACCTAAGGACATCACACACATCCATGCCCGAGGCAGGATTCGAACCTGTGACCGTAGCGGTCGCGCGGTTCCAGACTGTAGCGCCTAGAATCGCTCGGCCATCTCGGCCGGCCTGCAAACGTCGACGAACTGTTGGTGCAGATGGTTGTTGTCTTGCGAACGTCCCCATCTGTTGACTCACGGATCGAGACGTGGCTGCACGACCCGTTACAGCCATGCGGATAAGATGCCTGTCATCTCGACTGCTAGTGATACGAGGCCGTTGGGATCCAGCACGGCGTTCCGTATTCCCCTCCTGAACCCACCGATTCTATATTCTGCCAACAGTCATTGGATCTCGATCAACGCGAGCAGCAATGTCGCAATAAGATAAACCGCAATCGCGATAGGCTACAATCCGACCTTTATCAAAGTCGGAAACGTGATGGTACGCATTTCTCCTCCTTACACGAGGCTTCACAACAACGTTTCACCAGGCAACGCCGGTCAACTGGTGTTTGTGTATGAGAAATCGATTGGAAACTTTCCTCATTTCAGCACGTTGTCGGTGTCGCCACCGGCGCCAACTCTGTGTGAATGCTCTGGTGAGCTAATCATTTGCATACACAGCATCTTCTTCCTGTCGGTTAAATTTCACGTTTGTAGCACGTCATCATCGTGGTGTAGCAATTTTAATCGCCGGTAGTGTATGGCCGGCCGCGGTGGTCGTGCGGTTCTAGACGCTCCAGTCCGGAGCCGCGCTGCTGCTACGGTCGCAGGTTCGAATCCTGCCTCGGGCATGGATGTGTGTGATGTCGTTAGGTTAGTTAGGTTTAATTGGTTCTAAGTTCTAGGGGACTTATGACCACAGCAGTTGAGTCCCATAGTGCTCAGAGTCATTTGAACCATTTTTGGTAGTGTATGTTCCAAAATCCTGGTACATATCGACTTACGGACGAGACACGGAGGTGGCAAAGCAAAGTCAGGAGCGCTGAAGTTCCGAAGTGTTTCTTTACCCAGGTGCATTGCCCCAGTTTAATTCTCGTGTGTCTGCACGATGGTGTTTAAGTGGATTACTGCACCCGGCGAGAGTGGCGTGCGTGAGTAGTTCACAGGCGAAGGAAGTTGTCCATCAGACGATGATTGCCAGGGCCTTCGGCGAGCTCAGCCCAGAGGTCGTTGTTACTGCGGCGGCTGCAAGTGCTGCCAAATCACTCCCAGGCTTCTTCACTCGAGCGTCTGTTGGAGCGCCAGCCACCGTCCAACTGTGCCCAGCCTGGTGGCTCGTTTCTGTTACGGGCTGTTCATCGTACAAGTGAGGCGGGTAATCAGCTCAAATCTGGTCGCAGTTGCGGTAATTTGTATCACGCTCACTACACTGAAGCGCCAAAGAGACTGGTATGGGCATACGTATTCAAACACAGAGATATGTAAGCAGTCAGCATACGGCGCTGCCGTCCGCAACGCCTATAAAAGACAAGTGTCTGGCGAAGTTATTAGATCCGTTACTACTGATACAATGGCAGGTCATCAACAATTAAGTGAGTTTGAACGTGACGTTATAATCGGCGCACGGGCGATGGGACACAGCATCTCCGACGTAGCGATGAAGTGGGGATTTTCACGTACGACCATTTCACGAGTGTGCCGTGAATATCAGGAATCCGGTAAAACAACAAATCTCCGACATCGCTGCGGTCGGAAAAAGATCCTGCAAGAACGGGACCAACGACGACTGAAGAGAATCGTTCAAAGTGACAGAAGTGCAACCCTTCAGCAAATTGCTGCAGATTTCAATGCTGGGCCTTCAACAAGTGTCAGCGTGCGAACCATACAACGAAACATCATCGATATGGGCTTTCGGAGCCGGAGGCCTTGATGACTGCACGACACAAAGCTTTACGCCTCGCCTGGGACTGTCAACACCGACATTGGACTGGTCGGTCGAGTCTTGTTCCAAATTGTATCGAGCGAATGGACGAGTACGGGTATGGAGACAACCTCATGAATCCACGGACCCTGCATGTCAGCAAGGGACTGTTCTAGCTGAAGTTCAAGCTCTGTAATGGTGTGGGACGTGTGCAGTTGGAGTGATATGGGATTCATGATACGTCTCGATACGACTCTGGCAGGTGACACGTACGTAAGCATCCTGTATGATCACTTGCATGTCCATTGTGCATTCGGCAATTCCAGCAAGACAATGTGACACCCCACACGTCCCGAATTATTGCCGAGTGGCTACAGGAACAATCTTCTGAGTTTAAATACTTCCGCTGGCCACCAAACACCTCAGACATGACCATTATTGATCATATTTGGTATGCCTTGCAAAGTGCTGTTCAGAAGAAATCTCCACCCTCTCGTACTTTTAGGGATTTATGGACAGCCCTGCAGTATTCATGGTGTCAATTCCCTCCAGTACTACTTGAGACATTAGTCGAATCCTTGCCACATCTTTTTGCGGCACTTCTGCGTGCTCGCGGGGTCCCTACGCGATAATAGGTAGATGTTCGAGTTTCTTTGGCTCTTCAGTGTATACTGGACCAATTCATGAAGAGAGAGAGAGAGAGAGAGAGAGAGAGAGAGAGAGAGAGAGAGCAAATGCTTGCGATCTCCTGCACGCCACATTCTTGAATATTGCATCCAACTTGGATCTCATTTGCCCTCTACTTTTCTCGACGGCAGTAAATGTATTCAACGTCTTATACAGTTATCTACAGTTTCTCATCTGACCGCAACTGTTTAGGGATAACAAAGCAACTTTTTTATAATATTTTTCCATCAATCGTTTGACTGGTTTTACGCCCCAGCCCCCACCGCGACTTCCCCTCCTGTGACAACCTCTTCATCTCACAGTAGCGCTTACACCCAGCATCTTCAATTATTTGTTGGGTAAATTTCAATATCTGTCTTCCCCTACAGTTTTAGCTATCTACGGCTCTGTGTAGTAACGTGGAAGTTATTTCCTGATGCATTACGAGATATCTTATAATCCTCTCACTTATTTTGGTCAGTGTTCTTCATATGCTCCTGTCTTCGCCTCGCATTTCCTATCGGTCCACCTAATTTTCGACATCCTTCTACGGAACCACACTCAAACGCTTTGATTCCTTTCTTCACCGGTTTTCCCGCAGTCCATGTTTCACTACCGTACAATGCTGTGCTCATAACGTACATTCTCAGAAATTTATTACTCAGGTTGAGGCCTTATGTTTGGTACTACTAGACTACTCTTGGCCAGGAAGCTCTGTTTACTTGTGCTAGCCTGCTTGTTATGCCCTCCTTGCTTTGTCCATGATATTGTGCTTCCGAGGTAACAGAAGTCCTCCACTTTATCTACGACGTGGTCCTCAATTTTCTTGTTTAGCTTAAAGCTAATCTCATTTCTGCCACTTTTTATTACTTCGCCTGTCTTTCGTACACTACCAGTTCATATTCTGTGCTCATTAGGCTGTTCATTCAGTTCAACAGGTTCCGTAACTTATGTACAGGTAGGGGAGAAAGATTGCATTCTATTTTTGTGAGAGTGTCAAGTAAGTTTTTTACGCAGTGAAATAGAGAATGCGATTCAACCTCTGAAGAATTGTAAAGCCCCTGGTGTAGACGGTATATCTGGAGAAATGAACAAGGAAATGGGACAGGAAGGTATTGATGTGCTGCATTAATTGTGTGAAACAATATGGGAAACTGGGGAGTGGCCGGATGACTGGTCAAAGTCTCTCTTCATTCTACTTACACATGAAAGGGTCTATCAGGAACCGCTCCAACTACCGAACTATTGCCCTCATATCTCACGCAAGTAAAATTTTTCTCTACATTCTGAACCAATGTCTGAAGCCGTACATCCAGCCTCACATATCCACAGAGCAAGCAGGTTTTGTTGAAGGGAAAGGAACTCGTGAACAGATCCTCAAGACAGAAAATAGAAAAATCGCGAGAGTTGTGTGTTCCTGTTTTCATCTGCTTCCTTGCCTATAGGAAAGCCTTGGACTGCGTTGTCTGGGAAAAGTTGAGGCAGCTGCTTGCAGAGTTCGGTGTCCCACCCGACAGCACTGATCAAAAGTCTATACAATGATGACTTCGCAGTTGTAAAGACAAGTGCTGGCACGTCCGAGTCCTTCAGAGTATCAAAAGGTGCGAGACAGGGTCGTGTCCTGTCCCCACAAATGTACAACATCTGTGCAGAACATGTCATTAGGAAAGCTCTTGATGGTTGCACCAAAGGCATCTCAACTGGTCGGAGAACTATCAACAACCTCGGTTTTGCTGATGACACTGTGCTTTTAGGCAACAGCGAAGATGAATTTGCTGAGCTACTAACAAGAATAAAGGACACTAGTCTAGCACATGGATTAGACATCAACCTCAGTAAATCTAAACGCATGATAATTGATCGAGAAGAACAGATCCAGCTCACAGGTGGATTAAAGGAACTGGAAGTCGTGCATTCCTTCATCTATCTTGGGTCAACCATCTGCAGCACGGGAAGTTGTGAAGATGAGATAAAAAGATGGATCACGCTAGGGCGTGTAGCCATGAAGCAGCTCACCAAGATCTGGCACAGCAGAACAATAAAAAACAGCACAAAGATCCGGCTAGTTGAAACACTCGTGTTTTCTGTCTTCTTTTATGATTGCGAGACATGGACACTCAAGGCCAGAGACAAACAGCGCACTGATGCGTTTGATCTTTGGTGCTGGCGTAGGAAGCTACGCATAAAATGGACCGAAATAAGAACAAATGTGTCCATTATTGAACAACCCGATATCTCCAGACGCCTTTCTTTTCGAGTCACCGAAAAAATTCTCCAGTTCTTTGGCCATATTGTGAGAAAAGATGGAGAAAATCTAGAGAAAATAATCTTGCAAGGAAAGATTGTGGGCACGAGACCAAGCGCGAGAATAGCGAGCAGATGGATAGATCAAAGTGAGATTTGTGGTCTACCTCTTCAGCAGGCACTGAGAGAAGCTGGCACCGTCCAGTATGTACACGCTTGGTTCATGGGGTCACGACGCTCAGCAATGAGCACAGCGACTTATGATGATGATGACGGTGATGATGATGATACTGCATTCAGTGCTGAATCAGATATTTCTGTAAGTTATTTACCCTTTTCACAGTGAAAAATTACTTTGGTATACTAATTTATAAGCATCACGTGTATGAAATGTTTTGATACAACTATAATAACTTATTTACATCAGTAATTAATATAGTCTTCAGCTTTTGGGGAAGAGGGGGAGGGGAGGGGGGTTGGACTCTTCACCGTCATGCATCTTGCCCCCTGAATTCGCATGTGGGTTGAAGAAACAGAGCCGGCCGCTGTGGTCGAGCGGTTCTAGGAGCTTCAGTCCGGAACCGCGCGACCGCTACGGTCGAATGTTCAAATCCTGCCTCGGGCATGGATGTGTGTGATGTTGGGTTTAAGTAGTGCTAAGTTCTAGGGGACTGATGACCTCAGATGTTAAGTCCCATAGTGCTCAGAGCCATTTGAACCATTTGAAGAAACAGAACCATCCATGGATCTGTGTTACTTGGAAGCTGTTATTGTAATATCCCATTATTTTCTTTTTTACCTACGTCCAACGTTATAATAGAAACTCCAAGACGTAGCGATAGCGTAACACTAAAACAGGGTTATTTATTATGTATTGGGTGTATTTGTGTCTTCAAACCAAGCGTTTTCCTCCGAAAATTCAATTTGATTCGCAACATCATTACCTCCTGGGATGAAGCCGACACTCGGTCTCGGTAAAAAGTCGATCTACTGTCGAAACGGCCTAAGAAGCTACCTGACAGCTCGCAGCACTGATGCCAGCTTTCACGGGGAAGCGCACACGGCTGCAGGCAAAAACAACAGCTGTCTACAGGGTGGTCCATTCATCGTGACCGGGCCAAATATGTCACGAAATAAGTGTCACACGAAAAAACCACAAAGAACGAAACTCGTCTAGCTTGAAGGGGCAAACCAGATGGCGCTATGGTTGGCCCGCTAGATGGCGCTGCCATAGGTTAAACGGATATCAACTGCGTTTCTAAAATAGGAACTCCAATTTTTTATTAAATATTTGTGTACTACGTAAAGAAATATGAATATTTTAGACGGACCGCTTTTTTCGCTTTGTGATAGATAGCGCTGTAATAGTCACAAACATAAGGTTCACAATTTTAGACGAACAGTTGGTAACAGGTAGGTTTTTGAAATTAAAATACAGAACGTAGGTACGTTTGAACATTTTATTTCGGTTGTTACAATGTGATACATGCACCTTTGTGAACTTATCATTTCTGAGAACGCAAGCTGTTACAGCGTGATTTCCTGTAAATACATTATTAATGCAATAAATGCTCAAAATGATGTCCGTCAACCTCGATGCATTTGGCAATACGTGTAACGACATTCCTCTCAACAGCGAGTAGTTCGCCTTCCGTAATGTTCGCACATGCACTAACAATGCGCTGACGCATGTTGTCAGGCGTTGTCGGTGGATCATGATAGCAAATATCCTTCAACTTTCCCCGCAGAAAGAAATCCGGGGACGTCAGATCCGGTGAACGTGCGGACCACGGTATGGTGCTTCGACAACCAATCCACCTTTCATGAAATATGCTATTCAATACCGCTTCAACCGCAGGCGACCTATGTGCCGGACACCATCGTGTTGGAAGTATATGGCCATTCTGTCATGCACTGAAACATCTTGTAGTAACATCGGTAGAACATTACGTAGGAAATCAGCATACATTGCACCATTTAGAATGCCATGATAAAATGTGGGCCAATTATCCTTCCTCCCATAATGCCGCACCACACATTAACCCGCCAAAGTCGCTGATGTTCCACTTGTCCCAGCATTCGTAGATTTTCCGCTGCCCAATAGTGCATATTATGCCGGTTTACGTTGCCGCTGTTGGTCAATGACGCTTCGTCGCTAAATACAACGCGTTCAAAAAATCTGTCATCGTCCCGCAATTTCTCTTCTGCCCAGTGGCAGAACTGTACACGACGTTCAAAGTCGTCGCCATGCAGTTCCTGGTGCATAGAAATATGGTACGGGTGCAGTCGATGTTGATGTAGCTTTCTCAACACCGACGTTTTTGAGATTCCCGATTCTCGCGCAATTTGTCTGCTACTGATGTGCGGATCAGCCACAACAGCAGCTAAAACACCTACTTGGGCATCATCATTTGTTGCAGGTCGTGGATGACGTTTCACCTGTGGCTGAACACTTCCTGTTTCCTTAAATAACGTAACTATCCGGCGAACGGTCCGGACACTTGGATGATGTCCAGGATACCGAGCAGCATACATAGCACACGCCCGTTGGGCATTTTGATCACAATAGCCATACATCAACACGATACCGACCTTTTCCGCAATTGGTAAACGGTCCATATTAACACGGCTAATGTATCACGAAGCAAATACCGTCCGCACTGGCGGAATGTAACGTGACACCACGTACTTATTCGTTTGTGACTATTACAGCGCTATCTATCACAGAGCGAAAAAAGTAGTCCAACTAAAACATTCATATTTCTTTACGTATTAAACGAATATCTAATAAAAAATGGGGGTTCCTATTTTAAAACAAAACGCAGTTGATATCAGTTTGACTTTTCGCAGCGCCATCTAGCGGGCCAACCATATGGCCATCTGGTTTCCCCCTACAAGCTAAACGAGTTTAATTCTTTGTAGTTTTTTCGTTTGACGCTTATTCCGTGAGATATTTGGCCCGGTCTCTATCAATGGACCACCCTGTATATGGCCGTGACAACACTGAAGCGTTGCCATACAGACGTTTACACAAAATCGTGTTATGTAATTGGTTGAGGTAGGCGCGTCCAGCCCAACACATCCGTCAGGGATCAACTGAGGCCGACTTAACTATGATATCATTCTGGTATAAAATTCTTGATGTTTCTCCGGAGACCGAAACCGAAACATCGTTGCGTCACTGGCTATTCAAATCAACTGTTCCGCCACTATAACTTCCCATGAGTGCTCGCGACAGACGTAATCAACATGCGCGTAGGGGTTAGAGCGGGGACGGTCCCGCGTAAAATTCTACCAACATGTAACTACTACTACTACTACTACTACTACTACTACTACGTGATCCGGCCCAGTGGACCGCACGCATCTACAAGTTTCCTCCTCCACAGTATTACATTCCACGTTCCAAATCGTATACCGTTTCTTTGCCAATGACGTCGTCTATTTTTGTCAGTAATGTTCCGAGGCTTACTTGTAGTCTTGAAAGCATGTTTAATTTTTTACGGAGAGAGGGTGCTGGCCTCCCGTCCAACCTGCGGTGTTACCCTCACAGCTCACAGGACTGCTGGCTTTTCTTAAGGGGTGGGCTCCCCTCAGGAGTTGGGTTATAAGAAGGAATAAGAAAATTGTAAAGACGCCCTCGGGCCTCGAAAGCTAATACCGTTGGGGTCGAAAAAGCAAGAGTTGGCCAAGGGAGGCCGACAGGGAAGAAGAAAGAAGGAGCCTGACACAAGTAAGTGGAAGCAATGTCAGACTCATCTCGGGTCCCCGCAGTTGCCACCCGCGTACTTCTAGCTGAACTGGCGTTTATCATGCAACACATAATACTACCATTTTTCAGATATACAGGGTGTCCCATTTATCTTGACCACCCTAAATAACTGTTTGTCCAGATGCAAATTACAAAATGTTTCAAGCAAATGTTCTTTAGCCTTCAGGGGGACATCAATCAGCATGGTTGCCTTCGTTGTAGCTTTGCTTTTTTGCAAAGATATGAACAGCGGTATGACTTTTTTTAAATGGCTTCCTGTATTTTTTATAGTGTAATTCATTTCCTCTCCTAAAGACCTATCCAGAAATGTATCACAGTGTACCACTCACTGAAACACAACGTTATTAATTACCTAACACAACACTGACGTTGACGTTTCCAGCCCTTAGTGCAATTATTCGGGGTAATGGAACACATCCACGTGCTGACTTTGACAGACGACAAATGTAAACATAAGAAGAATGCACACCCGTCATTCCGTCAACCATCGTCAGTTGAAGAGTTGTGTGAGTAGAATGTACAGCAACGAAGAGAAGGTAGAAATGCTACTCATCTATGGTTAATGTAAGTTAGCAAATCAGTAATTGCAACACTGTTTTCTTATGTACGGGTGCATTTAGTACAGTAGTTTAGTCCTTTTAAATACTGCTGTACAGAGTAGGTATACAGTAAAGACTGTCCTTACTACAGACTGCATCGACATAACGTTTATTGTATTGTTGTTGTAGAAAGGTAGACGAAATGCTACGCAGGCAGCGGAACTAAACAGAGAGCGATATCCTGACAAGAGCCCACCTTCCCAATGGATGTTTTCTCGTCTTGGTGCGACGGGAAGTTTCAACCCACGACGAAACAATCGTCGTATCATTCGCACAGATGAAGCTGTCGAAGTTACTGTTATGCTTCCGTTGCTATGAATCCACATGTGCGCACACAACAGCTTGAACACGAGATTGGCATTCCTAAAACCAGTGTACATCGTATTCTTATACGTCACCGGTTCTATCCTTACCATGTACACCTACATCAAGAATTGCATGGGAATGATTTACAGAATCGTGTACAGTTCTATGAATGGGCACAGCAGCAAATCCTCGCCAACCCGAACTTCTTCTCCAGTGTTCTACTTGCCGATGAATGTTGCTTCTCAAACAAAGGACAGGTAAATACAAGGACCATGCATTATTGGTCCAGCGACAATCCACGATGACTTAGACAGGTGGAACATCAGCGTCAATGGAGAGTTAACGTCTGGTGTAGGATGCTTGGTACTATAATTATTGGCCATTATTTCATCAGTGGTAGTCTAAACGACACGGCGTATGCCAACTTCCTCAGACGAATTCTTCCTCCTCTTCTGGATGAAGTGCCGCTAAGAACCAGAATGCTTATATGGTATCAACACGATGGATGTCCAGCACATAATGCCTTGTGTGCACGTCGCGTTCTGAACCGAAGGTATCCTGCCAGGTGGATTGGTCGAGGAGGAACAGTTACTTTGCCTGCTAGGTCTCCTGATTTAAATCCTCTGGACTTTTCTTTGGGGATTCATTAATCACGTCTATCGTGATATTCCAACAACTCGAGAGGACATGCAGGAATGTATCGTGCTTGCTTGTAATTCTCTTCAGCAGGCAACACTGGAAGCAGTAAATGATTCTTTCATTCAACGAGTGCACCAGCGTATCGGTGTCCAGGGTCACCACTTCGAGCACCTTTGAATGTTCTGCTCCTGGGCAACGGTACAGTAGAGTCAAAGTCAATTTTTTGTTATGTTTTTACTTGGTATTCATTTGTTTTCTGACAACGCCAGCAAGTGGACGAGTTTGTGATACCGGATCAAAGTCAATGTTGTGTTATGTAATTAGTAACGTTGTGTTTCAGTGCATGGTACACTGTGATACATTTTTGGATAGGTCTTTAGGAGAGGAAATGAATTACCGAATAAAAAATACTTGGTGCCATTTAAAAACGTCATACCGCTATTCATATCTTTATAAAAAACAAAGCTACAACGAAGGCAATCACGTTGATTGATGTCCCCCTGACGGCTAAAGAACATTTGCTTGAAACATTTTGTAATTTGCATCTGGACAGACAGTTATTTAAGGTGGTCAAGATAATGGGATGTAATTAGCTATACTGTGGTGGGGAACGGCAACTAACTGATTTAATGCGGGACATGAAAGCTTTTCTTAAAATTAATTTTATTATCGCTAACAATGTTCGTCCTTTTTAAAGTGAAAATGAGGTAGGTAGGTGGGTAGTGTTTAACGTCCCGTCGACAACGAGGTCATTAGAAACGGAGCCCAAGCTCGGGTTAGGGAAGGATTGGAAAGGAAATCGGCCGTGCCCTTTCAAAGGAACCATCCCGGCATTTGCCTGAAACGATTTAGGGAAATTACGGAAAACCTAAATCAGGATGGTTGGAGACGGAATTGAACCGTCGTCCTCCCGAATGCGAGTCCAGTGTGCTAACCACTGAGCCACCTCGCTCGGTGTGAAAATGAAGTATGGGCTGTGACACTGACGAACAATGTAAGCTGCCTATGGTTAATGACAATTACTTATTAGCATACTCTAAGAATTTATAACATTCGCAGCTCTGCCATATTGTATGTTTTTACTCTTCTACGCCGGCCGGAGTGGCCGAGCGGTTCTAGGTGCTACAGTCTGGAGCCCCGCGACAGCTACGGTCGCAGGTTCGAATCCTTCCTCGGGCATGGATGTGTGTGTTGTCCTTAAGTTAGTTAGGTTGAAGTAGTTCTAAGTTCTAGGGGACTGATGACCTCAGCTGTTAAGTCCCATTGTGCGCAGAGCCATTTGAACCATTTTTTACTCTACTACGTTTCTGAGGATTGTGATTTCTAACAAAGATCCAACTACTAGTCAGTGATAGGTACTTTTATACTGTATTACATACAGGGTGCTTCAAAATGAATATGCCTGTTTTAAGGCTTTTTAGCACATATTACATTCACCTTACAATTATAAATAATACACCAAATAAAAGATAAACACAAACAGTTTTTCTTACAATTATTCAGTGTGAACACTGATCACACATCGAGTCGATAGGAGAGTTGTTCCGAAACCTTTGTTCAATGTGTGAGGAGTAACTGTTGCAATAACACTTTCGGACACATCAGCTGGTACCGGAGGCAGATACACATGATCGCGTCAGATCGTGTGTGAACGTGGAGGTTATACATAGAATGCTGTGTCAACCGACCCGGCGCTCCCAATCCACCGGTCGGATACATCTTCGTTTAACCAATCGCGTACTGAGTTATGTCAGTGAGGCGGCGCACCATCTTGCTCCCGAATAAAGATGTGTTGTTCAGCTTCTTCCCTTTGAGGCATGGGCCATAGCTGTAGCATTTTATGTATCCAGAAAGGCCCGTACAGGACCTGCAACATGCGGTCGTGCATTATCCTGCTGAAATGTAGGGTTTCGTAGGGATCGAATGAAGGGTAGAGCCACTGGTCGTAACACATCTGAAATGTAACGTCCACTGTTCAAAGTGCCGTCAATGCGAACAAGAGGTGACCGAGAGGTGTAACCAATGGCACCGCATACCATCACGCCGGGTGATACGCCAGTATGGCGATGACGAATACACGCTTTAAATGTGCGTTCACCGCGATGTCGGCAAACACGGATGCGACCATCATGATGCTGTAAACATAACCTGGATTCGTCCGAAAAAATGACGTTTTGCCATTCGTGCACCCAGGTTCGTCGTTGAGTACACTATCGCAGGCGCTCCTGTCTGTGATGCAGCGTCAAGGGTAACTGCAGCCATGGTCTCCGAGCTGATTGTCCATGCTGCTGCAAACGTCGTCGAACTGTTCGTGCAGATGGTTGTCGTCTTGCAAACGTCCCCATCTGTTGACTCAGGGATCGAGACGTGGCTGCACGAGCCGTTACAGCCATGCGGATAAGATGCCTGTCATCTCGACAGCTGGTAATACGAGGCCGTTGGGATCCAGCACGGCGTTCCGTATTACCCTCCTGAACCCACCGATTCCATATTCTGCTAACAGTCATTGGATCTTGACCAACGCGAGCAGCAATGTCGCGATACCATAAACCGCAATCGCGATAGGCTACAATCCGACCTTTATCAAAGTCGGAAACGTGATGGTACGCATTTCTCCTCGTTTCACAACAACGCTTCAACAGACAACGCCGGTCAACTGCTGTTTCTGTATGAGAAATCGGTTGGAAACTTTCCTCATGTCAGCACGTTGTAGGTGTCGTCACCGGCGCCAACCTTGTGTGAATGCTCTGAAAAGCTAATCATTTGCATATCACAGCATCTTCTTCCTGTCGGTTACATTTCGCGTCTGTAGCACGGCACCTTCGTGGTGTAGCAATAATGGCCAGTAGTGTATATCTTTAGTGCGGCGGTGGTTTGAAACGGCTTACCTTCATAGCACGCACGTTCTAAGATAAAAACCAGCAACAGAATAGACGTATATATTGCAGTTTGCAGTGTAGTCAGTTTAAGAACAGACACTACACATGTAAGATAAGAGTATCCTATATGCACCTTGACGGCAACTAATGACCATTCAGTGGAGCTGCGCTCTACGTCCGACCTCTTGCGGGGGTCAGCGTGCGGTTGTCAGCAGTGAGGGCAATGGACAGGTGACGTCACGTATGTGGTGTGGGACAAGCTGGGAATTTTGGCTGGATGTGAAACGTGCTCGGACGGCCGAAGCTGCTGAGGCGACCGCTCGCGTAAAGAGCGGCATTCGGGTTCGAGTCCCGGTCCGAAACAAATTTTCACTTAGAAGGAGAGACAGCATTGGTCGTATTTTTTTGTTTTATTAACCGCAAAATAGATTTTCGGTCACTTAGTGACCATCCTCAGTGCTGTAATATACAATTTAAATTGTTAGGCGCTGGTGTCAACAAGCTTAGAGCGACCGAAAATCGATTTTGCGGTTAATAAAACAAAAAAATACGACCAATGCCGTCTCTCCTTCTAAGTATATCCATTATCTAGTCGTGGTGCACAGGACACTCCATGGAGCCGCCAATCAATAAATTTTCACTTGTCTTTATTCAATTTATTTCAGTGCCCGACTGCTGCTTATATCGCAATTCCAATTTCATCATGGACGTTTAGTTCGGCGTGAGATGAAAAGGAAGCTCACATCGCATATGTTCACGTCGAGTAACGTTTGCAAAAAATGTTGGACTGCCTGAGAAAGACCGCTAGCAAACAGGAAGCTACTGCGTTTTCCTGACTTGCCTTGATTCTATTTCTACTTTCATTCTCTTGTCAGTGCAGAGATGAACGATACAGATAATGATATCAGCGGTTTTCAGAAACAGTTGAAATCACTAAAATTGGACAAAGCTCCAGGACCCGAGAGAACCACTATCAAATTCTGTACCGAATTTGTGGCTGAGTTACTGCCTCTTTTAACTACTCTCTACGTAAACCGTGGCCGGAAAGTGGAAAAAAAAATCACAGGTCACCTCCGTCTACAAGAACAGTAGCAGAACTGAGTCACATAATTACCGTCCAGTGACCATGACATCCATTTGTTGTAGAATCTCAGAAAACATGCTGAGTTCAAACGTAGTCAGTTACCCTCAACAGATTGACCTCCTCCATATGAATCAACATGGATTCCGAAAACATCGATCACGTGAAACCCAACACTTACTTTCCTCAAATGGCGTCGCGAAAGCAAGGGATGAAGGCAGTGAGGGTGCTGTAGAATTTCTCGACTTTTGAAGAGCATTTGACACAGTAGCACAACTACGCTTGTTATCCAGAGTGCGATCATGTGGGGTATGAAGTGAAATATGGGACTGGATTTAGAATTTCCCGGTAGGGAGAACGCAGCGAATAACGATCTGTGGAAAGTCATACACAAATGTAGAGGTAACTTTAGGTGTAGGAAGCTGTGCTGAACCCTTGCTATTCACAGTGTATGTTGTGGTGTCACCGCCAGACATCACACTTGCTATGTGGTAGCCTTTAAATCGGCCGCGGTCCGTTAGTATACGTCGGACCCGCGTGTCGCCACTATCAGTGATTGCAGACCGAGCGCCGCCACACGGCAGGTCTAGAGAGACTTCCTAGCACTCGCCCCAGTGGTACAGCCGACTTTGCTAGCGATGGTTCACTGAGAAAATACGCTCTCATTTGCCGAGACGATAGTTAGCATAGCCTTCAGCTACGTCATTTGCTACGACCTAGCAATGCGCCATTACCAGTTACTATTGATGCTGTAAAACAAGACTTTGCTAGCGATGGTTCACTGACAAAATACGCTCTCATTTGCCGAGACGGCAGTTAGCATAGCCTTCAGCTACGTCATTTGCTACGACCTAGCAAGGCGCCATTACCAGTTACTGTTGATGCTGTAAAACATGTACCGTCAAGAGCGATGTTCACCAATTATGGATTGAAATTAAGTATTCCAGCAGCTACGTATTTGTTTTGCTAAAGTCTGATTTCCTTGACTTGTTCAAGACCTCACGCCAGCCTGCGTGAGCTAAAACGCGTGCCTTTCGGCTTCCTCTCAAAACCGGTGGGCTCTCCTGCCAACCCACAACATATATTAATGACCTTGCAGGCAATATTGAAAAAGAAACTCAGATTTTTCGCCGACAATGCTGTTGCTGTTGTCTATAAAGAGGCACCGTCTGAAAAAAAGCTGCCCAAATATTCAGTCAAATCCCGATAAGATTCCAAAGTGGTGCAAAGATTAGCAACTTGTTTTAAAAGTTGAAAAATGCATTTCGCGAAACGAAAAAAAAATCGTTGTGTCCTTTGATTGCAATATCAACACGTCACCGCTGAAATCGGTGTACTCCTAAAAACATCTGGATATGGCACTTTGTAAGGATATGAGGTGGAACTATCACATACTCCAAATAATATGTAAAGCAGCTGGCAGACTGCGTTTTATTAGTAGAATAATAGAGAAATGCAATCAGTCTACAAAAGAGATCCTTCCGCCTACCGCTAGGGGTCTTACAGGAGTTCAGCAGAGATCGATCAATACACGAGGGTCGAAAGGGGGTTGATTAATACCAAAACCGATCGCCGGCTAGAGTGGCCGAGCGGTTCTAGGCGCTTCAGTGTGGAACCGCGCGACCGCTACGGTCGCAGGTTCGAATCCTGCCTCGGCCATGGATGTGTGTGATGTCCTTAGGTTAGTTTAAGTAGTTCTAAGTTCTAGGGGACTGATGACCTTAGCTGTTAAGTCCCATAGTGCTGAGAGCCATTTTGAACCAAAGACGATCGGTTTAACTGTCTAGGGAAAAAATTGAATATTCCAGCAAAAATGTCGTCATATATCGAAAACCATTAAATGTAGGTACTTTTTTATTACCTTTTTCCTATCTAATGGTACTGAACAGATGAAATTTAGATATAATTACAGTTCCTTCCAACACTAAATATCTATTGCCAGCAAAAGGCGGCCACATTGCTCACTGAGAAAGAATAGGGAGTTCTTTATATCTAACGAGGTAGTAACTTACTGCTGGTTTGTTGTGCTGCAAACGTATTGAGTTTTTCATATTAAAAATCTGTTTGCGAGATTATGTGAATAAAATGGTGAAATTTTCAAGCAATTACTTTTGCACACTGAGGTAAGATGCTTGTCAAAAGTTGATGGTTAGGAGGAGCTTGTTGACTTGTACGACTCAACTGAAGAGTTTCGTAGGAATGTGGATCCATCACTTTGTGACAAGTTAAAACGAATCGAAATTTAACGAAGTACAATAGGGTTTCCTAGGGGGAAAAAAAAAACGTTACAGTCGGTCAAGCTCGAATAGTCTGTATGGCCTTTCAAGTAAAAATGGAGCTATTTAAATCTTCACTGGCACGATCTGACTTTAACTGGGGAGTACTAAAAGAAAATGAAAAGATTTCCGACCGTGGTTTAGAGTTACATATTAAACAGCTTGGTAAATTAAGAGAAGACTTTAAGGCAGCGCGTTTGGAAGTCTTGGAGAATCTGTATGTTCCCGAATGTTTTGCTACTCCATTTGATGTGAAAATAGATAATGAAGGCGGCGTACCTGATTTAGACGGTGAACTGATTGAAATAGTGTAGATCTCGAAGCTAAAGCGTTATTTAAAAAATTAAAAAACTCAGTGAATTTTGGAGCAATGAAAATGTTGCCGCTAAATACCCCAAGCTCAGAGCAGAAGCCGAACCTTTCTTACTTGCATTCCCAACTTCATACATAGTTGAAGCTGGTTTTAGCCACGCGAGTTTTGACTAAACAGTGGAACAGATTGAACTTGGAAAACCGTGGTGATTTGCGTCTAAAACTTACTAATTGCCTGTCAACTGAATATCAATCACCTTGTTGCTTCTCTTCAGGCACATCCATCTCACTGACATCAGCTATCTCTGGATGGCTGATACGGTGTAGTATAGTTCTGCCTGTCGCCTTTCCCTCTAGACAGGAAGTTACACTCATCTGCCGATGTGCGGTCCCTGGACCGTAAACGCGTCTGCTAGTATTTCACCGCCCAACTGATACCGTCATTTAATGACAAAGGGCCAGTGGGAAAGTTAAGAAATATGATAGGCAGAAAATAGATGAAAATAGGCATATATATTTTGCAGTAAAACATATGCATGTGAGTCAGCCCAGTCACAAGTTTTATAACATGCTCTTACAAATCTGAGTGCTTGGCTCAAAGGCAGCTTGCTATGACAGGCAGTTAAACTAAACTGAACTCCTCCCGAACAGGGCATGAAAGCCAAAGAACGGTACCGACCGGACGCCGTGTCATCCTGAGCCCATAGGCGTCACTGGATACGGATACGGAGGGGCATGTGGTCAGCACACCGCTCACCCGGCCGTATGTCAGTTTCTGAGACCGGAGCCGCTACTTCTCAATCAAGTAGCTGTAGCTCCTCAGTTTGCCGGCAAGAGCTGAGTGCATCCCCCCCCCCCCTCCTTGCCAACAGCGCTCGGCAGACCGGATGGTCACCCATCCAAGTGCTAGCCCAGCCCGACAGCGCTTTACTTCGGTGACCTGACGGGAACCGGTGTTACCACTGCGGCGAGGCCCTTGGCATGACAGGTAGTTGAAATAAGAAAGTAGAACATACTGAAGTGAAACGAGATGACATCCAGTCTCTCCGAGAGGATCGGTTGAACGAGACAATGATAAGGTGTTAGGCATGAGATCCGTATAACGAAAACAGGAGCAAGGGCTTAAAGACAAAGCTTACCTTATTGGGATTTGTGAGGTCGCGACACTTGGTACTCGCTGTGCAACCGGTGTAATTGCTCGGTAGCAACCAACGCGAGTGCTGCAAGCTTTCGAACGCTACGGCGCTAACACACCACCGCCTCCATGGTGATCAGAGAGGGAACTTTGGTAACAATATGACGGTGACTTCTGCAGCACTACTCTCCACGAAGTGAAGACGTCCGTCATCAGCAACCGAATGGTGGCTCTCGCCGCTTTATGCGAACTCGGGCGCCGCACCGCAGTCAGTGTACGTCCGCAGTTCACAAGTAGGTCTCAGCAGCCAACTTGAAGGAACGAACCGCTGGTGTAGCCGCGCCACGGAGTCCGGCTCGATCTCTTTGTCTCTTAGGGTGGGACACCTGTTTGGGCGCGAGTTCTCCGAACGAGGGAAAACTGATATGCCTACGCCACTGCGTATCCTCACCTTTCATTCAAACGTAACGGCCAGTAACTGTTGAGGAAATTCGCCATTTTGAATTAACTAAATCGAGAATGTCAAAATTTCTCCGCCCCTCTGTATTGCCCGCCATGTAAGCAATCATTCTGTGACACTCGTTTGCTGCGGGAAATTACTCCAGTTGCATAAAATACCCGATTTAGTTTTATGACTTGTTAATTAAAGATCCGTCCGCTCTCAGGTCATCATCAATGAGGTTGAAATTTTGTTGTTGTTGTTGTTGTCTTCACTACTGACACTCATTTGATGCAGCTCTCCGTGCTACTCTATCCTGTGCAAGCTTCTTCGTAGCCCAGTACCTACTGCAACCTACATCCTTCTGAATCTGATTAGTGTATTCATCTCTTCGTCTCCCTCTACGATTTTTACACTCCACGCTGCCCTCCAGTGCTAAATTTGTGATCCCTTTTTGCCTCAGAACATGTCCTACCAACCGATCTCTTCTTGTGGTCAAGTTGTGCCACAAACTCCTCTTCTCCCAAGTCCTATTCAATACCTCCTCATTAGTTAGGTGATCTACCCATCTAATCTTGAGCATTCTTCTGTAGCACCACATTTCGAAAGCTTCTATTCTCTTTTTGTCCAAACTATTTATCGTCCATGTTTCACTTCCATACAAATACTTTCAGAAACGACTTCCTGACACTTAAATCTATACTCGATGTTATCATATTTCTCTTCTTCAGAAATGCTTGCCTTGCCATTGCCAGTCTACATTTTATATCCTCTCTGCTTCGACCATCATCAGTTATTTTGCTCCCCAAATAGCAAAACTCCTTTACTACTTTAAGTCTCTGATTTCCTAATCTAATTCCCTCAGCATCACCCGACTTAATTCGACTACATTCCATTATCCTTGTTTTACTTTTGTTGATGTTCATCTTATACATACTCCTTTCAAGGCACTGTCCATTCCGTTCAACTGCTCTTCCAAGTCCTTTGCTGTCTCTGACAGAATTGCAATGTCATCGCCGAACCTCAAAGTTTTTATTTCTTCTCCATGTATATCAATACCTACTCCGAATTTTTCTTTTGTTTCCTTTACTGTTTGCTCAATATACAGATTGAATTACATGGGGGAGAGTCTACAACCCTGTCTCACTCCCTTCCCAACCATTGCTTCCCTTTCATGCCCCTCGACTCTTATAACTGCCATCTGGTTTCTGTACAAACTGTAAATAGCCTTTCGCTCCCTGTATTTTACCCCTGCCACCTTTAGAATTTGAAAGAGAGTAGTCCAGTGAACATTGTCAAAAGCTTTCTCTAAGTCTACAAATGCTAGAAACGTAGGTTTGCCATTCCTTAATCTTTCTTCTAAGATGAGTCGTAAGGTCAGCTACGGAATCCAAACTGATCTTCCCCGAGGTCGGCTTCTACCAGTTTTTCCATTCGTCTGTAAAGAATACGCGTTAGTATTTTGTAGTTATCTCGAATCTGTAGTTGGAATTATCAGATTAATTATATTTGGGCCTCTGACGTTTTGTGTACTGCCGTTGTGGTTGCGCCTTGGGCGTCGTATGCCCTTAGAAAGTCTCTGCGTTACAAACGTACCGTGGCAGAAAACGTACGCTCGACTGAAAGAAGTACGCGTGCTACCGTACTGTCATGACGGTAAGGGTTTTCGTCGCGCAATCAGCGTAGAACAAGAGAAGTGACGTAAGTGTTGGGTTTTGCGTGGGAGAAGTGACCAGAGGTGACGGACTGGCGCGACTGCTGAGTGAGTCAGCTCTGTGAGCTGTCTGCCGACTTGAGGCCACGTGGGAGCGAGTCTCGGCGACGGCGGCATGGTCGATAAACAGGGTCGGCTAGCGGCAGTGGGCGTAACCGAAGCCCGGCCTCTGGTCGATAGCGCGGCGGCGCGTCCGTCTGTACCCGCGTCTAACGCTGTTTGCCGACAATCACTAACGACGCAGACCGCAGTTCTGCTGCCCTTACAGCAGGGGCGGGCAAACGTTGCACGCGGCTCGTGAGCGCACAGCGCTGCACGCGTGCTGCTCGCGTGCGATCGTCGACCTGGGCTGTGGCGACAGCCAGCAGGTTGCGGCAGTGTAGTACAAGGCTAAGCCGCGGACGTTGATGCGAAGCGAATTTTTCAGGACGACAACAATAATAGCCCAGCGGTACGTGCAAGCTATAAAATTGCGCTTAATATAGCTGGAAAACCATTTGCTGAATTAATAAGCCTCGGTTAAGAGCAAACATAAGTGATGAAAATTTACGTAACTGTTTGCGTTTGTCTGTATGCAGAAATTTTGTTCCAGATATTAAACATATTGTAAACTCCACCTGTGATAATTAAATAAAACGTAGCGTAGTTAATAGGTACTCTTTCAAACCATGATTTATTTCAAGCACTCCTGCTAACCTTATTCCATCATTCAATAAAGCAAGCTAGAAAAACAAAACGCATTACAGAGGAAGGAGTGGACAGAAGGTATGGTGGGGAGTGGAGATAAGCGGGTGGCCAGCTTGCCCCTGTGTGCACGCAGAACACCTGTTAACTGCACGCGTGCAAGTGCACCGCACACGTGCAGGTTTCCTGCCCGCCCCTGCTTTAGGGCGACACGTGTGTTTCATTTGGTCTCACTTTGATATACTCCTACAATGATAAACTACCTGTCGTCTCACTTATCAATAAAATGATCTTGTTCTCGAAGGTGCCGCATTTTTTTATTTTCCAGCAGTACTGTCTGATCTTTGCGTCCGTAGATATGGGTATTCTTTTTATTGTGTGTAT
Source organism: Schistocerca cancellata (assembly GCF_023864275.1). NCBI lineage: Eukaryota > Metazoa > Arthropoda > Insecta > Orthoptera > Acrididae > Schistocerca > Schistocerca cancellata. Next base: position 39,757,183 of record NC_064633.1, on the reverse strand, counting down.
CTCTAGTCACGCAGAAGGCTGATATCATCTTGATCCTCTCTATGATTCCATCATTGCTCATGCCTCTTCCCACTTTATTCCCTCCCAGGTATTTAAATGCGTCTAACTTTTGCACGGCGCTCCGCGGTGTTTTCCAGTTCCCAGCAGTACCCAATGGCTTTTTCTTGCTGTAGGCGATCCTCAGTCTCACCCTTCTGGGTGTCTTACTTAGGTTGTCGAGCCTTCTTTGCGCCTTCTTCAGTCTCACTACCGCTATGCTAATTACGTCAGTGATCTCAGCTGTTACTTCCGTTGCCATAAGTGAGACACAAAACAACAACGGCAGAGCTAGTTAAAACGTCGCATCAACAAAGTTTTGCATTACCCCTTTAATTCGAAATTCGTGGCACACAAAACAAAAATTTCCTCTACTGCACGCATATACACTCACCTGCAATGTGTTCAGATAACTAAATAAAAAAATAAATAACTTTGTAACGGCCAAAGAGTTTGTTTTCCATGGGATGTCAGTTCCTGGTGTAACGTCCGCTGCTACGATGCAGACTTAAATCTGTCGTGGCACACTACTGTTGAGACCATCAAGCTAGCTAGCGCTGGTCCAGATTGTCTCACTCTCCAATGGCGACTCTACGTAAGTCGCGCAGAGTGCATAGTCGTTGTATATGTGTGGTGTCACAGCCAGACACCACACTTGCTAGGTGGTAGCCTTTAAATCGGCCGCGGTCCGTTAGTATACGTCGGACCCGCGTGTCGCCACTATCAGTGATTGCAGACCGAGCGCCGCCACACGGCAGGTCCAGTCTAGAGAGACTCCCTAGCACTCGCCCCAGTTGTACAGCCGACTTGGCTAGCGATGGTTGACTGTCTACATACGCTCTCATTTGCAGAGACTAGAGTTTAGCATAGCCTTCAGCTACGTCATTTGCTACGATGTAGCAAGGTGCCATATTCAGTTACTATAATTAGTATCTTCAAGAATGTATTCTGAACAGATAATATTGTGAATCATGTACCTTCAAGAGCGACGTTCATCATTAATGGATTAAAGTTAAGTATCAAACTAATTACGTCCGCTTTCTGAATTCTCATTCCTTGTCATGTTCCAGACCTCACGTCAGTATAGTTCTTCCGTCCTCACGCCAGCCTGCGTTAGCTAAAACGCGTGCATTTCGGCCTCCACTCGTAACACGTTGTTGGCTCTTCTACTAACACATGTGCACATTATTCACACGTTCGATTGGGTTCATCTTCGGGGAACAGGCAGGGCACTCCATTCTCGAGTAATCCTAGCATGCTGAAGGAATGTGTTCACGATGGGCTCGCGATTTATCATCCATCAAGATGAATTGTCAGCAAAATGTTGACGATATTGTCCTACTTTTGTCTGCGAGAAAAGAAGAAGAAGAATTGGCACGAGGGAGGTTTGAACACGTCTCACCCGCTTGGCCGTCCATCACCGTGACCATTTAACCGCGACTCCGTTGCTCTTTTGGGCTGCTCTATGTTCCACTTCTTGTCTTAGACCGTTCACTCTTTCTATTTTGCTTTTTTTTTCACAGTTCAGTATACCTTCTTCCTGTTTTCTTGCTTAACCTGCGTTCAGGTTTCGACAAGCTGCCCACTGAGCCCTCTCACCACTTAACCTGACAGGGAGTCTCCCGTAATGCTGCAAACGGACGGCTCCCAGTGGCCTCTGATAACACAGCAGATACAATACTTGCCCGGATTTCATCCCCCGATGATGCTCGGTCGGCCACGGCTGCTCGCACAGTGCATCCACCGTGGCATGCGTCTGTACTCCGCGGAGGTCCAGAACCTGTTTCACAAGTGTGGGAACGTTCCACGGACCACTGTTGCAAGCAGCGACACGCCAACGGCACACTGTGTGTCCACCATGCGCCGCAGTACGCCGATACATCCTTCCAGCTTCCCACAGGCCGACAGTATGACCCCGTTCAAATGGCTGAAGCTGTTCAGCAGGAGTACATACTCGTTGGTGGCATGAGTGTACCCTAGAATGAATGTTGAAAACATTGTTCACAGCTATCCTGAGCTCAGTTACTGCCTACAGAGTGTGCACAGGCCTTTAAGCTCCATGTGACCGCCGATGACCGTGACAAGTGGATCAGTAACTTTGCACCACGTCAGTATCCAGAGTATTACGCGCTGTTGCCACTCAACACAGTCTTGAGGGTGTTACGCCTTTTCTTCCGGCTGGGTATATGTGGCTGAGACGGTAGCATTCCATCAATTCTTTACATCTTTTCATCAATTCTTTACAGACGAATGGAAAAACTAGTAGAAGCCGACCTCGGGGAAGATCAGTTTGGATTGCGTAGAAATGTTGGAACACCTGAGGCAATACTGACCCTACGACTTATCTTAGAAGCTAGATTAAGCAAAGGCAAACCTACGTTCCTAGCATTTGTAGACTTCGAGAAAGCTGTTGACAATGTTCACTGGAATACTCTCTTTCAAATTCTGAAGGTGACAGGGATAAAATACAGGGAGCGAAAAGCTATTTACAATTTGTACAGAAACCAGATGTCGAGGGACATGAAAGGGAAGCAGTGGTTGGGAAGGGAGTGAGACAGGGTTGTAGCCTCTCCCCGATATTGTTCAATCTATATATTGAGCAAGCAGTAAAGGAAACAAAAGAAAAATTCGTAGTAGGTATTAAAATCCATGGAGAAGAAATAAAAACTTTAAGGTTCGCTGATGACATTGTAATTCTGTCAGAGGCAGCAAAGGACTTGGAAGAGCAGTTGAACGGAATGGATAGTGTCTTGAAAGGAGGATATAAGATGAACATCAACAAAAGCAAAACGAGGATAATGGAATGTAGTCGAATTAAGTCGGGTGATGCTGAGGGGATTAGATTAGGAATGAGACACTTAAAGTAGTAAACGAGTTCTGCTACTTGGGGAGCAAAATAACTGATGATGGTCGGAGAGGATATAAAATGTAGACTGGCAATGGCATGGAAAGCATTTCTCAAGAAGAGAAATTTGTTAACATCGAGTATAGGTTTAAGTGTCAGGAACTCGTTTCTGAAAGTATTTGTATGGAGTGTAGCCATGTATGGAAGTGAAACATGGACGATAAATAGTTTGGACAAGAAGAGAATAGAAGCTTTCGAAATGTGGTGCTACAGAAGAATACTGAAGATTAGATGGGTAGGCCGGCCGGGGTGGCCATGCGGTTCTAGGCGCTACAGTCTGGAACCGCGTGACCGCTACGGTCGCAGGTTCGAATCCTGCCTCGGGCATGGATGTGTGTGATGCCCTTAGGTTAATTAGGTTTAAGTAGTTCTAAGTTCTAGGGGACTGGTGACCTCAGAAGTTAAGTCCCATAGTGCTCAGAGCCATTTTTAGATGGGTAGATCACGTAACTAATGAGGAGGCATTGAATAGAATTGGGAAGAACAGGAGTTTGTGCACAACTTGACAAGAAGAAGGGACCGGTTGGTAGGGCATGTTCTGAGGCATCAAGGGATCACAAATTTAGCATTGGAGGGCAGCGTGGAGGGTACAAATCGTAGAGGGAGACCAAGAGATGAATACACTAAGCAGATTGAGAAGGATGTAGGTTGCAGTAAGTACTGGGTGATAAAGAAGCTTGCACAGGATAGTGTAGCATGGAGAGCTGCATCAAACCAGTCTCAGAAGTGAAAACCACAACAACAACAACATTTTGAGGTATGGCTGTTTTTCTGGAAGCCGCGCGGGATTAGGCGAGCGGTGTGGGTGCTGTAGTCATGGACAGTGAGGCTGGTGCCGGCGGAGGTTCGAGTTCTCTCTCGGCCATGTGTGTGTGTGTGTGTGTGTGTGTGTGTGTGTGTGTGTGTGTGTGTGTGTGTGTGTGTTTAGGTTAAGTAGTGTGTACGCTTAGGGACTGATGACCTTAACAGTTAAGTCCCATAAGATTTCACACACATTTGAATATTTTTTTTCTGGGAACACGGAGCGTCGGTTTCTGTGCACAGTGCTGAAATGGTCAGCGCACGGTTTCGTCCGTACCATTCCTCGCCTTAATAATTTTATCTTGGAACTCTTCCATTTGGCCTGCATTTGCGTAGAAAAACAACAATACCAGAAATTGAGCCCGCCTTGATGCAGATGACATGATGTTCGCTAAGTAAAAACGGCAACCTAAAAAAAATCGCACAGGAAATACGTCGCAAACAGCGACAATAATTCTCGAAAACATGCTGTAACATACAAGAAATAAGATAGTATGAAAGTATTCGTAGAAAACTATGTTTCAAAAAATGAATAGTAAAAATGTAATAATGTGCCACTCGGTTTGTATAACCATGGTATTTTCTGCGTGTCTTAGATTAAAAAACCCACTGATGATGGTTATATTTGTCGCCGAAACTAGTTTGGGAAAATAAAGAAATAAACGAATAACAAGGTGTTTTGCATCAAGGCGGATTCAGTTTCTGATATTGTTGTACTTTTTGCCTTATCGTCAACAGCGACAGTCTCTTTAAAAATTTCATACCAGCCTCTGATGTTCTTCTCGTCTGGCAGCTTTAACAGGCGACCGTGTTTCATCGAACCGCAAAACACATTGGCTTTCCCTCCTGCATGGAAGCGATTGTGACAGCAGCGATCCAGTAACAAGAGAGAGAGAGAGAGAGAGAGAGAGAGAGAGAGAGAGAGAGAAAATCAGATGTTGCGAAAGTGCGAGCAGGAAGGTAAGCACAAAAACTAAATGAGGTACGCTACTGTTTGTGAAATAGCGCATAGACATTTAGAAGTATATCCATAAAAAAAACCTTGAGTGAAGCTACGATTTGCAACAAATAGCAAAGCAGTATCTAACATTGTGCCGTAGAAATAAATTTTTGTTTGTGTTCGCCCTGCACTTAGTTGTGCTCTCTAGTGATCTCATCGCGCCGGAACGTGTAACTACGTAAGTTTAAAGGAAACGATGCGCGCGGTGATCTTCAGGCCACTGGTGAACATTTCTTGGCACGCGGTGCTGTTGACGCCTGCTCCTGTGTGCGTGATTACGCTAATCATTTGTTTGTGTACGCGAGTCAGCCCTGCGTCATGCCTAATTTCAGACAAAGTTTTGTGACACATCTCTTGGGGAACGACTTTCTTACGTAGCTAATGATAACCACCCCAGCTGCGCACATCGCCAAGTGATGTAAGCCTGTGAAATACAGTGCAGCATATTGTCGCAATTGTGACCGACACGACGGTTCATCTCTTCGGTATCTGTCTGCTGACACTTCTGTCGTCTGGGAGCACAGAAGTAAACAAGAGCTGCTAGGAACGCGGCTCTGCTGATACGCACGGAGGAGGAAAAACTCGGACTGCCGTCACTCGAACTGCTGACCCCGGACAAAGACTTCGAAAACCCCGGACATTTGGTTCCAATCGGATTATTTTCCCGGATGCACACAGTCTGTAGACAAGAAGTTGGACGAGACGGATAAGACAACGAACAGCCCTGCACTGTGGAGTGAAACACACACTTGCACAACCGGCTCGCCTGCGTACCGCGGGTGGCTCATTGATTGTCGGCGGATTCTCATTGTTCTCAATACACAAGTGCAGTTTGGAAACCACGTAAGACAATGGCCGGGTCGTCTTCGAAAACTAGATTTAAGATCTCTATCTCGTTCAAGTGGCTGTGAGCACTATGGGTGTTAACATCTGAAGTGATCAGTCCTCAATAACTTAGAACTACTTAAACGTAACTAAGCTAAGGACATCACACACATCCATGCCCGAGGCAGGGTTCGAACCTGCGACTGTAGCGGTCGCGCGGTCCCAGACTGAAGCACCTACAACCGCTCGGCGACAACGGCCGGCTCTCTGCCTCGTCCTGGTATTGTTCTAGTCGTGTTGGTTTGTAGTGTCCTTGGATTTTCATTTCCTTTCCCCATTCGTTCTTACTTTGTCTAGGACTAGGTTGAACAATAGTGGGGATAATCTGTCGTCCAGTTTTGATCCATAAGGAATGAGTCATGCCTGCTGTTGTGCCAACCACCGTCTCTTTGATTAGTCAAACTGTTTTTGGGTTGAGTCCCTGTTCCTATAAGATGTTAAACAAGGATTTTTGGTCAACAGAATCGTATGCTTTCGTGAAATCTACGAAAATGCAAATGATTGGAATATTCCTGATGTACAGGGTGATCATTTTAACCGAAGACATTGAAATATCTCGAAAACCACACATCGGATCAAAAAAAGTTATAATCCCAATTTTTTTGTCTCGGAGGGGGTCATCCAACGATACCACACTCGATTCGCGACCTCACCCCGTGCTTTGTTTGCGGGGGTCAACTTTGAAATCTTCAATGGGAACTCCTGTTTTATTGCAAATTACGTTTCTACGGCAAAATCTACATACCTTTCTCTGAAACATTTTCTTCGTTTGGACACAGATGGCGCTGTAATCGGAGGAATGGAAATGTGTACAGAATTGTATTTACGACATGCTACTCAGTGGCCCTTGAATATCCAATGTGACGTGGGACGCCACTCCCATGCAGCGAGGGTAGGACAGACCAGAATTTCATAACTTCGAATTGGAAGCCCCATTCGCAACGTTATATTCCTCCGGCATATCAAACAGGGGACTACTCGACGCGCCGCCGTGGCCGAGTAGCGAACTACGACTTATCATAACAGGCAGTAGATTGCGACCGGAGCTCACGTATCGTGCAGACGTAGAACAGATAGCGGCTCTAAACATTACAGTACTTGCCTGAACACCTGTCTATCATTTGGAGAGCAGACGTGCAAGTGGACGATGAATGTTGCAACCACAGAAGAAAAAACTGAAATGATCCTGATTTACAGAGAATGTAGGAGAAGTGTTGAGACTGCTTTTGTCTTGTATGCCGAGCGTTTCCCAGAGGAAGGTCGCTCTCGTTCATTCTTTTACAAGTTTGTGAACGCGTTCATGCCTGATAGCAACGCACAGACCGGCAAAAGGAAACGAAGCAATCGTGTTACAGGAGAAGTTAATGAAATAGCTGCACTAGCAACAGTGCGCCACATCGACGTCCGTGGTCGGTTAACGTACGGTGTGGCTACATGTGGAACAAACTCAGTGGTCCATATTTCATCGATGGCACGTTGAATGGGCGCAAATATCGAACGTTTTTGGAACAGGAACTACCGGTACTACTGCAGGATGTTGCCCTGGACGTTCGATAACGAACACCACTTAATTAGCTGCGAGTTGTAATCGCAAGAATCGACGTTAAACCTATTTTATCTGCGTCTTTGCGCCAACGCTCTTGCGTCTTTGAATACAACGGTTCCCGTCAGATCACCGATTGATTGGCTAACCCTCCGAGTACGTAAAGCGCTGTCGCCAGTTTTCACTTTGTAAGAGGAGCGGTTGCGCGAAACTCCTAAGCACAGCCCTTTCCTCCAATGTCCTGGATTAAATTCCAAACTTCTCCGTGGTTTCGTTGGAGTGAATGCGTGTGACACCGTTGGATATCCGCCCGTCGGACCACCACATAGCCCATTCCTACCCGACGGGACTTGAAAGACCCGTCCACCTCCTAGTCTTAAAACAGCACGGTATTAAATTCAGACACTGGGTTCTGTCGGGACGTCTGTGTACCTTTTCTGTAGCACAGGAAACTGTTCGGCTGTGACAGTTTAGTATATCCGCCAAAGGCGACAGAAAAGAGCGACTGTCTGTCGTACTGCTGTGTTGTTCATTTCGTTATTAGAGTTTACGGGTCCTGTTGATGTGAAAAGATATTACTGTGAGTGATTTCATGCTTATAATGGAGTTTCTTATCGTTTCAGTTATTCACTTAACACACAAATCCTACACTTGGCGCCGGCCGTTGGTGGCCGAGCGGTTCTAGGCGCTTCAGTCTGGAACTGCGCGACCGCTACAGTTGCAGGTTCGAATCTTGCCTCGGACATGGATGAGTGTGATGTCCTTAGGTTAGTTAGGTTTAAGTAGTTCTAGGGGACTCATATTAACAGAATCTTCCGTCGGTTCTTGGTAGAACAACATTATAATAATAAATGAAAAGCACTAGTTTGCTTTTGTTCTACAATATTATTTTTATTGCTAACCGGTTTTCGGTTACAAGGCCATCTTCAGACATTAAAAGACTCAGTAAATGTCTGAAGATGGCCTTGTAAGCCGAAAACCGGTTAGCAATAAAAATAATATTGTAGAACAAAAGTAAACTGGTGCTTTTCATTTATTATTCTAGGGGACTGATGACCTGAGATGTTAAGTCCCATAGTGCTCAGAGCCAACCCACACTTGGCGAATGGAAGGCGCCAGCCTGCGTCATCATCATCATCATCATCATCATCAGTGTTTTGCCTAAAGGGAGGTTTTCACATGGTAGTTCTCCAGGCTGTCCGGTCTTCTGCCATCCTCTTCAGGTCTGCATAATTTCCTCTTCCCTTTATGTCGTCTATCATCTTGTATCTTCTTCTTCCTCTCAGTCTTCTCCCACAAACTAATCCTTCCAAAGCATCTACTAGCAAGCACTCCCTTCTCAATGAATGTCCCAACCAGTTGTTTTTCCTTTCTCTTACAACCTTCAGCAGACATCTTCTTTCAACAACCCTTTCCAATACTCTTTCATTACTCACTTTTTCCATTCAGCTTATTCTCTCCATTCTCCTCCACCTATCACATCTCAAATGCTTCTAACCTTTTTTCATCCTCTCGTATCAGAGTCCATGTTTGTGCCCCATATAGTGCCACACTCCAGACAAAACATTTGCCAAGCCTTTTCCTTAGTCCTTTATCTAATTTGCCACATAAGAGTCTCCTCTTTCTGTTCAATGCCTCCTTCGCTATGGCAATTCGAGTTTTCACCTCCTGGTGACATCTCAAGTCTTCAGTTATTTAAATTCACTTACTTGGCTAATGGTAGATTGTACTATTTTAATATTGGACAGTCTACGTCTTGTACTGATGACCATACTCTTTGTTTTTGCTGTGTTTATTTGCATCCCATATTCCACACAAGCTTCATTCAGATCTTTGAGCATGTTGTTCACTGTCCGCTCACTTTCTGCTACTAATACCATGTCATCTGCAAATCTCATACATTCTATTTACTTTCCACCAATACATATTCCTCTTTTCCCATCTAAACTTTTTGCAATAATCTCTTCAAGGTATACGTTAAACAGCAGTGGGGAAAGGCAACAACCTTGTCTAACACCCCGTCCAATTCTGCCTCCTTCTGACATTTCATTTCCAATCCTTATCCTTACTTTCTGGTGTAAATATAGATTCTGTATCAGTCGTCTCTCTTTCCAATCTACTCCTTTCCTCTTCAAGATATCCATCAGCTTGTTCCACTGAACTCTGTCAAAAGCCTTTTCTAAATCTATAAAAACAGCAAAAATTTCTCTACCCTTTTCCATATATCTTTCCCCTATAGTTCTTAGCAGGCCAATAGCATCTCTTGTTCCTTTTCCTCTTCTAAATCCGAACTGCTCCTCTGCAATCCCTCTATCTAGCTTGCCATATAACCTCCTGTTCAACACTCTCAGCAAGACTTTAGCTGCATGAGAAATTAGACAGATGGTCTGGTGCTCTTCACATTTTTTGTAGTATTTCTCTTTTTCTATATTGGTATCATAACTCTTGCAGTGAAGTCCTCAGGCCATTCCCCTTTGTCATATATCTCGTTACAGGGGTAGACTGTTTCTTTTCTTGCCTTGTTTCCCAGACTCTTCAACAGTTCTGCTGGCAAATCATCTATTCCACATGCCTTCCTATTCTTCATCTCCTTCAGCGCCTTTTCTACTTCTGCTTCCAAGATGGTAAATCCCTTTCCATCTTCCGGCACATATTGCTCCTCTTCAACCTTAATTTCGCTTTGCATTTCATCCCCCTTATACAGACATTCAATATATTCTTGCCATCTGTTCAAAACCTGTGGTTCTTCTGCTAGAGTACCATCTGCTCTTTCTATTTCCATGTTATTCCTCTTTCTTTTACGTTCAAAAACTATCTCACTAGCCAGTCTATACATCAATTCATACTTTCCCTCTCTCTCCATTTTCTCTATTTCGTCGCGTTTCTGTTTCATCCATTTTTCTCTTGCTTCTTCAGTTTCTCTTCTTAATTCGTTATTCAGTTTCCTGTACCTCTTTTTGCCTTCTTCAGTTTCTACACTTTTCCACTTTCTGCGCTCTTCCATCTTTTTCAACATGTTTTCTGTTATCCATTCTTTCCTGGTGCTTTGGGATACTCTAATTCCTAGTACTTCTTTGGCAGAGTCCATGAGTCCTTCCCTCATTTTTACCCAATTGTCATTAACACTTACATCAACACTATCTCTTTGCCATTTTTCCATAAATCTGTTCTCCAAATCTGATGCCTTTCCTACCTCTTTGAGTCTTTCTGTGTTTAGTCTTTCCTTTTCTGTACCTCTCCAGACTTTTTTCAACTTCACTTGTATTTCTCCCATCACTAGGTTGTGGTCTGAATTTATATCCGCTCCTGGATAAGCTTTAGCATTCTTCAAACAGTTCCTAAACCTTTTTTGTATCAGGATGTAATCCAGCTGATATCTTTCCGTATTCAAATTTGATATCCATGCGTAACGTCTCCTTTTGTGGTGTTCAAATAATGTGTTACCCACTGCTAATGAATTTTCTTTACAGAAACTAATTAGTCGTTCACCTCTCTCATTTCTTATTCCTAATCCAAATTTTCCTACTGTATCTTCATCTCTTCCTTCACCCACCACTGCATTCCAGTCCCCCATGATGATAATGCAGGCATTTCTATTTTCTTTCTCGATGAGTTCTTGTATTTTCTCATAATATTCTTCCACTTCCTCATCTCTATGCTGGCTGGTTGGCATATATACCTGTATTAATACCAAATCGTTTGAACTACCCTTCAGTCGTATCATCAACAGTCTTCCATCAATATATTGTACCTTCATTACCTTATTTTTCAACTTATGCCCTATCAATATTCCTACTCCATTTTCACCACTCTTGATTTCCCCTGAGTAAAAGAGTTTATAATCTCCACTTTCTATCTCCCCATTCTCTCCCCATCTCATTTCACACAAACCGAGGGCATCTGATCTGTTCCTTTTCATCTCCTGTTTTGCATTCTCTAGCTTTCCTGCTTGCAGAAGTGTCCTCACATTCTATGTTCCAATCCGTATCTTTCCTCCCTTCACTGTCCCTTCCTTCCTTTCAAATATGTCTACTCTAAATGTGTTCCCCTCCCGGAGATCCGAATGAGAGGAAGTTTTAACTCCGGAATCTTTCACATGTAGAGACATACCATGTACTGGTTGGGAATGTAATGTGGTAGTTTCCCGTTACTTTCCACATAGGCAGTAGGATGGCCAGCCTAAAGTCAGCCACTCACCATGAGTCAGACGCTGTCTGTAGCCGCCCCTCTGGGGTTCAGTCGCTACTTGTACTCTTTTTGTACCCAAAAAGAAAAGGTGCATCTTCCGCCAGCTCCGCCGTAGCGAAGCCCATCTTCTCCGCCTTCGCTGCCGTTGAGGTCTTCACCGTATCCCTGGCAAGGGGCCCTCACGAGGTACTATCACCCGGGCCAGGTGAACCAAGGTTTTTTCAAGGAGGTATTACTCCTCCCCCTCCTCCTCCTTTCTCAACCGGGCTTGAACCGGCTATGGCGGAAGATTAGGAAAAACTTTTCCAGTTAGGCGGCTGGACTTGGCCGTTGAGGTCTCCCAGTCTTTAGGTTATCTGCTTGTTCTCAAGTTTTATGCATGTGCTTCGTGGAAACTTCTTGCAGGTTCTATATTCCATATTGTTAGTTTTTGGCCGTGAAATTGGCTAGAAACGATTTATTAATGTTCTGAAAAAATTCATTAACAGCTCTTTCTAAAACTAGACTTGATTTGTTATTTACTGGAAAGTTTGTATCACATGTAAACAAAATAAGCTAAACATCTGGTACTGTTACTGTTGATACGTTCCAAACACAGTACACACAGGAAATAGTAACGGCCCTAACACGTACACAACACATTATTTGCTCCCATTCAGATGAAGACTCATAACTGAGTAGAGGACTTCTAGATATTGACACATTCAATATCCTCTTAGACAGATACGACTCACGGAATTTCCTGTAACGTCACAATACTCTGATATACTTAAAATGATATTGTGGTATGGGATGCAAATATTTAATTTTATCGTCCATTGTGTCCTGGTTAAGAGAGGGGTGGGGAGGGAAAAGGTGTGGCTTGTGGCCTCATGCGCACGGAACGTTTACGATATTTACACGGGGTGGTTCCATAAGCGCATGCAAAAATTGAACACGTCATAGAGGATGCTTCACTGAACAATTTGAGGCAGGGAACCTAGGGTCGGAGAAACCAGCATAATGAGATAATACGAATAATATCACATTACTGTGTACTTTTTCATTTACATTAGTTAACTGCAAATGCCACCACTGACACAATGAACGTACCACTTGTATTGTATCTTAGAAAATGCGCTGAAACCGATAGCCATGGAACTCAATGCAAGCGTGACACCTACGAACAAGCTTCTGACGGACCGTGGCAGGTAACTTTAGATATCCCCATAGGAAATAATCAAGGAAATTCAGATCACTTGATCTCGCAGGCCATGGAATAGGACCACCCCCTTCCAGCCCAGCGACAAAGAAATACAGTACCGGTACTGCTGCATCGTATTTTACTGTACGCCTCTGAATAGCACTGAGTAATGAACGGGTCTGTCGTTGATTCATAGCACGCTCTGTCGTGGGACAAAGTAAATACGAAACAACAGAGCCACTTTACAAGTAAAGTAAACAAAACCTGCATCATGACTTCCTGTTAATTAGGCCCGCCCTCCTTTTTTCCTTGCAGGAAATAAGGAATGTACACTACTGGCCATTAAAATTGCTACACCAAGAAGAAATGCAGATGATAAACGGGTATTCATTGGACAACTATATTATACTAGAACTGACATGTGATTACATTTTCACGCAATTTGGGTGCATAGATCCTAAGAAATTAGTACCCAGAACAACCACCTCTGGCCTTAATGACGGCCTTGATACGCCTGGGCATTAACTCAAACAGAGATTGGAGGCGTGTACAGGTACAGCTGCCCATGCAGCTTCATCACGATACCACAGTTCATCAAGAGTAGTGACTGGCGTATTGTGACGAGCCAGTTGCTCGGTCACCATTGACCTGACCTTTTCAGTTGGTGCGAGATCTGGAGAATGTGCTGGCCACGGCAGCAGTCGAACATTTTCTGTATCCAGAAAGGCCCGTACAGGACCTGCAACAAGCGGTCGTGCATTATCCTGCTGAAATGTAGGGTTTCGCAGCGATCGAATGAAGGGTAGAGCCACGGGTCGTAACACATCTGAAATGTAATGTCCACTGTTCAAAGTGCCGTCAGTGCGAACAAGATGTGACCGAGACGTGTAAACAATGGCACCCCATACGCCGGTTGATACGCCATCATGGCGATGACGAATACACGCTTTCAATGTGCATTCACCGCGATGTCGCCAGACACGGATGCGACCATCATGATGCTGTAAACAGAACCTGGATTCATCCGAAAAAATGACGTTTTGCCATTCGTGCACCCAGGTTCGTCGTTGAGTACACCATCGCACGCGCTCCTGTCTGTGATGCAGCGTCAAGGGTAACTGCAGCCACGGTCTCCGAGCTGATAGTCCGTGCTGCTGCAAACGTCGTCGAACTGTTCGTGCAGATTGTTGTTGTCTTGCAAACGTCCCCATCTGTTGACTCAGGGATCGAGACGTGACTGCACGATCCGTTACAGCCACGCGGATTAGATGCCTGTCATCTCGACTGCTAGTGATACGAGGCGGTTGGGATCCAGCACGGCGTTCCGTATTACCCTCCTGAACCCACCGATTCCACATTCTGCTAACAGTCACTGGATCACGACCAACTCGAGCAGCAATGTCGCGATACGATAAACCGCAATCGCGATAGGCTACAATCCGACCTTTGTCAAAGTCGGAAACGTGATGGTACACATTTCTCGTCCTTACACGAGGCATCACAACAACGTTTCACCAGGCAACGCCGGTGAACTGCTTTTTTGTATGAGAAATCGGTTGTAAACTTTCCTCATGTCAGCACGTTGCAGGTGTCGCCACCGGCGCCAACCTTGTGTGAATGCTTGAAAAGCTGATCATTTGCATATCACAGCATCTTCTTCCTGTCGGTTAAATTTCGCGTCTGTAGCACGTCATCTTCGTGGTGTAGCAATTTTAATGGCCAGTAGTGTACGTATAAATAAATAGCACAGTGCGCGTGAACTTGTACTCATGTCTCCGACCCCAGGTTCCCTACCTCAAATCGTTCAGGGGGGCATTCCCTATGCTCTCTTACATTTTTGCACGTTCGTACGGAAACGCTCTGTATACGCAACGAAGATTGGTCTGGAACGTCTATAGTCGTACTACTCTCATCTGCACTGGAATAGTTGGAGTCTCGATTCGGCACACAGTTTTAATCTGCCAGGAAGTTTCAATATTTTGCAGTTTAAAATCTGGTTTCGAGATCTGAGGCTTTCAATTATGTAATTTGTTAGAAATCTTCCCGTGCTTCCAGCTGTCTTCCACGTATACAGCTTGCTTCCATGACTGTTAAACCACGTATTAGCAATGATTAAATGCTGCTTGCTGCTGAATTCTACGAGATGGGCATCCCCTTTTCATGACTCTGTCCACACTTTACGTTCTCCTACTGTTTTTCGTACTCGTGCTTTACCTAATATCGTATTTCATTGCTCCATCACTATTATATTTTCATCTCCCTTAACTGATCAATTTTTTTCTTTTATCTCATCATACTTTCTTTCAGTCTCTTCCCCATCTGCGTAGCTAGTAGGCATACAAATAGGTGTAGGTTATAGTAGCTGTGCATACATGAAGAGGCATGGACAGGATAAAGTAGCGCGGAAAGCTACATGAAACTAGTCTTTGGACTGAAAACCACAGCAACAGCAAGAACAAATAATAACGTTAAGCCCAAATTATTTCAAATTATATCAGTTTCTAGACAAAATCATTCAAAAATTTTCACGACAGATTAACAGAATGCTCTCAGAAGGTCCTTCAACAATACTTCTAACTCGACGACGTCCCATTGCACGTTAAGTGTGAAGGAGAAAATTTTGAGTTACGAAGTTACCAGGGGTCGACCCTTGGCTGTCTTTGGTACATAGTATTTTTCTCTGTTATTATACAGCGTAAGTTCCTTTTACACGAGTGACTTTCTGGTCAAAATCGACTACTCGAAGTGCGTGCGTTTCGTGCCTGCCTGTGAATCAGCAGCCAGCCACGCGACGAGTGTGTCTGTGACGTCAGTGATCTATAGATTGTTCCGAGTTCTAAATTTCCGAGTATGCTGTACACTGCGCACGCTCGGAGACGTGGAACTGGGCAGCGTCTGCTAAAATCGGAAGTTACCATATCCTGGCCGACTCCGAGGTTAATCCTATTATAGAAATGGATTTTGTGCTTTCGTGTCTTTTTAATCTTTACTTTCTTATTTGCTTTGGTTTCGTGACACATTGAAAAGATTGCACGAGAACCTGATATTTTTTCTGCTGGCGTTATCCTGCAAAAGAGACACAATAACAAAAAGCAAAATGTTATTTGCATTTTGCAGAGAAAAAGCTTATACTATACTAAATAAGAAAGTTTTCAACGAAAATTATTTCAAAAGCGAAAAAAGAATTATTTGATGAGAAAAATAATTTTCGATTTTATTTTGCACTTCGCGACAAAACAAGATTCTAGGAATAAAGTAAAAATACCCTAGTTACTGCGTTCTAAATATTGTTTGATGTGTTTACAAATATGTGTTTTCTCGAAGCAATAAATGTATATGTTTTGAAATGTTTGGGCGGCACTTTCCCCAATTCTTTCAGTTCTCAGAAATATATAGAATTTGCCACACGTCATTCGAGAAGAACATCCGCTAGGAATTTTGCTTTGGTCATTAATGAACTGTATTACTATTACTTGCCCTACATTTTGTTGTCTGTATTTAGTTTTTCCGTAAAAACGTGAGATGCCAAACTGCCAGCAGATAGCTCTCACAACGAAAATGACCAGCCGAGACAGACGAGATAAGGTACAGGAATAGAACGCCAGGGGCGTTGCTGCAGACTCACTCGTCGCGACTAGTCAGTTAAGAAAGTCGACCGTGTAAAAAGCGCTTTACTAAATGTTGCTGTGGACAACGTAAAATGAAATTGTCTCGAATGAAAAACAGCCCACAGTTGCACTAAATTCTGTTTATTTTAAACCTTGATCACGGTTTCTTCTATAACAATGTAGCCTTCTTCAGAAGTCATAAATACTAATAAATGAAAAATGTCTAAGCCCTGCGGCTGCGTCAAGATCAATAAAATAACTTCAACAGACATAAGCTTGTTTCAAACATATGTAAAATTACATATGGCAACGTATGTCTTCCGCCACTACCTCTGCTACAACATTTTTCATTTATTAGTGTGTATGACTTCTCAAGAAGGCAATATTATTATAGCAGAAACCATGGTCAAGGTGTAAAATAAACAGAATTTAGTGCAACTGTGGGCTGTTTTTCATTCGAGACATTTTCCTAACGGCTGTTGTTGTCGCTGCCATAATGAAAATAATAAAATAAAATTGCTTCCCTGCTGAAGAATACCCACGTCAAATTGTGCTTTACAATGACAAAAAATGATTAAAATTAAGTTCAGATTTTACAATAACTTTAGTGCGAGTAACTAATGCGTATAATAGGAAATAAAAACAACACATCTATGCGCTACGGTCGCAGGTTCGAATCCTGCCTCGGGCATGAATGTGTGTGAGGTTAGTTAGGTTTAAATAGTTCTAAGTTCTAGGGGACTGATGACTTAAGAAGTTAAGTCCCATAGTGCTCAGAGCCAACGAACACATCTATGAATAATTTTGAGCTGTTTAACCCTAGGTGCAAACTGTCACTCTCAAAATCGCACCAGCCGTGTGTAAACGACACTGCCTACAGTATTATTTTTCATACGAGACTCCCAGGGAAACAACATGGGGCGGAGAGGGGAAATGTAGATGTAGAAATCCAAGCCTGGGTGAGTAGAAATTTAGGTGGCAGCAGTGGTATGAACTGGGAAACTTCCTGTTCAGTAAAGTAGGTGGGTGCACCTCTACCTTCATTGCACACTACTATGACCTGTGATATTTACATAGCCGTGGTTGAATCGGAGTTGATCCGATGTAAGAATAGCTTGGTGATAACCCACCTGTTCAACGAAATAACGCTGATAAATACTCGCTTATCTGCAAATTCGAAGTACCTGACTGCATCCTTGAACTTACGGCGTGAACACACAAACGCTTGGAAAGAAGCATGGGCAGAAACGTGGTGGCAAACAGGAAGTTAGCAATTTGCTTTCTCGAATTTCTAGGTTTGTATTGGTCATGCGTCAGACAACGCCCATCGTCAATCAGCTCTTTAGTAATTCGCGTTGTCTCGTTTCTTTTTTGTCATTCCTCGTATATCTTCGACACAAATGCCGTCATTTTCACAGTCACTACTGAAATATATTTTTTTTCTGACAAATTACTTTTGTTTTAAAATTGACCACTGGCAGCTATTACGAAATGAATTTACCGATTACTTTATTTCACTATAAGGGGTAGTAGAATTGCAGTAGAGACGTCCGTTCTAATGTTAGCGTAAACTTAAATGCCTTGCATCTGTAGCGTTTGTGATAAAAGTAATAAATCCTGTTTGGAAAAATCAAAGAGTAATTAAAGGCGATCTCATGGTGATATAGCTTGCAACATTTTTGTATCCTTTTTTGGAATATGTTATTGTACAACAGACAAAAGATCTTCGAAACTTGCATGTGACATTCTAGGAGACCGTTAAATCTGACTGAAGTCCTCTGATTTAGTTCACTCAGTATTGTTTCTTGATAACTGAAATATGTACGCCTCTGTATCTGTTTGTTCGCCCAAATGTTTCTTTTTTTCTATTCTCTATTTTTTTACTATTTTTCTTCCTTAATAGTAATGCAACAATTGTGGCGGCTGATGTAACGTAAAGACCTCAGCAAGTGCTTACAGGTGGGTAGTTGCCACGAACCTCAACACAGGAAACTTCTCATATGCTCGTCTGAGGCCTGCCCATGTGGACGCGCTTGCAGTCGCATCACCTATCGAGCTCCGTGTAAGGAAAGTATGGCCAACTTGCCGCCAGGGGCCACGTTCCTCATACCGGGGTGCTGTTTACACGTTGACCGCTGCAGTGTGTTTAGCGTTTTTTATTATTATTAAAGAAAGCTGTAAGGTACCTCACGTATTGTTAAGGCAGAGCACAAGCTTCACGAACGACTAGACTAGAATTTTAAGTATCAAAAAATGGAAACATACCGTTTCGAAAAAATATATTTTATGATCAGATCAAACTTTAGTTCTCGCCATTGTAACATTTATTAACAGCGATTGCGATAGACTTCGTAGTTCCTGTTACAACAACAAGCTCAGGTAGTTTGGCTTGGCATAAGTATCTGTAGCTTTCAACTGATCATCTCGAATCTTCAGAAGCAGGGCAGGGTAACCAATGTTAGGTTGTAAAATATCTTCTTTTTTTTTTTCAAGGAAAATTATAAACTGTGGAACAGACATAGAACTGACGTAGATCTCGCAACAATTTAAAGAAATTTGCGAAAGCAAATAGTATATGGGAACGGCGACTGCTTATGGACCACAAAGACAAATTTGGTATAAAATTGCTGTTGTTGCTTTGAAATGAGTTATCACTGCATAAATCCTTTACGTGAACATTTCTCTTGGTGTCAATTGTGAAACAAAGATTTATCACCAAAACAACACACAGCAAGAAAAGAATTTCCAAGACTCACAGTTCGAAATGTTAAGAAAAGTGTCGGGTAGTATGGACGGACCATACAAGAAAATACAGATTTTTTGTTTAAAAAAAAGGGGTTTTTGTGGTTCAGAAACAAAGTTAGTCTGTTTATTATCAAAAGCATAAAACAATAAAAAACATTTGGTTAAAAAAAACTTATACGTTTTTTCTTTAAAGTCAGTACCGCCATTAGACTATTTGCAGTGTTACATCTACACGATCATGATTTCACCTTCAAAGTGTATTAAGTGTTATACAGTGCCTACTAAGATGGCATACGGTCGTATTTAAAACACACTATTAGACGCATTGTCTAAGTGTCAATATTTCTGGTAAAGCCTACTCCTTTGTTTTATCACTGAGTATACCATCTAGAGTATTTTAAATTAGAGATGGGCAAAACTGTTCTTTTCAGAGATTGGATCAGAACTGTTCACTCCCTGAAATGAAGTAGCTCTTTTTCATGACTCACCACTCATTTGCAATAGAAAATAAATGGAAGGCACATTGCCCTTTAAACTTGGTTTATTCCAGTACTATACCTGTATTTTGATCTTATTTGATCCTATTTTGAAGTAACACAGATAATGAGTAAGAATTTTGTATTGTTTATTGAAATTTCCACGATATGACAAAGTTTTTGATTATTGATTTATTTTGCACTATCGTGGTTTTTTGGGTGATCGGAAAATGTTGTAACTTGAGATTTACATTAACAATATATTTGGCTATAATGTATTAAAATTTCATTAACCTCATACAAATACATCACATGCCATATATTTTTAAAGTGAACATTTCCTTTCGAAGACGCCTAAAATCGCAAAATCCGTACCAGAATAAGAAAAAAAAAAATTTGACTGTAAGACGAAAGTGCTGCATATAGCCTTACGCAGAATAAAACAAGGAAAATATTGGTGTATCACATTTTGCGATAGTTTATCGGTTCGCTCATAATTAAAGCGTAAATTCGAGTGTCCATAATAAAAATCCTATAGTAAGAGGAGTCGTCAGGAACCTAATCTAATCAGTTTAAACAAATAAAAATAAAATAAAAACAATTGATGTATACATAACATAATAATGTAATATACATAGCGGTATTACTACAAAGAACAATATCCAGTAGGGACGAACTCCGATGCAGAGGCGCTGAGTCGAGCAGGTCGAGCCGCGAGCTGTATTACTGCGTGAGCTGAGACCGCAGAGACCAGAGTGACACATGAGTCACTTTGCTCAACGCTCTGGCTAGAGTCGAGACGGTGGGGTGAGCGTTGAGCGGGCGAGTTCCGAGGGTGGGGGGAACGGTGAACTCACCCACTCCGAGACAAATCGTCCGTTCCCTTGCGAGCAGGTTGTTGCGAGTAGTTCCTATGTTATCCGCTAGGTGGCTCTCTGTCCTGTTGCTCGCATCAACTGCCCAGAGGGCAGGACGTGCGACTGAAACGATCGCCGACAGAGTGCGATGCGAAGTTAAGCTGCGCCAGACACTGCACGCGGCAGAGGACGCACAGAGACGGCAGGGCATATGTGAAACACAAAATCCAATGGGGCACTGCACAATGCAGGCAGCCAAGGTAGAAGCAGGGCAGAGGCCGGCGCTGGCTGTGTTGTGTGGCGTGCACTGTGCTCTGACCAGCAGAGGCGCTGCTGATATGCTCCGTCTCTCTCTCTCTCTCTCTCTCTCTCTCTCTCTCTCTCTCTCTCTCGGGAAACGTTTGGAGCTACCGTTCTTTTTTTCTGAATCACTGATTGTTCACTCCTTTGAAAGATTCAACTCTATGCATTAGTTCAAGAGCGGATCCCCCATCTCTATTTTAAATACGATAGTATCCCATCTTAGGCACTGTATAACACTTAAAACACTTGATAATGGCACTTTGAAGCAGAAATCGTGATCCTGTAAATGTAACACTGCAAATAAAAAAGTCTAATGGCGGTACTGACTTTAAAGAAATGTATTATGACTGTGGCCCCACATTATGAAAAAAAACATACATTATGGTAGCGTTAAACTTGTGGACTGAGCTTTTGTAAGACAGTTTTGGATGCCTCTTCATAAAGTTCTGATAGAAATCAACACGTATAATTTCTTTACTCTGTTAAATCTGAGGCAGTTTTAACTTTACTTTTGAAACTCAGTCCTAGTTAGCGGCATTCACCGGGAATTTAAATCTCTTGTGTGCGCTGCAAACATTTCTTCGAAATTTTGTTCAAATGTTTCTTTGAAAATCCCTTTCATCTTCCTAAACAGTAGAAGCCTCTTGCTTCATTCCAGTCTTGGAACACTTCCCTCGATCCTCACCGGCAAGCTGTTCGTCGTGCCCTAAAAACAAAACAAAACTTAGTTGTATGGCCCATATTACCCGACTGATACTGCACATTAAAACCAAGCGGAAACAGAAACCGGCTTGCGTGAGTCTAATTTCCTTATTACGACCCAATCTACTGTAGAATACTTAAATATTATTACTACTATGATAATGTTATTTCTTACCTTTAAAAGTATAAACCAATGCTGAAAATTACACTGCTTACCAGCTTCGGTTCGCGAAAATGAAGTAAATTTACTTGTGACGGATACTTAACAGCTACGTCACACAAGTTCTACCAAACGGCGGAATGATACGTGCACTTTATTCCAAGCATTGCATGCTTTCGCTGTTTTCTCGCAAACAAGAGGAACGTCGTATGGTTCTTACTACAGGGCACCCCCGACTCGTACCCCTATCGCTACAGCAGCCAAACTGCTGTGGCAGCAAGGTTTAAATAAGAAACCAGACTGTACTTTTACTCCTGCAAAGTATTTTATTACGCATCTTTCATAACTGCTCGTTTATTATCAAGACAGAATCACGGTGAACCATGATTTATTTTCAAAGAATATTCTTAAGAATTTATTTCATTTACTAGCTATTCATCAAGAACATTAACACATTTAATCACACTATGTAAGCTTGGAAGTATTTGCCAGGGAGTAACTGACGAAATCATAACCAAATTCCTTTTAACAAATGGGAATTTTATTCTTTAATAGTGCCTAAAAGCATTTTTTAAAAGAAACAGATTCAAAATTATAATCAGAAAGCACCCTGTAAATATCAAAGCTACAATGTATTCAAGGGCAGAAAGAAACAAGTTTTGACTGTATGAGCTTTCGGGCAGACAACCTTGCCGCTCCCTTTTGACACGGCCGTAGTTACGACCACTCACAACAGCCTCTGAAAGACTACACTGGTGCAAATCTGCAGCACACCAGATAACATTAAACTAAGAGTTTTAACAATTTACACAAGCACACAAACTATGCACCCCCCATAGGAGGAATGGAAATGGTACAAAACACTAACAATTAAAATATTAACTTGCCACCGAAAGTGCAACTTGATTTTAACTTCTAAACGGCAACTTTATATACTAAAATGATCATTTAAATAAAAGCTCATGAAATGCAATCTTATATAAAATTCTACAAGGTTGGCCAAACAATAGTTAACATGCTCTACAGTACACAGATGCCGCCTCTCAAGATCATAGGCAATAATATCAAAGTTTCCAAAGATCAAAACATATTTCAGGTATTAGGCCGTTACACTCCAAGCAATAAATTCGTTAACACACCAAATCCGACAAACATGACAGAGGCAGCTCCTAACGTATGGTAGATTCATAGGGAGATTACCGAACAAACCGAATCACAAAGCAAAACGGCTGGTGACCTCACCAAGAAAACTAGTAGAATTTATCAAGAGTAAATCAAACAACATATCACGAGTCACTTATCTTCTAATAAACTGCGATTTCTGGCGAAGACCTGGCGCAGCACCCCCAATTCGCTCTCCCGAACCGTCCGCTACCAGCCGCTTCAACGGACGCAGGAAGGCGCGCCGATCTCCCGTCTCACGGCGTCGCAGCTCGCACCAGTCGGACTGATGTGTGTTGACTCCTGTTGCTCTCGTGTCGATCGCGAAGCCACTACCCCTCGCTATACGCCGTTCCCCACTGGACTCACGTGGCGACCTCACATGCGCCGACGGGCAAGTCATCTTGTGCCTCAGTGCGCGACCGACCAACCGATCGATCCAACCGCCCATGACCATTGCCTGAACAAACTCGAGCAGACTGGCGGCCTAACGCGCAGACTCAGATGCAGGAACTAAGTCCCGACCGGGCGACCACTCGCTTTCTCTTACTGACGGAGTGGAAAGACTCTCATTTTGCCGGCTTTAAAGTTTGATCCGAACGACAGACAGACACTAACTGCATAACAAATGCGGACGAGAGACAGACTAGCAAGCTGGGGACGAGAGACTGAACCAGACTGACCGACTGGCCAGCTCATAGCGCCCCTTAAATGCACGTGAACAGGCAACCTTTCCCATTTCCCACCAGAGGGAGACACCAAAGCTGCGACTGCCACAGCGGCGCCACCGCCAGAAACGGAGGGCGACTGCTTCACACTACGCGCTGCGGCGAGCTGTTCAAGACAGCAATTTTTACCACGGTTCATACGGTACATCATATATCTAGTTCACAGTAAGAGTTTTATATTTATGGAAAGGAATTTTCACTCTAGTGAAGTATTGTTCGAAACAAATACATTATGGTAGTGGGGAAAATAATTAGCAATATGCCATTACTGGTGTATCACCAAAGCGTGAAGAATTCAGAGTATCCTTGCTGACAGCTAACAGACCACACATGCATATCGTGAATACAGCATGACTGATATGTATGTCATATACATATCTGTTCTTAGGTTCTGAACTTTCTGCAGATATGATGCTAGCTAGACATTAAATATGATAGTAGAAATGAAAATAATGGCAAAAGTATATAATAAGTTCGTGTGCCTCAGTGGCCTGCTGCAATTCTTTCTATTGGACGATCGTTGGCCGGCCGCTGTGGCCGGTCGCAGGTTCGAACCCTGCCTCGGGCATGGATGTGTGTGATGTCCTTAGTTAGGTCTAAGTAGTTCTAAGTTCTAGGGGACTGATGACCTCAGATGTTAAGTCCCATAGTACTCGGAGCCATTTGAATCATTTGAGGGGCCGATCAGAGTGCGATTGGCTGACTTCTTTTCACAGCCTTCTCTACTCTATCGTTCCCGACTGGAGCGCCAGCGCTTGACTTTCAAAATGGCTCTGAGCACTATGGGACTTAACATCTGAGGTCATCAGCCCCCTAGAACTTAGAACTACTTAAACCTAACTAACCTAAGAACATCACACACATCCATGCCCGAGGCAAGATTCGAACCTGCGACCGTAGCGGTCACGCGGTTCCAGACTGAAGTGCCTAGAACCGCACGGTCACACCGGCCGGCCCTTGACTTTACGCCGTAACAACATGTTTGCTGTTTTCAGATTTCTAGTTTGGTTTTTTTCTTTTCAAATGTTCTTTCCGTTGCGAAGTGTTAAAAGAAAAAAATCAAATAAAAACAATCGCGGTTGCGTTTTTCATATTTTTTCATTTGTTAGCAACCGGTTCTGGCCCTTTCCTCAGACCACCTCCACGCTTTTCACCGCCACTATGGCTGCTGGCGGCGGCAGGCGGAGCGAGATCCGTAGAAGTGAAATTGTCACCGTACTCCCACGGATCTCGCTCCGCCTGCCGCCGCCAGCAGCCATAGTGGCGGTGAAAAGCGTGGAGGTGGTCTGAGGAAAGGGCCAAAACCGGTTGCTAACAAATGAAAAAATATGAAAAACACCACCGGGATTGTTTTTATTTGAGTTTTAGCATTTTATACCGCTCGCTGTGCTACAATTACAGAATCTGAAATGTCAACTGAAAGCCTTTTTAAGCTTGTCGTACTTGCCACGGTACTAGTAAATAAACAAATCCTTTTGGTATTGAGAACACAATCAGTTTTGGGAGCTGACGCTACAGTTCTTACTGGTGTTTAGTGTGTACTGAATATTCTTCCTCCACCAGGAAGGCTATTTTCGTGAAGGCCATCACCGAACTACCCTGCTTTACAGGCCTCAGCTGGATAGCGACGTGTTGAATCTGCTACAAGTCACGGGCGTGACGATTGCTCTGCCGTATTCTTATCGGACTATTATGTCCTGTACATTTCTGGCTAAAATGTATTCTTAGCGGCGCAGGGCGGACGTGCAACTCATGCATGCACTTGCAAATTGCAATGAGTCTCAAGCCAGACGTTTGTATGCTGAAACATTTTCTAATAGACAATATGACCGTTCAAAGAATACACGATCGTCTTGTGCAGCCAGGCTCTTTTGAAAAAGGTCTTTCCATTGTGGGAGACGAAATAGGGCTAAAACACCTGATTTAGGAGATCGAGTACTTCATCATATTCGTATTGAGGACAGTGACGGCAGCAGTACCAGGGAAATAACAGAAACTGAGAAAGTGAGTCCTGTGACAGCGCGGAAAGTGTTTTCAGAGGGCAGCTCCTTTATAGAAACCATCTTCAGAGAGTGCAAGGTCTTATCGGAACAGATTTTCATCCCAGAAAAGCTTTTTGTGCTTCCTTAATGGGCATGTCTGCTCAGGATCACCATTTTCTGCCTACTACGGTATTCACCGATGAGGACAAAGTATAGCAGAAATGAAGTACGACTTTTTCCAACACTCGTATACAGACGAGTAAGAAATCATTTGTAGGTTTGGAAGCAAGACGTCAACAGCAATTTAGCATTAATGTATGCGTTAGCATAATTAGAAACAGAGTAATTGGACCTGTCATTCTTCTGACTGGAGTGAAGGACTTTCCACTACACTTCAGAGGATGTGGTTCATGCACGATGGCGCGTGGCGCAACGTGCAACAAGTTTTAAATCGGCGTTTCCCAAATAAATGGACTGGTCGTGGCGTATCAACATCTGAGCCTGCCGATTCGAGTCCATTTCATTTTAATTTTGGGATGGGGGCGGGGCTTTAAAGGACATAGTCTATTCTAGACCTATCCCGAATGCTGACATTCTTCGCCAGCGCTTTCAACAGGGATTTCGGCGGATACAGCAGAATCCTGGAATATGGAAGCGAGTAAGACTATTCATGATGTAGCGTTTAGAACCTTTTGTTAGAGCAGATTGTTGAGATTCTGAGTATTTTAGCCGTGAGAAGACAAGACAAGAAAAAAGCGCTATACGAGATTGGAATAACAGAATTGTGAAGGTGGTTCGATGAACCCTCTGCCAGGCACTTAAATGTGATTTGCAGAGTATCCACGTAGATGTAAATGTAGAAAAGAAAAAGATACCTCCAGAAATCAACACTAAATTTGGTAACAAAAGGACAACAACGAAGCAAACATGTAACAACAAAACAAGTGTCTACATAAGAAAATAAAAAAATTACAGTAACCATACCTGAACATTTTTGCTCTCCTATCCGTTCCCCAGGGGTTTCTCACATATTAGGGAACCAGTATTTCTTATAAACGATTTATTGCAGCAAAATAGCCATTATACATCTACATCTACATTTATACTCCGCAAGCCACCCAACGGTGTGTGGCGGAGGGCACTTTACGTGCCACTGTCATTACCTCCCTTTCCTGTTCCAGTCGCGTATGGTTCGCGGGAAGAACGACTGTCTGAAAGCCTCCGTGCGCGCTCTAATCTCTCTAATTTTACATTCGTGATCTCCTCGGGAGGTATAAGTAGGGGGAAGCAATATATTCGATACCTCATCCAGAAACGCACCCTCTCGAAACCTGGGCAGCAAGCTACACCGCGATGCAGAGCGCCTCTCTTGCAGAGTCTGCCACTTGAGTTTGCTAAACATCTCTGTAACGGTATCACGCTTACCAAATAACCCTGTGACGAAACGCGCCGCTCTTCTTTGGATCTTCTCTATCTCCTCCGTCAACCCGATCTGGTACGGATCCCACACTGATGAGCAATTCTCAAGTATAGGTCGAACGAGTGTTTTGTAAGCCACCTCCTTTGTTGATGGACTACATTTTCTAAGGACTCTCCCAATGAATCTCAACCTGGTACCCGCCTTACCAACAATTAATTTTATATGATCATTCCACTTCAAATCGTTCCGCACGCATACTCCCAGATATTTTACAAAAGTAACTGCTACCAGTGTTTGTTCCGCTATCATATAATCATACAATAAAGGATCCTTCTTTCTATGTATTCGCAATACATTACATTTGTCTGTGTTAAGGGTCAGTTGCCACTCCCTGCACCAAGTGCCTATCCGCTGCAGATTTTCCTGCATTTCGTTACAATTTTCGAATGCTGCAACTTCTCTGTATACTACAGCATCATCCGCGAAAAGCCGCATGGAACTTCCGACACTATCTACTAGGTCATTTATATATATTGTGAAAAGCAATGGTCCCATAACACTCCCCTGTGGCACGCCAGAGGTTACTTTAACGTCTGTAGACGTCTCTCCATTGATAACAACATGCTGTGTTCTGTTGGCTAAAAACTCTTCAATCCAGCCACACAGCTGGTCTGATATTCCGTAGGCTCTTACTTTGTTTATCAGGCGACAGTGCGGAACTGTATCGAACGCCTTCCGGAAGTCAAGAAAAATAGCATCTACCTGGGAGCCTGTATCTAATATTTTCTGGGTCTCATGAACAAATAAAGCGAGTTGGGTCTCACACGATCGCTGTTTCCGGAATCCATGTTGATTCCTGCATAGTAGATTCTGGGTTTCCGAAAACGACATGATACTCGAGCAAAAAACATGTTCTAAAATTCTACAACAGATCGACGTCAGAGATATAGGTCTATAGTTTTGCGCATCTGCTCGACGACGCTTCTTGAAGACTGGGACTACCTGTGCTCTTTTCCAATCATTTGGAACCTTCCGTTCCTCTAGAGACTTGCGGTACACGGCTGTTAGAAGGGGGGCAAGTTCTTTCGCGTACTCTGTGTACAATCGAACTGGTATCCCGTCAGGTCCAGTGGACTTTCCTCTGTTGAGTGATTCCAGTTGCTTTTCTATTCCTTGGACACTTATTTCGATGTCAGCCATTGTTTCGTTTGTGCGAGGATTTAGAGAAGGAACTGCAGTGCGGTCTTCCTCTGTGAGACAGCTTTGGAAAAAGGTGTTTAGTAATTCAGCTTTACGCGTGTCATCCTCTGTTTCAATGCCTTCATCATCCCGGAGTGTCTGGATATGCTGTTTCGAGCCACTTACTGATTTAACGTAAGACCACAACTTCCTAGGATTTTCTGTCAAGTCGGTACATAGAATTTTACTTTCGAATTCACTGAACGCTTCACGCATAGCCCTCCTTACGCTAACTTTGACATCGTTTAGCTTCTGTTTGTCTGAGACGTTTTGGCTGCGTTTAAACTTGGAGTTATAAATTAGATTATTATCATTTGAGAGTGAATTACAAGGATGTATTGAGTGTCGGCATAATTCTTAGTAGTAGATTACATTCAGTGCAGGTATTATAACAGATTATCATTTGAACCATTTATTGCATAGTCTCTAATTGATCTGGTCCTTTTGTTGCATATTTATATATGGTATCTCTCACAAGACTGTCCACATAGTGTACACTTGCAAAGGTTTGACGGTTCGTGGTATGTTGTATTTGCACAAATTTCATGGTGGAATCCGTGTACTGCGAGTCTTGTAAGTACGTGTCTCATCTCAAAATTTGCTGCTGTCCAAGTGCGGTCGATCATGGTTCAAAAAATGGTTCAAATGGCTCTGAGCACTATGCGACTTAACTTCTGAGGTCATCAGTCGCCTAGAACTTAGAACTAATTAAACCTAACTAACCTAAGGACATCACACACATCCATGCCCGAGGCAGGATTCGAACCTGCGACCGTGGCAGTCCCGCGGTTCCGGACTGCGCGCCTAGAACCACTAGACCACCGCGGCCGGCAATGATAGATCGAGGAGGTCGAAGGCCTTTGTGAAGTCTATGAACACAGCATAATATTTTTGCTTCTTATCGATGGTTTCCCATATGTTTTTTAAAAGCAGATCCACTATCACTACTGTGATAGTGGATCTTTTTTCCCTGAACCCGAATTGAGATTCTGGGGGGTGATCTTCCAAAGTGTGTCTTATTCTTCCTGTGATTAGTTTTGTGAATACCTTAAAAGGGTTGTTTTCCAAGGCTATTCCTCTGTATTTGTTTGTGTCCTTTGGTCGCCCTTCCCTTTGTACAGTATTTTTTGAGGAGAGGATAAAGTAAGAAGCCGTAACCCCCCACACTCTCGCTCCTGAACCCACCCTTCCATCCGCACCACTTTCTCTCTCTCTCTCTCTCTCTCTCTCTCTGTCTGTCTGTGTGTGTGTGTGTGTGTGTGTGTGTGTGTGTGTGTGAGGGGGCAGGTGTGATTGGGGGGGGGGAGGCGGGGAGGGTGCGAGCCATAGCAACACCGACTCAAAGGAAGGCCTCGGCGCTAGGCAGCTAGGCACGGCGAACGCCAGGTCTGTTGCAGGCATACTCATAATGGTGGTGTCTGACACAGGAAAATGTGGAACTGTTGGCGGTAGTTGACCGACACACATTGTTCTGAGAGATTTCTGCAATCAATTAATTGTGCAATTCGTTACACTTCTAAACAGATAGCGTACTGCTGAACTTAAACTTCCACCTGTTTTAAGGATTGTCATACAAAAACAACTTCATGGTCCAGCAGCAACAGAATTCGTGCTTCTTTACCTTATTTGTAAATCTGAGGAAGTTACGTTTGTACTGGGTTGCTTTTAGAAGAAACTGTGAACATATTGGTGCTCTTCTTTAGGTATCTTGGTTGACTATGGGGTGAGGAGCACTGAATGTTAATGAAATATCTTGCGATTGTACACGTTGGGGGAGGGGGTGGGAGACAGGAGAAGAGGCAAAAGAGAGATACTTGCTTTATCAAATAAAATTTTTTTATCTTATAAAGATTCTCTTTTCTAATGTGCATGTTTAAAAAAGTTTAAGCTCAGCAGTATTTTTGATGTATGAAGCTAATTTTGTTTCCTGTTTAGAATTCCTTTCGTTGAAAACGACTGATCTAATGACTGGCAACGGTTGGACATTTACACATGTAAATTAGTTCACATTTCCAGTGACGATGTCAAACGAAAATAAATAAATAAATAAATAAAAGAAACGAGTTCATTGTAAGGGGGTTAGGGTAAGTTTCGATATCAAAATGGATCAAGTAAATATAGTTACTTAAATATAAAATTTCCGAACTTGCAATGGGGCAAAGCATCTTCTCATATTGATCTACGTTTGTTTCGACAGGATTCAGTAATACAGACCTATGATCTTCATTTGTAGCTTTACGATAGTAAGAAAATCTTCCATCTAAATAACACTGCAGAATCCAAAACAATACCAAACATTTTGTCCAAAAATAAGAGATTTATAGTGATAAGCACGCCCAGGCGTTTGTGCCTGTAACAGACCTGGGGTTTGCCGTGCTTAGCTGACGTGACGTCACCAACAAGCGCCGAGGCCTACCTTTGAGTCGGTGTTGGCCATAGTCGCTGGTCGGGCTTCCACCGGCGCCACTGTTACCTGCTTTTTCAGATGACCGGTGACGTGCAGGTGACGGCGCTGAAGCCGCTAACCAGATTTTATGCCAAGTGCGGCGGATGCCCGCACAGCAACAGGTAGACAGACGTGAGTGCTGTTGCCCCGACAACAGCCTGGGCACTGTGCCAGCACGAGCCAGAAGCGAGAGTGCTCAGCGCAGAAATCGAACGTCCCATTCCACCGTATCGGACAAAAACATGTGAAAACGTAAGCCTGTCGTCAAACTGAAAGTTCATTTCGACTTCATAGTGCTTCCCTAGGCATCGTCCTGTTATAGGTGGAATGTCGTCGTCTTTCTCCGACCTACAAACTGAATTACCCAACGATTTAAGGTGGATACCGAACCACGGTGCAGCATGCCGTTTTTCACATTAATAGGCATCCCACTGGTGAAAGAAATTAAAAACTACAGATAACATCGTACGATTGACCGGGTGTCGAACTCAGAAGCTTTGGATTTGCAGTCTGGCACTTTACCGCCGAGCTACCTTGCGACACCCAAACATATCACGTGCCATGATGTGAACAGTGCCACCATGGGATTCGGAGCACAGTGAAAAAACTATCGATTGCGTTGAATACTGAGTTGAATGCCTCCTGAAACTGAGTTCGTGTTTGCCGCGCGGGATTAGCCGAGCGGTGTCAGGCGCTGCAGTCATGGACTGTGCGGCTGGTCCCGGCGGAGGTTCGAGTCCTCCCTCGGGCATGGGTGTGTGTGTTTGTCCTTAGGATAATTTAGGTTAAGTAGTGTGTAAGCTTAGGGACTGATGACCTTAGCAGTTAAGTCCCATAAGATTTCACACACACTGGAACACACTTGAGTTCGTGTTTACTTATTTAAACTTTCTTGTCGGAGAAGTATCTACATATACATGATTACTCTGCAATTGACAGTTTACAGGCTGGCAGTGCGTTCTTTGAACCGCCTTAAAGCTGTTTTTCTGCCGTTCCATTATCGAACAGCGCGCGAGGAAAACGAATACATAGATCTCTCCGTGCAGCTCTTATTTTACTATAATCATTGTTTCTCCATATGTAAGTGGGCGCCAACGTAATATTTTCTCATTCGGAGGAGAAAGTTGGTGCCTGGAATTTCATGAGGAGACCCTGCCGGGCTACGTGGGGTTTCCTACCGTGTGGTTTTCTACAAGGGTGCAGCAGGTAGCGAAGCTGTCCCGAGCGACCGGTTCCCTAACGAGGTGCTTGCGAACTGAGCCTCCCCCACAGCTTGTCATCAAATTCACAATAACACAACTAATTACAGTGTTCCAATAGTCATTCACCACTTTCCCCCTTTCTCTGCTTACCTGCTCCCCCTCTTTCTTTTAATCTGCTTCTCTCACTTCTCTGGATGCACCTCCTCCCCCCTCCCCGCCCCCATCACGTTCTCCTCTCTCTGTATATCTCCTCCTCCGTCATGCCATCTCCTCTTTCCCTATCTATGAAAAAATACGTACGAAGATTTTTGTGAGGTAAGTGATTTGTGAAAGGTATAGTTTAATGTTAGTCAGGGCCATTCTTTTGTAGGGATTATTGAAAGTCAGATTGCGATGCGCTGAAAATATTGTGTGTCAGTTTAGTGTTGATCAGAATAGGTAAAGAGCGAAATGTCTGAGTGCGTTCAGTTCTGCTCAGCTGTTTGAAAATCAAATAACGTAAGGGGTTTACCAGCACAGTAATTCACTAATTTTTCTAAGGGGACGTTTCAACCGATACTCCAGAACAGGGCGGACGAGCGTAGTCCAAGCAGTCTCTTTAGTAGGCCTGTTGCATTTTAAACGTATTCTGACAATAAATCGCACTCTTTGGTTAGCTTCTTGTGTAATATTATCTGTATAGTCGTTCCAGTTGAGCTGGTTAGTAATTCTAATCCCTAAATTATTTAGTTGAATTTACAGCCTTTTAGATGTGTGTGATTTATCGTGTAACCGAAATTTAGCGGACTCCCGTTCGTACTCATGTGGATGACTTCACAATTTTCATTGTTTAGAGTCAAATGCCATTTTCCACATCATACTGATATGTTGGCTATATCATTTTGCAGTTGGGTTTGATCATCTGATGACTTTACGAGACGGTAAATGATAGCATCATCTACAGTCAATCTTAAGAGCGCTGATCAGATTGTCTCCTAAATCGTATATGTAGATCAGGAACAGAAGACAGCTTATAACAGTTCCTTAGGGAACGCCAGGTATTTACTTCTGTTTTACTCGAAGACTTTCCCTCAGTTACTACGAACTGTGAAGTTTCTGACAGGAAATCACAACTGAGAACGTACAGACATGATACAGAGCTTATATGTGTAATATCTCTGCACTTATTTGACTTAAGCTCTGTGACCATAACCTCTATATTCCAACGTAAATAAATGGTGGTTGTGAGTGCACGTGTTTCTCAAGTTACTAACATCTGAAGTGACACTACTTTATCAAATACATAATATGGAGACAACAATAGCTGCGTAGTGACTAATATACAGTTACTATGTAATAAACGAAATATTTTTTTAAAAAAATTGTGATAAATGTAATGTGAAAATGATATGGAATACACCAACTACATGTATGTACCATAACATTTTACATCTCATGTCGCTTAATCACTTTGAAATGATTCATTTGTGTCTATTTACTTATCATCACATTATTTATTATTGATTTACACACTGATTTCCAACAATAAGCATGGAAACATATTTATGAATGTAAACCACCTTAAGTTGGGCATAAGCCCGAAACCGGTCGTGTGTTAAATAAAATCATCTTCTATTGTGACTGATAGCGGTTATTATTCTACACCGTATAACAGAGAGTTGAGAAAATATCCCTTTTCAGGAAGTGTGCTTTATTATAATTTTACTTTGCATTTCATTGCTTTGAGCGAAACAATCTCATTGATCATTTCACTTTAGTCAAAGTCAGTAACTGTGTCGATATTCTGTCGGCAAGATAGCTTAATTTCCACCTGCTTTCACCCATGCTCTACCTTAAGTACTTTTCTATCATTTTTAATTTGCTGCAATTGTGTTCACTAGAGGCTGCAGTCACTGCCATTGTCATAAATATTCTGTAAGTTATTTTGATATTTTGATGAGCATCTCCGAACAAGTGGCTTGAAGAAACGTAAACGTGTCAGTACTTTTCACCAAGTCTTTCATCTGGGACTTCACTGTATGAACACCTCTTCTCGTAGGCGTAAGATAGGAACACGAGAGGATTTATCTTTGCATCCTCTGGGTACGGGACTACTCGAGAGTAGCCAACAGATATGCGTCATTCCCTAGCTGACGAAGATAATCATTATTGTTTAACGCGCCGTTGACGACAAGGTCATACACTGAAGAGCCAAAGAAACTGGCACACCTGCCTAATATCGTGTAAGGCCCCCGCGCGAGCACGAAGAAGAGCCGCAACAAGACGCGATATGGATTCGACTACGTCTGAAGTAGTGCTGTAGGCAACTGACACCATGTGTCCTGCAGGGCTGTCCATAAACCCGTAAGAGTTCGAGGGGGTGGAGATCTCATCTGAACAGCACGTTGCGAGGCATCCCAGAAATGGTCAATAATGCTGATGTCTGGGGACTTTGGTGGCCATCGGAAGTGTTCAAATTCAGAAGAGTGCTCATGGAGCCACTCTGTAGCAATTCTTGACGTGTGGGGTGTCGCATTGTCCTCCTGGAATTGACCAAGTCCGTCGGAATGCACAATGAACATGAATGGATGCCTACGTACGTGTCACCTGTTTATTTATTTATTTATTTATTTATTCTTCCGTGGGACCAAATTAAGGAGAAGTCCCCATGGTCATGGAACGAGTCAATACATGAAATTATAACACGATATTAGAAACAGATAAAATGAAATATAAAAAAAAAACATTCAGGTGAGAAATCGTAAGTTCAAATGAAGAAAATCAAAAATGTAACAGCTCCTCGACAGAATAGAAGGATTGAGCCATGAGGAAACTCTTCAGTTTAGACTTAAAAGAGTTTGGGCTACTGCTAAGATTTTTGAGTTCTTGTGGTAGCTTATTGAAAATGGATGCAGCAGAATACTGCACTCCTTTCTGCACAAGAGTCAAGGAAGTCCATTCTACATGCAGATTTGATTTCTGCCTAGTATTAACTGAGTGAAAGCCGCTAACTCTTGGGAATAGGCTAATATTGCTAACAACAAACGACATTAAAGAAAATATATACTGTGAGGGCAAAGTCAGAATTCCCAGATTTTTGAATAGGGGTCGACAAGAGGTTCTCGAACTTACACCACATATAGCTCGAACAGCCCGTTTTTGAGCCAAAAATACCCTTTTTGAATCAGAAGAATTACCCCAAAAAATAATACCATACGACATAAGCTTATGAAAATATGCGAAGTATACTACTTTTCGTGTTGAACTGTCACTTATTTCAGATACTGTTCTAATGGTAAATAAAGCAGCATTTAGCTTCTGAACAAGATCCTGGACATGGGCTTTCCACAACAGCTTACTATATATCCGAACGCCTAGGAATTTGAACTGTTCCGTCTCGCTTATAATATGCCCATTCTGTCTGATCAAAATATCGGTTCTTGTTGAATTGTGAGTTAGAAATTGTAAAAACTGAGTCTTACTGTGATTTAGCATCAAATTATTTTCCACAAGCCACGAACTTATTTCATGAACTACATTATTTGTTACTGTTTCAATATTACACACAAGATCCTTCACTATCAAGCTGGTGTCATCAGCAAACAGAAATATTTTTGAATCACCTGTAATACTAGAAGTCATATCATTTATATAAATAAGAAACAGCAGTGGCCCCAGCACCGACCCTTGGGGAACGCCCCACTTAACGGTGCCTCATTGGGACTGAACATCACTACCACTCTCAATATTGCGGAGAATTACCCTCTGCTTTCTGTTCTTAAAGTAAGAGGCGAACCAATTGTAAGCTACTCCCCTTACTCCATAATGGTCCAACTTCTGCAGTAATATTTTGTGGTCAACACAGTCAAAAGCCTTCGTTAAATCAAAGAAAACACCTAGCGTTCGCAACCTTTTATTTAATCCGTCCAAAAGCTCACAGAGAAAACAGGATATAGCATTTTCAGTTGTTAAACCATTTCTAAAACCAAACTGAACATTTGACAGCAAATTATGTGAATTTAAATGCTCCAGTAAGCTTGTATATACAACCTTCTCGATAAATTTAGCAAACACCGATGGCATAGAAATAGATCTAAAATTGTCAACATTATCAATGTCTCCCTTTTTATAAAGTGGCTTCACTACCGAGTACTTTAATCGGTCAGGAAACCGACCACTCCTAAAGGAGTCGTATCTAGACGTATCAGTGTTCCCATATCACTCCAACTGCACACGCCCTGTACAATTACAGAGCCTCCACCAGCTTGAACAATTCGCTGCTGACATGCATGGTTTCGTGGATTCACGAGGTTGCCTACGCATACCCATCCCCTCGCAGCAATTTGAAACGAGACTCGTCCGATCAGGCAACATGTTTCCCGTCATCAACAATATAATGTCGGTGTTGACAGGCGCAGGCGAGGCTTAAAGCTTTGTGTCGTGCAGTCACCAAGAGCACACGAGTGGTCCTAAGGCTACGAAAGCCGATACCGATGATGATTCGTTGGATGGTTCGCACGCTGACACTCGTTGATGGCCCATCGTTGAAATCTGCAGCAACTTTGGAAGGGTTTCACTTCTGTCACGTTCAACGATTCTCTTCAGTCGTCGTTCTTCCCGTTTTGCAGGATCTTTTTCTGGCCGCAGCGATGTCGGAGATCCGATGTTTTACTGTATTCCTGATATCCACGGTACACTCGTGAAATGGTCCCCACATCATCGCTACCTCGGAGATGCTGTTTACCATCGCTCGTGCGGCGACTATAACACCACGTTCAAACTAGTTTAAATCTTGATACCCTACCACTGTAGCCGCAGTAACCGATCTAACAAAGTCACCAGGCATTCGTTGTCTTATACAGGGTGGTTCATTGATAGTGACCGGGCCAAATACCTCACGAAATAAGCATCAAACGAAAAAACTACAAACAACGAAACTCGTCTAGCTTGAAGCGGGAAACCAGATGGCGCTATGGTTGGCCCGCTAGATGGCGCTGCCATAAAAAAATGGTTCAAATGGCTCTGAGCACTATAGGACTTAACATCTGTGGTCATCAGTCCCCTAGAACTTAGAACTAACCTAAAGACATCACACACATCCATGCCCGAAGCAGGATTCGAACCTGCGACCGGAGCGGTCACGCAGTTCCAGACTGAAGCGCCTAGAACCGCTCGGCCACAACGGCCGGCGGCGCTGCCATAGGTCAAACGGATATCAACTGCGTTTTTTTAAAAATAGGAACCCCCATTTTTATTACATATTCGTGTAGTCCGTAAAGAAATATGAATGTTTTAGTTGGACCACTGTTTTCGCTTTGTGATAGATGGCGTTGTAATAGTTACAAACGTATAAATACGTGGTATCACGTAACATTCCAACAGTGTGGACGGTATTTGCTTCGTGATGCATTAGCCGTGTTAATACGGGCCGTTTACCAATTGCGGAAAAGGTCGGTATCGTGTTGATGTATGGCTATTGTGATCAAAATGCCCAACGGGCGTGTGCTGTGTATGCTGCTCGGTATCCTGGACGACATCGTCCAAGTATCCGGACCATTCGCCAGACAGTTACGTTATTTAAGGAAACAGGAAGTGTTCAGCTCATGTAAAACGTCAACCACGACCTGCAACAAATGATGATGCCCAAGTAGGTGTTTTTGCTGCTGTCGCGGCTAATCCGCACATCAGTAGCAGACAAATTGAGCGAGAAACGGGAATCTCAAAAACGTCGGTGTTGAGAATGCTACATCAACATCTATTGAACCCGTAGCATATATCCATGCACCAGGACATGGCGACAGCTTTGAACGTCGTGTACAGTTCTGCCACTGGGCACAAGTGAAATTACGGGACGATGACAGATTTTTTGCACGTGTTCTATTTAACGACGAAGTATCATTCACAAACAGCGGTAACTTAAACCGGCATAATATGCACTACTGGGGAATGGAAAATCCAAGATGGCTCCGATAAGTGGAACATCAGCGACCTTGGCGGGTTAATGTACGGTGCGGCATTATGGGAGGAAGGATAATTGGCCCACATTTTATCATGGCATCCTAAATGGTGCAATGTATGCTGATTTCCTACGTAATGTTCTAACGATGTTACTACAAGATGTTTCACTGCATGACAGAATGGCGATGTACTTCCAACATGATAGATGTGCGCCACATAGCTCGCCTGCGGTTGAAGCGGTATTGAATAGCATATTTCATGAAAGGTGGATTGGTTGTCGAAGCACCATACCGTGGTCCGCACGTTCACCGGATCTGACGTCCCCGGTTTTCCTTCTGTGGGGAAAGTTGAAGGATATTTGCTATCGTGATCCACCGACAACGCCTGAAGACATGCGTCAGAGGATTGTCAATGCATGTGCGACAATTGTCCGCAGCTCGTGGTCGTGCGGCAGCATTCTCGCTTCCCACGCCCGGATTCGATTCCCGGCGGGGTCAGGGATTTTCTCTGCCTCGTGATGACTGGGTGTTGTGTGCTGTCCTTAGGTTAGTTAGGTTTAACTAGTTCTGAGTTCTAAGGGACTGATGACCATAGATGTTAATTCCCATAGTGCTCAGAGCCTGTGCGACAATTACGGAAGGCGAACTACTCGCTGTTGAGAGGAATGTCGTTACACGTATTGCCAAATGCATTGAGGTTGATGACATCATTTTGAGCATTTATTGTATTAATGTGGTATTTACAGGTAATGACGCTGTAAGAGTATGCGTTCTCAAAAAATGGTTCAAATGGCTCTGAGCACTATGCGACTTAACTTCTGAGGTCATCAGTCGCCTAGAACTTAGAACTAATTAAACCTAACTAAGCCAAGGACATCACACACATCCATGCCCGAGGCAGGATTCGAACCTGCGACCGTAACGATCGCTCGGCTCCAGACTGTAGCGCCTAGAACCGCACGGCCACTGCGGCCGGTGCATGCGTTCTCAGAAATGATAAGTTCACAGAGGTACATGTATCACATTGGAACAACCGAAATAAAATGTTCAAACGTACCTACGTTCTGTATTTTAATGTAAAAACCCTACCTGTAACCAACTGTTCGTCTAAAATTGTGAGCCATATGTTTGTGACTATTACCGCGCCATCTATCACAAATTCGAAAAAAATGGTCCAACCAAAACATTCATATTTCTTTACGTACTACACGAATATGCAATAAAAATTGGGGTTCGTATTTAAAAAAAGGCAGTTCATACTCGTTTGACCTATGGCAGCGCCATCAAGTGGGCCAACCATAGCGCCATCTGGTTTCCCCCTTCCAGCTAGACAAGTCTCGTTCTTTGGAGTTTTTTCGTTTGACGCTTATTTCGTGAGATATTTGGCTCGGTCACGATCAATGGACCACCCTGTATAGGCGTTGCCGATCGCAGCGCCGTATTTCGCCTATTTACATATCTCTGTATTTGAATACGCATGTCTATACCAGTTTCTTTGGCGCTTCAGTGTAATTCCAGTAGGGGAAAGGTGGTGAAGGAAGTTAGCGCATAAAGCGGTTAAGACACTGACGTCGTATTTGGGAAGAAGGCGGTACAGATCGCCGAACGACCACCCAGATTTAGGTTTCCCCTGATTTTCTCCTAAATCGCTTTAAGGCGAATGCCGGGACGGTTCCTGTTGGGTTGGCAGAAGAGCCAACACCGTGTTACTAGAGGAGACCGAAATGCACGCGTTTTAGCTCACGCAGGCTGGCGTGAGGAGGGAAGAACTATACTGACGTGAGGTCTGGGACATGACAAGGAATGAGAATTCAGAAAGCGGACGTAATTAGTTTCATACTTAACTTTAATCCATTAATGATGAACGTCGCTCTTGACGGTACATGATTCACAATTTTATCTGTTCAGATTATAGTAACTGAATATGGCGCCTTGCTAGGTCGTAGCAAATGACGTAGCTGAAGGCTACGCTGAACTGTCATCTCTGCAAATGAGAGCGTATGTAGACAGTGAACCACCACTAGCAAAGTCGGCTGTACAACTGGGGCGAGTCTAGGGAGTCTCTCCAGACCTGCCGTGTGGCGGCGCTCGGTCTGCAATCACTGACGCGGGTCCGACGTATACTAATGGACCGCGGCCGATTTAAAGGCTACAGCCTAGCAAGTGCGGTGTCTGGCGGTGACACCACAGTTCCGCTCTGGAATGTTACATGGGTAAGGCGCGATGAGAATGCAACACTTTAAAGCGCTAATGATGTACTGCCGCGGCGTTGGCGGGTCTCGAACCAGGGGCCTCCCGGACAGCGCACCGCGGTCGCCCGCCCCTGCGACCAGCCTCCGTGCGATCAACAGGTCCAGCGGGCAGAGCTCAACAGGTCGGCGGCACGCGCGTCATCCGCTGACGACATCACGTCCCGCACCCCCCCCCCCCCCCACCCCCCACGCGTGAACTGCAGCTGCTGCGGCGCGGGGGTCAGGTTTCCGGTCGAGTCTGCTACACTGCACGTCAGAAGAGAAGGGAAGAGCAGGTGGAGACACCTAAAGCCCGTCTCACACGGAGCAAGATTCGCTGCAAGTTTCCTTGCTGGCTGGCGCGGCGGCCACCTTGCGGGCTCCGTCGTCTGCTAGCGGGCTGCCTTGCTGGGAACCTTGTAAGATTTCCAGGGTAGGTCCGGTGCTATTTTTCTTGCAAGGTTCCCTGCGTGCTACCTGCGTTGGCCAATCGTGAGGCGTTTCGTTTGTGACGTCAGACGCGGAAAGCTTGGGCGGGAAGGCTATGTTGATAGTCGCTTTTCTGCTGTTGTGAGGTGCGGTACGAAGTTCTTATAATTATTAAATAATGGCACCGCAGTGGTCCAAGCAAGCGATTGAAGCATTGATATGTACGTATAGGGAACAACAGTGTCTATACGTCGTGAAAAGCGCAAACTATTGTAATAAACTCCTTTGAAAAGACAGAGTACCTAACCAATGTAAAAGAGGCACCGAACATGTTTACAAAGTATGGCCAGATAAAGAAGGTTTCTAATTTCAAATATTTAGGGGAAATCATCCAGCCCAATGCTTCAGATAAAGAAGGAAATAAAACAAGAACAAGAAAAATGGAAATGGCATTCCAGCTAACAAAGAACGTGTACAACAAGAAGTCAGTATCAATTAACGCAAAAATAAGGCACTACAACACTGTGATTAAGCCAGAGTGTCTGTATGCATCTCAATGTTTAGCAATGAACACTAACAAGGAAATGGAAGCTATAGCAAAAAAGGAGCGAAAAATCATTAGAAGAGTACTTGGGCCGAGGTTTGAGAATGGGACTTGGAAGCTTAGAAGTAATAGAGAAGTGTATGACAAAATTGAGAAAGTGGGAGATACTATGAGGAAGAGAAGAGTAAGCTTTTACGCCCATTTGAAAAGAATGAATGATGAAAGGCTGACAAAGAAAATATTCATGTTTTTTGACAAGAACCCCAGAACCCAAATTACCTGGTTCAAAGAAGTCAAAGCAGACTTAGAGGAGATGGGTATAGGAGAAGATGATATAACCAACAGAGACTTAATGAGAGACAAAATTCAACATTTTGAAGGATTTGAAGTGAAGAAGAGAAGAACTGGAGGAACAGTGTGGACAGAAGACCGAAGGGAGCAGCACAGAGAGAGGATGAAGACATACTGGCAGAAGAGAAAAGAGGAGGAGCGCAATAGGAGAAATGTACATTGAAAAATAGTTGTTTAACGCGGTCCCTAGACGGCCAAAATCGGAAAAAAAACACTTGCGTGCAGAGGCACTCGAAAGAGTTGCAAATACCAATACATCCATCGTATAACATTTGCAAAGGATGTACGATCTTCTATCCTATAAAATAAAGTCGTATACAACAGTCATTATCGGTATATTTATAAAATCAAACAGTAATGAAATGGTGATACTTTTCAAACAAAAGTACGTGTTATGCGAATTAACCTCAACTCTTTATGAAGCATGGAGAGCACACCTTTTCCAGCAGCCATCTTCGTTCGATACAACATGCAGCCGATCTTGCACCGTGGGAGAGCTTCGGCATGGAGGATAGCCGCCTCCATTCCCTGCAAGCCGGCAGGCATGCACGCCATCTCGCAAACTTGCGCCGAACCTTGCTCCGCGTGAGACGGGCTTAGAAGCGAGGGAGCTTGGTCAGATCCGTGGCTGCTGGGGCGAACCAAACGTGTCGCGCAGCCATGAAATTGCATTCTGTCGATTTTCCGCTGCCGCTGCCTCCGACTACCTCGCCACACACACGCACAGACACATACAGTAGTGATGGGAACAACCGAATGCAAATAACCGACTCATTCGGTTGCAGTTCGGCGTCATCTTTCATTCTTCTTGTTGAAACCAGTCTAGGGGCAACCAAATGAAAGCAACAGATACAGTCCATTGTACTTTTGCATGCTGACCTAATTTTTTTCATTCCATCTTTTATTGCTTTGAGCGGAGCGACTAGAGGAACCCCTCAGAAATCGCGCAACGGAATTTTGTCCGAAATTTCATAGCCAAACAAAGAGTGGAAAGTGGACAAATTATTTTATTGAATTGAAACTAGATTTAGCAGCACGAGTTCTTTGTGAGCTATAAATTCTTTACTGGGGCAACGGCCTTGCCGCAGTGGCTACACCGGTTCCTGTGAGATCACCAAAGGTAAGCGCTGTCGGGCGTGGTGGGCACTTGGATGGTTGACCATCCAGGCCGCCATGCGATGTTGCCGTTTTTCGGGGTGCACTCAGCCTCGTGATGCCAATTGAGGAGCTACTCGACCGAATAGTAGCGGCTTCGGTCAAGAATACC
Source organism: Schistocerca cancellata (assembly GCF_023864275.1). NCBI lineage: Eukaryota > Metazoa > Arthropoda > Insecta > Orthoptera > Acrididae > Schistocerca > Schistocerca cancellata. The sequence continues at coordinate 39,714,855 of NC_064633.1, read as the reverse complement.
ATCATAACGACCGGGAGAGCGGTGAGCTGACCCCACGCCCCTCCTATCCGCATCCTCCACTGAGGATGACACGGCGGTCGGATGGTCCCGGTAGGCCACTCGTGGCCTGAAGACGGAGTGCTTTATTCTTTATAAAAAAAAATGCCGATGGATTAATATAGCTCATGGTTTTCGAACAGAAATATGAAAATAAAAAAACTGAAAACTAAGCGCTCAGATGTTTTGTGAAATAATTTGGCTGATATTAAGAAGTAAAGCAGATCAGAAAAAAAATGACGTACCTTTGAATGAACTCGAAATTTACCAGAAAAACACTGTCTAGTACTCTTAAAAATGCAATTTAAACATTGAACTTTAAATTGTCAGTCGCCACTTCATTTTCTGTGTGCGATTTCGAGCATCATTCAAAGATGCGTCAGTGTTACTTCAGTCTAAGAGGAGCGTTCAATAAGTAATGGAATAGATTTTTTTTCTCGGTTGCAAAAATGCGGAATTTGTTGTGAGACGTTGTGGAATATTCTGTCTTCAGCCGTTGTAGTTTCATTAAGTTCCTATAGGTGGCGGCGTTTTACTTAGCCTGTCATTGAGTTTCTTTTGGCGGAAAACCGGAGCATCGCAGATATTCATAACAAGCACTCCGTCATCAGGCCACAAGTCGCCCATCCGGTCCATCCGACCTCAGCTGAGGATGCGGATAGGAGGGGCGTGTGGTTAGCACACCGCTCTCCCGGTCGTTAGATGGTTTTCTTTGACCGGAGCCGCTACTATTCGGTCGAGTAGCTCCTACATCTACATCTACATTTATACTCCGCAAGACACCCAACGGTGTGTGGCGGAGGGCACTTCACGTGCCACTGTCATTGCCTCCGTTTCCTGTTCCAGTCGCGTATGGTCCGCGGGAAGACCGTCTGCCGGAAAGCGTCCGTGCGCGTTCGAATCTCTCTAATTTTACATTCGTGACCTCCTCGGGAGGTATAAGTAGGGGGGAAGCAATATATTCGATACCTCATCCAGGAACGCACCCTCTCGAAACCTGGACAGCAAGCTACACCGCGATGCAGAGCGCCTCTCTTGCAGAGTCTGCCACTTGAGTTTGCTAAACATCTCCGTAACGCTGTCACGCTTACCAGATAACCCTGTGACGCAACGCGCCGCTCTTCTTTGGATTTTCTCTATCTCCTCTGCCAACCCGGCCTGGTACGGATCCCACACTGATGAGCAATACTCAAGTATAGGTCGAACGAGTGTTTTGTAAGCCACCTCCTTTGTTAATGGACTACATTTCCTAAGGACTCTCCCAATGAATCTCAACCTGGCACTCGCCTTTCCAACAATTAATTTTATATGATCATTCCACTTCAAATCGTTCCGCATGCATACTCCCAGATATTATACAGAAGTAACTGCTAACAGTGTTTGTTCCGCTATCATATAATCATACAGTGAAGGATCTTTCTTTCTATGTATTCGCAATACATTACATTTGTCTATGTTAAGGGTCAGTTGCCACTCCCTGCACCAAGTGCCTATCCGCTGCAGATCTTCCTGCATTTCGGTGCAATTTTCCAATGCTGCAACTTCTCTGTATACTACAGCATCATCCGCGAAAAGCCGCATGGAACTTCCGACACTATCTACTAGGTCATTTACATATATTGTGAAAAGCAATGGTCCCATAACACTCCCCTGTGGCACGCCAGAGGTTACTTTAACGTCTGTAGACGTCTCTCCGTTGATAACAACATGCTGTGTTCTGTTTGCTAAAAACTCTTCAATCCAGCCACACAGCTTGCCTGATATTCCGTAGGCTCTTACTTTGTTTATCAGGCGACAGTGTGGAACTGTATCGAACGCCTTCCGGAAGTCAAGAAAAATAGCATCTACCTGGTAGCCTGTATCTAATGTTTTCTGGGTCTCATGAACAAATAAAGCGAGTTGGGTCTCACACGATCGCTGTTTCCGGAATCCATGTTGATTCCTACATAGTAGATTCTGTGTTTCCAAAAACGACATGATACGCGAGCAAAAAACATGTTCTAAAATTCTACAACAGATCGACGTCAGAGATATAGGTCTATAGTTTTGCGCATCTGCTCGACGACCCTTCTTGAAGACTGGGACTACCTGTGCTCTTTTCCAATCATTTGGAACCTTCCGTTCCTCTAGAGACTTGCGGTACACGGCTGTTAGAAGGGGGGCAAGTTCTTTCGCGTACTCTGTGTAGAATCGAATTGATATCCCGTCAGGTCCAGTGGACTTTGTTGAGTGATTCCAGTTGCTTTTCTATTCCTTGGACACTTATTTCGATGTCAGCCATTTTTTCGTTTGTGCGAGGATTTAGAGAAGGAACTGCAGTGTTGTCTTCCTCTGTGAAACAGCTTTGGAAAAGCTCCTCAGTTGGCATCACGAGGCTGAGTGCACCCCGAAAGAGTGGCAACAGCGTATGGCGGCCCAGATGGTCACCCATCCAAGTGCCTTCCACGCCCGACAGCGCTTAACTCCGGTGATCTGACAGGAACCGGTGTATCCACTGCGGCAAGGCCGTTGCCCAGGTATTCATAAGCGCTTGCAGGAGGTCTATGGAGACCTGACAGTGAACAAAAGCATGTTGGGTCGTTACGCGAGGCTTCTGTCATAATCTCAACAACCTATTCGATTTCCCGCATGTCGGCCCGCCGCACAGAGCTGTGCCTGCTGCAATAATGGAACGTGCGGACACTCTCATTTGGGTTAATCGACGGATCACAATCAAACATCTCGCTGGACAGCTGAACGTCTCTGTTGGTAGTGCTGTCACACTAGTCCACCAGTTGGGTACTCAAGGGTGTTTGCCCGCTAGGTTCCTCGCTGCCTACCAGAAGACCATAAAGAGCAACGTAGGACCATCTGTGAGGAATTGCTTGCACACTACGAGGGTGGTCGTTACAATTTTTTGTCGAACATCGTCACAGGCGATGAAACATAGTCCATCACTTCCAACTTCTAACAACCCTACCGCAACAAAGGTCAAAATATAATAATGATTGTGGTGTTGCTCACGCTGCTAAATACTGCATTTTCGGGCAACAACAAAGTTATTATGTAGCAGGTGTCATTAGAGCCCAGTTAATAAAGTCATTTCATGTAATAATGAATAAACTAGGCACTCATCTTTTCGTGTTTCCCACGCTGGTCTCGTTGTAAAATCATGGCACAGTCGTCGAAAATCTAGGTGGTGATGATTCCAAGGTCGGATGCAGAGAGGCCTGGGTTTTATTCTGCTATATTCAAAAGTTTTATAGATGTGTTTCGCAAACCATTCTTGAAGATTGCACTTTTGCAGGAGAATGGTGATGTAAAAAAAGTAATCAGCACTCCGAATTTAAGTTACACTTCTTTTTTGTTACTTTCGCTGCGATGTCACGTAACACAGAAACATACTTGAAAACATCTTCCTCACTGTTAAGTTCACATTTTATAAACTGGCTACAAATTGCGTCTTTCCAACATGACGTCCAAGACTTGACTTCCTCAAGGTCCGGCTCTCTAACTAAATAACCGCTTACGCGTCCTAAAATCAGAGTTACAAGTACGTCAAAGATCATAGTGACAAAAGAAAGAATACACATAAGAATAATATCATTGCAATACAAACATATTGATGTATCAAAGTACCTCTACATTAATGAAATCAAATGTGAATGTTGACTCAAAATATGTCATCTACTTTACAGAAACACAGTAGAATATTGCTGGTATCGAGAGGTTCAGGTGAGCTGCCGTAATGGTTACATAATTCAAGTACCATTACAAACTGGAGACAAAACAGCAATCCATAAAGTGGCGCCACACCCCTTCTCCTCCGAAGAAAACTTTCAGTGCAGCACCCTCAGCCGGTGAAGATCTGGGACGTTACTGTGACGGTGGTGCTGGCGTCCTGCTGGTAAAGACCACTATGACCTGGGACTTTTCTGCCGGCATGGAGCGCTGAGACGAAACTACTCACTTCGCTGAGTCGGGCGCGAATGGGTATGTGCGCGGCCCTGCCGGTCGCGCTCTCTGCTGAGACGGGCACGCTGCTTCTGCTTTGACGAGAGCCGTTTGTACAGGTCCTCGTGGTTGGCAAGCTGCCCGCACAGCCACCTGGTGTGCAGAGGAATCGACCGCCAGGCGGATACAACAGCACTATTGATAGATTTACCTTCGTACAGTGTTTACCTACTTAAAATGGACGACTCATCCATGTTTAACGAAATGACAAATCCGAAATACAGTGCCCAGAATAGTAGTCTCATAAGTACATGGTGATTAACCGTCAGACGTATAAAATCGAATTGGGTAGTATTGGACTGTGAACAAAATTTGAAATAATTTCGGTGATTATTATAGTTTCTGACACTTCCACAGTAACACACTATGTGTAGTACAGTAAACAATGGCAGACTAACGGCAGACGATATCCTGCTAATGTTTCCGATAGAAATTGACCGGTACTTGCTCGGAACCAGCAACCATGAGAACAACAAAGACATAAAAATTCCAAAAACAAATACGTTTTTTGGCATTGCTAAATTTCGCACTGAAATTCTCAAACAAGTTCGTTGTTGTTGTTGTGGTCTTCAGTCCTGAGACTGGTTTGATACAGCTCTCCATGCTACTCTATCCTGTGCAAGTTTCTTCATCTCCCAGCACCTACTGCAACCTACATCCTTCTGAATCTGCTTAGTGTATTCATCTCTTGGTCTCCCTCTACGATTTTTACCCTACACGCTGCCCTCCAATACGAAATTGGTGATCCCTTTATGCCTCAGAATATGTCCTACCAACCGATCCCTTCTTCTAGTCAAGTTGTGCCACAAACTCTTCTTCTCCCCAATCCTATTCAATACCTCCTCATTACTTATATGATCTATCCATCTAATCTTCAGCATTCTTCTGTAGCACCACATTTCGAAAACTTCTATTCTCTTCTTGTCCAAACTATTTATCGTCCATGTTTCACTTCCACACATGGCTACACTCCATACAAATACTTTCAGAAACGACTTCCTGACACTTAAATCTATATTCGATGTTAACAAATTTCTCTTCTTCAGAAACGCTTTCCTTGCCATTGCCAGTCTACATTTTATATCCTCTCTACTTCGACCATCATCAGTTATTTTGCTCCCCAAATAGCAAAACTCCTTTACTACTTGAAGTGTCTCATTTCCTAATCTAATTCCGTCAGCATCACCCGACTTAATTCGACTACATTCCATTATCCTCGTTTTGCTTTTGTTGACGTTCATCTTATATCCTTCGTTCAAGACACTGTCCATTCCGTTCAACTGCTCTTCCAAGTCCTTTGCTGTCTCTGACAGAATTATAATGTCATCGGCGAACCTCAAAGTTTTTATTTCTTCTCCATGGATTTTAATACCTACTCAGAATTTTTCTTTTGTTTCCTTCACTGCTTGCTCAATATACAGATTGAATAACATCGGGGAGAGGCTACAATCCTGTCTCACTCCCTTCCCAACCACTGATTCCATTTCATGCCCCTCGACTCTTATAACTGCCATCTGGTTTCTGTACAAATTGTAAATAGCCTTTCGCTCCCTGTATTTTACCCCTGCCACCTTTAGAATTTGAAAGAGAGTATTCCAGTCAATATTGGCAAAAGCTTTCTCTAAGTCTACAAATGCTAGATACGTAGGTTTGCCTTTCCTTAATCTAGCTTCTAAGATAAGTCGTAGGGTCAGTATTACCTTACGTGTTTCTATATTTCTACGGAAACCAAACTGATCTTCCCCGAGGTCGGCTTCTACCAGTTTTCCCATTCGTCTGTAAAGAATTCGCGTAAGTATTTTGCATCCGTGACTTATTAAACTGATTGTTCGGTAATTTTCACATCTGTCAGCACCCTCTTTCTTTGGGATTGGAATTATTATATTCTTCTTTAAGTCTGAGGGTATTTCGCCTGTTTCATACATCTTGCTCACCAGATGGTAGAGTTTTGTCAGGACTGGCTCTCCCAAGGCCGTCAGTAGTTCCAATGGAATGTTGTCTACTCCGGGGGCCTTGTTTCGACTCAGGTCTTTCAGTGCTATACAAGTTCGTATATGTAATTAACTTACGTAATGTTAGAGTCTTAGTCGTACCTAGTCATATCTAGATGACAAATTTACGAGATATCGTAGACTTTGCTGAGACTGCCATGTATCAGCTGATAACACGTCGCGTGACCTTTTCGTGAGTGCTTTTATCTGGGATTAACACAATGCGCAAGGTAATCGACAAACAGCTCGACGTTCCGTATACATTTTCGAAAATCGCCCAATATCAGCCATCTAAAATAATCTAATTCGTGAAGGCTATGTGTGGCAGCTGCTTGTCATTTAGCTGCAAAACGTACGTATTAGACATCAACCAGCATTGCTTTGACGTAGGAGTGATAGCAAGCAAGAAGAAAATATGAGGGACAACGATAAACATTGTCCATATACACTATGTGATCAAAAGTATCCGGACACCTGGCTGAAAGTGACTTACAACTTAGTGGCGCCCTCCATCGGTAATGATGGAAATTAATATGGTGTTGGCCTACACTTAGGCTTGACAGCTTCCACTCTCGCAGGCATACGTTCAGTCAGGTTCAAATGGCTCTGAGCACTATGGGACTTAACATCTATGGTCATCAGTCACCTAGAACTTAGAACTGCTTAAACCTAACTAACCGAAGGACATCACACACATCCATGCCCGAGGCAGGATTCGAACCTGCGACCGTAGCGGGTTCAGTCAGGTGCTGGAAGGTTTCTTGCGGAATGGCAGCCCATTCTTCACGGAGTGCTGCACTGAGGAGAGGTCTTCGATGCCTGTCGGTGAGGCCTGGCATGAGGTCAGCGTTCCAAAACATCCCAAAGGTGTTCTATAAGATTCAGGTCAGGACTCTGGGCAGGCCAGTCCATCCAGGGATGTTATCGTCGTGTAACCACACAGCCACAGGCCGTGCATTAGGAACAGGTGCTCGGTCGTGTTGAAAGATGCAATCGCCATCCCGGAATTGCTCTTCAATAGTGGGAAGCAGGAAGGTGGTTAAAACACCAATGTAGGCCTGTGCTGTGACAGTGCCACGCAAAATAACTAGGGGTGAAAGCCCCTGCATGAAAAACACGACCACACAATAACACCACCGTCTCCGTATTTTACTGGTGGCGCTACACACACTGGCGGATAACGTTCACCGGGCATTCGCCGTACCCACACCCTGCCATCGGATCGCCACATTGTGTACCGTGATTCGTCACTCCACACAACGTTTTTCCACTGTTCAATCGTCCAATGTCCTCCTTACACAATACGAGGCGTCGTTTGGTATTTACCGGCGTGATGTGTGGCTTGTGAGCATCCGCTCGACCATGAAATCCAAGTTTTCCCACCTTCCGGCGAACTGTCATAGTACTTGCAGTGGCTCCTGATGCAGTTTGGAATTCCTGTGTGATGGTCTGGATAGATGTCTGCCTATTACACATTACGGCCCTCTTCAACTGTCGGCGGTCTCTGTCAGTTAACAGACGAGATCGGCCTGTACGCTTTTGTGCTGTACGTGTCCACTTCACATCACATCGTAAACAGTGGGCCTAGGGATGTTTAGGAGAGTGAAAACCTTGCGTACAGACGTATGACACAAGTGACACTCAGTCACCTGACCTCGTTCGAAGTCCGCGAGTTCCGCAGAGCGCACCATTCTGCTCACTCACAATGTCGCTGATATGGAGTACCTGGCAGCACAATGCACCTAATGTGAAAAACGTATGTTTATGGGGGTGTCCGGATAGTTTTGATCTCATAGTGTAAATGGAGGTCTTGCAAAAGGCCAAGTTAGCTCTTACCTATAGACATATACTATAATTCTTTCGACCAAACGTGCATACCTTCTGCAAAACTTTTGAGTTAGTTCTGGGCACTTTCGAACTTAGAAGGCATTTTCAAGCAACGCTCGTGAATGGGAGACATCGAAAACGTGATTAGAGGCATATAGGGTGCAAAATTCATACACACATCTACGATGTCGTGACAGGAACAATAGTTTTAACACAAATAGACATCGAGTCGAACTGAGATTGGATTGTACGAGAGCTGATCAACAATGACTGCCATTGATTTTTTCGTGTAGCTCCGTGATAGTATGCTATCTGTACAATGAATATTTGAAAGTTTTTATGTATAATGTCTAAATGTGAGAGCACTCTAGTATCGGTGGGTTGATAGTTAACGTTCTTCGCGTTCTGCTTACGAAACAGCGACGTGCAGTGTCTCATTGCTGATGGAGAGCAACGCGTTTCTGATGATAGTGAAGGGAAACAAGCCAGCAGAGTGTGGAAAACCGCCAGGTTCTCGCACAACAAAAAAAGTGGAAATTTTTCCACCGGCAGGGAAAGTGATGATGATCACATTTTTTGACTGTCATGGAATGATTTACTCGTACGAGATTGCAGTTGCCCCTCACACTACTGTTACAGCAGCAAACTAAACCTCAGTATTGGCTAAACCGAAGAAACATTTTGCAAGGAAACGACCAGAACTTTCCCTGACTCGATGGCGACTTCATTGTGACAATGTGCAGCCTCATTTCGCAAATCAGTTCGTGCAGTTTCTGCTAAGTTCAACATTACCCATGTTCCGCATCTGCCTTATAGTCCCGATCTTGCATCCTGTGATTTTTTTTATTCTCATCACCAAAGGCATAAAGCTACGGGGCATTCGATTTGAGAACTCTGAAGATTGCTCGAGAAAATGTGAGGCGACTCTCAACGACCTGCCGAAGAATGGCCTACACTGAGTGTTCGAGGACTGGCAGAGACGCTATAAGAAGTGAACTACTGGCCATTAAAATTGCTACACCACGAAGATGGCGTGCTACAGACGCGAAATTTAACCGACAGGAAGAAGATGCTGTGAGCTTTGTAGAGCATTCACACAAGGTTGGCGCCCGTGGCGATATCTACAACATGCTGACATGAGGAAAGTTTCCATCTGATTTCTCATACACAAACAGCAGTTGACCAGCGTTGCCTGGTGAAGCGTTGTTGTGATGCCTCGTGTAAGGAGGAGAAATGCGTACCATCACGTTTCCGACTTTGATAAATGTCGGATTGTAGCCTATCGCGATTGCGGTTTATCGTATCGCGTTATTGCTGCTCGCATTGGTCGAGATCCAATGACTGTTAGCAGAATATGGAATGGGTGGGTTCGGGAGGGTAATACGAAACGCCGTGCTGGATCGCAACGGCCTCGTATCACTAGCAGTCGAGATGACAGGCATCTCATCCGCATGGCTGTAACGGATCGTGCAGCCACGTCTCGATCCCTGAGTGGGGACGTTTGCAAGACAACAACAATCTGCAACAACAGTTCGACGACGTTTGCAGCAGCTTGGACTATCAGCTCGGAGACCATGGCTGCGGTTACCCTTGACGCTGCATCACAGACGAACGCCTGCGATGGTGTACTGAAAGACGAACCTGAGTGCACGATTGGCAAAACGTCAGTTTTTCGGATGAATCCAGGTTCTGTTTACAGCTTCAAGATGGTCGCATCCGTGTTTGGCGACATCGCGGTGAACGCACGTTAGAAGCGTGTATTCATCATCGCCATACTGGCGTATCACCCTGCGTGATGGTATGGGGTGCCATTGGTTACACGTCTCGGTCACCTCTTGTTCGCACTGACGGCACTTTTAACAGTGCACGTTACATTTCAGATGTGTTACAACCCGTGGCTCTACCCTTCATTCGATCCCTGCGGAACCCTACATTTCAGCAGGATAATACACGACCGCATGTTGCAGGTCCTGTATGGGCCTTTATGGTTACAGAAAATGTTCGATTTCTGCCTTGACCAGCACATTCTCCACATCTCTCACCAATCGAGCAACTGGCTCGTCACAATATACCAGTCACTGCTCTTGATGAACTGTGGTATCCTGTTGAAGCTGCATGTGCAGCTGTACCTGTACACGCCATCCAAGCTCTATTTGACTCAATGCCCAGGCGTATCAAGGCCGTTATTACGGCCAGAGGTAGTTGTTCTGGGTACTGATTTCTCAGGATCTATGCACCTAAATTGCGTGAAAATGTAATCACATGTCAGTTCTAGTATAATATACTTGTCCAATGAATACCCGTTTATCATCTGCATTTCTTCTTGGTGTAGCAATTTTAATGGCCAGTAGTGTACACGCGAGTAGGAGGGGAGTACTTTGCAAAAGTTCATGTAAACAATGAAATGCAGTAATAAAGTTTCGTGAAAAAATTAAGTCCCAGTCGTCGGTGATCAACCCTCATACTGCGTATACAGGTGCGTCATTACGTGCTGCTTCAGTTACGTGTGACATTCACACCATTCACTAAGGCTGCTGAGTGGTGGCGCAACCGAGTCTCGTGACTGCTTGACCGAGTGTTTTGAGCGGGCGAGGGATGTGAGACCCACTCCTGTGTCCAGTACTGACGTTGGCCCACGGCTGTCGACGCCCGCAGCAGCCACATAGACAGCGGCCAGCAGCTGGACTGCGTGGGAGGCCTGTGAGGGCGGATGTACTCGTCCTTAAGGTTCCTGTCGACCACGTCTGAAGCATCGTCGTACAGTGCACCTCGCACTTTGGACCGTGATTTATTTTCAAAGAATATTGTTAAGAATCTATTTCATTTACTAGAGATTCACCAAGAACATTAACACATTTAATCACACTATGTAAGCATGGAAGTAGTTGCCAGGGAGTAACTGATGAAAGCATAACCAAATTCCTTTTTAACAAATGGGAATTTTATTCACTTTAATAGTGGCTAAAAGAATTTTTTTTAAAGAAACCGATTTAAAATTATAATCTGAAAGCACCCTCTAAATATAAAAGACGCAGAAAGAAACAAGTTTTGACTGTATGCGCTTTCGGGCAGAGAACCTTGCCGCTCCCTTTTGACACGGCCGTAGTTACTACCGCTCACAACAGCTTCTGAAAGAATACACTGGTGCAAATCCGCAACACAGCGAATAACTTTAAACTAAGAGTTTTAACAATTTGCCGGCCGGTGTAGCCGTGCGGTTCTAGGCGCTTCAGTGTGGAACCGCGCGACCGCTACGGTCGCGGGTTCGAATCCTGCCTCGGGCATGGACGTGTGTGATGTCCTTAGGTTAGTTAGGTTTAAGTAGTTCAAAGTTCTAGGGGACTGATGACCACAGATGTTAAGTCCCATAGTGCTGAGAGCCATTTGAACCATTTTTTTAAGAATTTACACAAGCACACAAACTATGCACCCCCCGTAGGTGGGATGGAAATGGTATAAAACACCGAAGGTGCAAATTGATTTTAACTTCTAAGAATAGTCTTACGGTGAAAGCGTGGCAACTTTATATACTAAAATGATCATTTAAATAAAAGCCCATGAAATCCAATCTTATATAAAATTCTACAAGGTTGGCCAAACAATAGTTAAGATGCTCTACAGTACACAGATACCGCCTCTCAAGATCATAGGCAATAATATCAAAGTTTCCAAAGATCAAAACATATTTCAGGTATTAGGCCGTTACACTCCGAGCAATAATTCGTTAACACATCAAATCCGACAAACATGACAGAGGCAGCTCCTAACGTACGGTATATTGATAGGGAGATTACCGAACAACCCGAACCGCAGGTTACTCTAATCCACCCCTACTCCACAAGGGAAAAACGGACCACCCAATTCATAAACAACCACCTTCTCGCGGGTCGGAAAACGGAGAAGAGTGGTGGGACGACCCCAAAGCAAAATGGGTAGTGACCTCACCAAGAAAACAAGTAGAATTTAACAAGAGTAAATCAAGCAACATATCACCAATCGCTTAACTTCTATTAAACTGCGATGTCTCGAGAAGACCTGGCGCAGCAGCCCCAAATCGCTCTCCCGAACCGTCCGCTGCCAGCCGCTTCAACGGACGCAGGAAGGCGCGCCGATCTCCCGTCTCACGGCGTCGCAGTTCGCACCGGGCAGACTGATGTCGTGGGTTGACTCCTGTTGCTCTCGTGTCGACCGCGAAGTCACTACGCCTCGCTATACGCCGCGGCCCACTGGACTCACGTGGCGACCTCACATGCGCCGACGGGCAAGTCATCTTGTGTGTCAGTGCGCGACCGACCAACCGATCGATCCAACCGCCAATGACCATTGCCTGAGCAAACTCGAGCAGACTGGCGGCCTAACGCGCAGACTCAGATGCAGGAACTAAACCCCGACCGGGCGACCACTCGCTGAGTTCTGTTACTGGTGGAGTGGAAAGACATTTTGCCAGCTTTAAAGGTTGATCCGAACGACAGACAGACACTAACTGCCTAACAAATGCGGACGAGAGACTGACCCAGACTGACCGACTGGCGGGTTCATAGCGCCCCTTAAATGCACGTGAACAGGCAATATTTCCCCTTTCCCACCAGAGGGAGACACCAAAGTTGCGACTGCCACAGCGGCGCCACCGCCAGAAACGGAGGGCGACTGCTTCACACTACGCGCTGCGGCGCGCTCTTCAAAACAGAAATTTTTACACCGGCTCAGTAAGGGACAGGAAGGTGGCTGCGTCTACGTGTCTGATGATATGGTAGTAGTTACCGATTTTTATGATATTCTAAATTCCATACTCTGACTTTGTTTCCTGGAAGGGGGTGAGCCAGCAGAGGCGCTCCGTTGCTGGGTGGAGTGCGCGGCTGTAATGAGGACAAGTGCGCCAGTGTAGGGCGGGCGTTCGCCGTGGCTACGCTGCGCCGTGCCCCCGCAGCAGCAGATCGGCCATTGTGGCGGCGGACAAAGCGCGCCGGTTTATCTGCCGCTTTCATTACGCCGTACGCTGCCCCCCCCTCCCCCCCCCCCCCCCTTGCGCTCGCCGGCCGTGCAGTTCTTGTTCCAGGTTACGCACGGCTCTGCGCCTTATCTGTCAGCCGCCAGCCGCCCGTCCCGCGCAACCTGCAGCGGACGTGTGACACGAGTAAACAAAAGTATAACGCGGCACACAGTCAGTCAGCAGCAGCAGCAGCAGCGGTTCAGATATCGGGACACAGTGTGGCGCACGCTGCAAATCAATGTCGTATTGCAGCGGTCATACGCTGCGTCCCGTAAACCAGCCACACGCCGTGTGGTGCAACATTCATAGTGTTCCAGAACTGTTTCCTCCCCTTTGTGTTCCACTGCACGGCACGCTGGACGACCACAATCTACAGGGTGAAAAGCATTTGAACCGACAAACTCTGGGAGGTTGTGGGGTACATCAAAACAAATATTTTTCCCTAATGTCATTTTTTCCTGTGGGGAGTATTTAACCCTGTAGACGAAGATTTCTCTGGCAGAAAATTAATTAAACCAACAAACAGTTTTACATTTTCTTATCACAAACAGACAACACATTAACACAACCCAATTTCAATTACAGTATATTTTCAAAAACGCCTCCATTGACAAAGGCTATACCGTTGGATCATGTTCTGTCTGACACAGGCAAAAACCCCAGGAGTATCCTGAACTGTTCCTGCTGCTGCTACTATCCGGGCAACCAGATCCCCTTCTGATGCAACAGGGGTTGCGTAAACAAGGTTGCGCATCTCTCCCCACACAAAAAAGTCCAGAGGGGATCGAACAGGCGACCACCTCTGCCAATCCACGTTCCTGGGAACCGTCGGTCCAGGAATCGACTCACACGACGACTGAAATGTGCCGGCGCCCCGTCATGTTGGAACCACATGCGTTGTCTTCTAGGGAGCGGGACGTCTTCCAGCAATTCTGGCAATGCTCTGGAGAGAAAATTGTAGTAATGCCTGCCATTTAATGGCCTACGTAGCAGATACGGCCCAATTAAACAGTCCCCAACAACACCGACCCACACATTAACGAAGAACCGCACTTGATGAGCACTAATAACTGTCGCATGTGGGTTATCCTCACTCAATACATGCGAATTGTGCATGTTGATGACTCCAGCACGCCCGAACGTTGCTTAATCGGTAAACAACAAAGAGGATGGAAATGTAGGATGCATTTCACACTGTTCCAGGTACCACTGCGAAAACTGTGCTCTGGATTGATAATCAACTGGTTCCAGGCTGTGGACACGCTGTAAGTGAAATGGACGTAACAAATGCTCTCGCAGGACTGTTCTTACATTCGTCTGATTCGTCCCCCATGTTAGGTAGATTTGCACGAGTGCTGATTGAAGGATCCCGCTCCACATGCTGCAAGACAGTTTCCTCAAATTGCACCGTTCTTACCGTACGATGGCGTCCCTGTCCAGGTAATCTGCTAAATAACACGGTCTCTCGCAGACGTTGGTACATAGCAGCAAAGGCTGTATGATGCGGGATACGGCGATTAGGGTATTGTTGTTGATAAACCCGCTGTGGAGTTCGTCCGTTGTGGTGCGCTACGTAGTACGCTTCAACCATATCAGTGTACCCACTCCAGGGGTATCGCTCCATTAGTAAACAGAGACAATGCACTGCTACACTGGTGGACAGCAGTTGCCTACAACTGAAGAGCGTAATACGGCCTCTAAGAACTGAAGAGCGTAATACGGCCTCTATCGTTGTAGGTAATCCTCATAGGAAAAAAAAGACATTAGTGAAAAATATTTGTTTTGATGTCCCCTGCAAGCTGCCAGAGTTTGTCGGTTTAAATACTTTTCACCCTGTATAGGTCTTTCCCAGAGTCTACCCTGTTGTGTGAGGTCCGCCGTTTTTCATAATTTGGCAAATTTATTTCGTTTTACCTTTGTGCACGGACACACATCCTGGCGTCACAGTTGTCAGTTAACTAGAGGGGGGAGAAACTGTGCACCGCCTGCCTCTGAATCGTGTAAGGCAGGCTTTACCAACGCTTCCCCATAGACCGCGGGCGCTTCGGCTCGCCCGCCGGGCAAGACTCAACTTCCACACAGAAGTTGCAGTCTCCCCTGCACAACGGCCAAAGGCCGGTCACGTGATTCCATCTACACATGGACAGGAGACGGGGCGTGACTGCCAGCGCTCCTGGTGTTACTTGAGTGTACTGTGTTGCGTTTCCCGCCGGAAAACAAACACACTCTCGCCTGCTTTGTGTCTGTAAGCAAAACCAGCAAAGTGCACTACAGCCAGATTACACAGATTCTTTTCAGGTTTTTACTACGAGTTTTTTAAAAACGTACAGCCCAAAGAGAGCCTAGAAGATTAAGTTTCTCAAAATAAATATTTTTCTTATTAACTTTCGTGTATAGCGAACATGAGTCTCTACTGTGATGTTTTTATTGCTCAAAATAAAATGTCTGTGACAAAATTTCCGAAGGTGTCGGCTTTAATTTCGTATACGGCAGTTAAAAAGGCTTAAGGTCGTGAAATTTCCACTTTAATGTGCTGTAACGAATTGGCTATTTCTTTGTACGTAAACATTTAGCAGATGCAAACAGTTCATTGTTCGTTTCGTTTCTTTATTAAAGTTGCTGTCTGCTGGTGTTCTTGTGAGATTTTTTTCCACATACTTCAAGCGTTATGTTCATAATATATCCGTGTCTTAGGCTGATATAACATTTAATGCATAGTTTGGCTATACATGGGATATGACTTTTCAGAGTTTTAGAGTCAGCTGAAGAATGAGTTTCCAGCATTTTGTCCATTTGCTGCTCAAATAGGATACAATAATTACTGAACTGTCAATATTTTCCATACAGTCGTCCTCACCAAACTGCTGAATGGTTTTAAAGCTTTGTACAATAACCACATATATTTGCTGCCATGACAAACTCTGTTGCCATTATTATGAATTACCTAATGTATCTATTGCATATCCAAAATGTGTGTGTGTTATTAGCTTTGGAAACTTGTTCTTTTGAATAACATAGTACACTCAAGTAAAACCAGGAGCGCTGGCAGTCACGCCCCGCCTCCTGTCCGTGTGGAGATGGAATCACGTGACCGGCCTTTGGCCGTTATGGAGGGGAGACTGCAAATTCTGTGTGGAAGTTGAGTCTTGCCGCCCGCCGGCATCGTTCTGCGCATGCGCGAACGAGTTGACCAAGCTTCCCAGCATGCAGTTCGGATGGTTCAAGAAATCTCACATGGACCGCAAAAGGCCCGCGTCAGCCGTATTGAGAATTTCAAAAATGTGCCTTTACAGAGAAAAACTTCGTAGTGGTGGTAGGCGGCTCCAGGAAGGCAGCTGGCATAACATTTGTGACAGATAGTTGGCTACCTGCAGGCGCCTCGAGCGACTCCGACCGTTTTTCTCTGTAAAGGCACATTATGAAGAATCTCAAAAAATGTGGGCGGTTGCCACCGTGGCTATCGTCGAACTGTGGGGGCCTTAGAGCAAGCCTTTGCCGTTTTATTGTCGCTTGACTCAATTTAGCATCCCTCGTGATCACGCCACAGGAGGGTGCGAAACAGGAGCACTGAAAATACGTAAGAACCCTTTGCTCCTTCAGATCACGTTCAAATTTCGTCGACTGGTTTCGAACACTCGCTAGTAGTTCCACCGTGTACACTAGAACAAATATTGCGGTCGCACTTCACTCCGAAGGGGTCCTAACTTTCCTTTAATTATGTCTATGGTCACAATCTTTTCTGTTTAACAGATTACCGGTTTCGGTCTTAAATGACCATCATGAGATCTGTTTCATAAAAACAAAGTCCTAGTGTACTGCAGACATAGTGATTAAAGATCTAAACCGGTAATCTGTTAAACAGAAAAGATTGTGACCATAGACGTAAATTAAAGGAAACTTATATTACATATACGGGTCACTGTGTTTTTTCGCGACGATGTCGCGGCTTGTGAAACCAAAGGAGTCCGACAAACATTCAGTGTGGTTGCAGCCCCACGATGTCACTAGCTGCAACCCAGTGACCTTTGCAACAGTTACCTCTCCCTGTTGATTCTCTCGTTCCATTCCTGCCTGCCGATGCCCGGGTTACCCCACAGGGCTTCCCATCACACTGATGGCATCTATATGCCTCCCAGGCTGTGTTTACCCCTTCTTTGTCAGATTGTACTCGTGAAGCGTCATCGAGATGTCAGCAGTATCAAAGATTGTCAAGAAATTTTTCGACTGCGAAATGTGTGGGAATCAACGTACCAAAGCAAGGGGTGCTTACAGAGACCTCCATTGTGCAACCCCCTATTCGTCTCGATTCTGAGCTGTGGTGTGTGTGAAATGTTTTGCTCCACCATTCACAAAAAAAAAAAAAAAAAAAAAAAAAAACCGCAGCATTTCAATCGTGGTGGTTGCGGTTCTGACTTCCATCGCAGACGCGTCAATAGGAGGAGTGAAATGAGGGTAACATGGAGTGTGATGACGTTCCCATCATGTGACACGCCCGCGGAGGCATTAAGCAGAATTGTGATGAAATGTGGTGCGAGTGTGATGTCGTTAATCCACTTTAGACGTCGCATGAACTTCTGCACTGTGCCTCTTCCTCGTATACGTCGACACCTTGCCGTTTGAACCGTCGTCGAGCCCGAGGGTGAAGTCGCAGGGCGACAACTTTCGCACCATTACAGAGGAAGTTTGCACGCCCATTTGAACTAAATTTCAAACTCATGCGTCGCAATGGGAGACAGTTACGGGGTTTCGAAAAAGTGACCCTTCAATTTTGTTGCACAGTATACTAACGACTGCCCTAGAACCCGATATACAGGGTTATTACAAATGATTGAAGCGATTTCACAGCTCTACAATAACTTTATTATTTGAGATATTTTCACAATGCTTTGCACACACATACAAAAACTGAAAAAGTTTTTTTAGGCATTCACAAATGTTCGATATGTGCCCCTTTAGTGATTCGGCAGACATCAAGCCGATAATCAAGTTCCTCCCACACTCGGCGCAGCATGTTCCCATCAATGAGTTCGAAAGCATCGTTGATGCTAACTCCCAGTTCTGGCACGTTTCTTGGTAGAGGAGGTTTTTAAACACTGAATCTTTCACATAACCCCACAGAAAGAAATCGCATGGGGTTAAGTCGGGAGAGCGTGGAGGCCATGACATGAATTGCTGATCATGATCTCCACCACGACCGATCCATCGGTTTTCCAATCTCCTGTTTAAGAAATGCCGAACATCATGATGGAAGTGCGGTGGAGCACCATCCTGTTGAAAGATGAAGTCGGCGCTGTCGGTCTCCAGTCGTGGCATGAGCCAATTTTCCAGCATGTCCAGATACACGTGTCCTGTAACGTTTTTTTCGCAGAAGAGGAAGGGGCCGTAAACTTTAAATCGTGAGATTCTACAAAACACGTTAACTTTTGGTGAATTGCGAATTTGCTGCACGAATGCGTGAGGATTCTCTACCGCGCAGATTCCCACATTGTGTCTGTTCACTTCACCATTAAGAAAAAATGTTGCTTCATCACTGAAAACAAGTTTCGCACTGAACGCATCCTCTTCCATAAGCTGTTGCAACCGCGCCGAAAATTCAAAGCGTTTGATTTTGTCATCGGGTGTCAGGGCTTGTAGCAATTGTAAACGGTAACGCTTCTGCTTTAGCCTTTTCCGTAAGACTTTCCAAACCGTCGGCTGTGGTACGTTTAGCTCCCTGCTTGCTTTATTCGTCAACTTCCGCGGGCTATGCGTGAAACTTGCCCGCACGCTCAACCGTTTCTTCGCTCACTGCAGGCCGACCCGTTGATTTCCCCTTACAGAGACATCCAGAAGCTTTAAACTGCGCATACCATCGCCGAATGGAGTTAGCAGTTGGTGAATCTTTGTTGAACTTCGTCCTGAAGTGTCGTTGCACTGTTATGACTGACTGATGTGAGTGCATTTTAAGCACGACATACGCTTTCTCGGCTCCTGTCGCCATTTTGTCTCACTGCGCTCTCGAGCGCTCTGGCGGCAGAAACCTGAAGTGCGACTTCAGCCGAACAAAACTTTATGAGTTTTTCTACGTATCTGTAGTGTGTCGTGACCATATGTCAATGAATGGAGCTACAGTGAATTTATGAAATCGCTTCAATCATTTGTAATAGCCCTGTACATTAGAGCGTCGATTATCCGAACGTCGGTCAACCGAACGATCGCTTAACCGAACTGTGTACTCGCTCGCACCTGTTACTCTCCCACCCTACCGTCCATCATCCCTCTCACTCCCAAACCAAGCAATAGATTGCCACGAATGTGATGAAGAAGACGTTCATGAATGGATGAATATCGATGATGCAGGTCCAGGTCACCAGATCGTGCAGGACAGCGAGATTGTAAACGCCGTCACTGATAAAGATGACGCCGCCAGCATCTCATCCATCAGTGCTCCAGAAAGTGAAGATGAAAGTATACCAACAGCTTCTGAGGCGTTCACTTGTTCAGATACTGCCTTGCGATGGTTTGAAGCACAAGATGAAAGTGACCAGTTTCAGATATCTGTAATGAAAAAAGTACGTGACTTAGCTGCTCGTAAGCGTGTAGGCGTGCTTAGACAGACCAAAATAAAGGATTTTTTTAAACGTTAATTTTGTATACTGTGTGTATTGTTCATGCAAAATGCGTATGTAATATGCCTATATTTTTGTTTAATAAACTGTGCCACATACTATATATTCCAACTGAAGTTGCCTTTGTATATTACTTTGTAATACTAAAAGAGATGCCTATTTTTATGAATAAATTTACTGTACAGTACTTCTTTTTGGGAAATAAACATGTACAGTTCGATTATCCGAACAAACCAGTTTTCCGAACACCCATGTCCCCCAATTACTTCGGATAATCGACGCTCTACTGTAAGTCGTAGGCTACCTGCCTAACGGTTCCAGAGGGAGTAAAATTTTGTTTTTCAGTATTTCGCGTAGTTACTGACCGAATTTAAAAACCCGAACGGTGTCATAATCTACTCAGTTAATAAGTATAACATTCTGTCAGAAGATTAACTCACTAAATTTAGTATACAAATTAGGAACATAGTATAATATGCCTTCAGGCAGGGTTCTTCAGGACGCGCAAATTACCCAGACTTTATTCCTCCAGTTTTGATGAGAGCACTTGGCGGCTTCCAGCAAACTATACACATAATTTCCAACGTTTCGAAAATTTTTCTCGCTGACACCTCCAGAAAGTGTTCAAATGAACAAAGGATATTTGCATTGCTCACCCGTGGCGTTTTAAATTATTACTTCGTTATACTTTAGTCGCAACACTGTTTGCAAACACTGTTTTGAATGTACCTGCAAAATTATGTCACTGTACGACACATAGTTCAACAGATACGACGTTATTAACATTGACACGCGTGAAAAACTAGCTTTTGCTAAAAATTGAGCGCTAATTGTCGACACTATATTCGTTCAGTGTTTTATATTTCGAGCACTTGGCGATTTCCAACAAATTTTAAGCGAAATTTCCAACCTTTTCTAGCCTTTTCTCGTTCACATCAGCTAACTCGTAACGCTATCAGACGTTTGAAGCTGTTTTCTGCATGGGACTTGGATTCTTTAAAGAATCAGTGGTTTACTGGTAATATGCTAATTGCGGAATGCAAGAATACGCTTGGCGCAATGGTTTATGGGAATAGCAGAATCAAGAGAAGTCGCTAGAGGATATACGACTTTCGGCCGATATTTACTTGTTTCCGCTCGCTAGCGACACGCAGTACTGTATACATTGGCGTATTCGTCATTCTGTGTTGTCAGCGCTGTGCTGAGTTATATTTATTTATTTATTAGATGAGAAACGCGCCGTTGCACTGGTCAGAATATATAACATGGGAGAAGAAATGGTTCGCCGGCCGGTGTGGCCGTGCGGTTAAAGGCGCTTCAGTCTGGAACCGCGTGACCTCTACGGTCGCAGGTTCGGATCCTGCCTCGGGCATGGATGTGTGCGATGTCCTTAGGTTAGTTCGGTTTAATTAGTTCTGGGTTCTAGGCGACTGATGACCTCAGAAGTTAAGTCGCATAGTGCTGAGAGTCATTTTAGAAGAAATGGTTCAAATGGCTCTGAGCACTATGGGACTTAACATCTGAGGTCATCAGTCCCCTAGAACTTAGAACTACTTAAACCTAACTAACCTAACATCCATACCCGAGGCAGGATTCGAACCTGCGACCGTAGCGGTCACGCGGTCCCAGATTGAAGCGCCTAGAACCGCTCTGCCACACCGGCCGGCCGGCAGAAGAGATGAGTACGATTCTCGACATGACAGGCGTACAGAAGTATACATCATTAAGGATATTATGAATGCAGTTATCCTGTTAGTAAGATAGTTTGGTCGCGGTGCTTGGCAGTCGGTGAGTGTGGTGGGCAAAAATCCGCGAAATATGGAGCAAAAAACAGTCTTACGTAAAGGTACAGGGTGACCGTTATCGAACTATATGAAAGAAACGTAAATTAGTTAAAAACTACGGTGTCCACACACTTTATTCAACATGTAAACGTCACTACAGGTATACCGATTTAGGTTACGACGTGTTCGATATTCCTGCCATCATTGACGATGATGTGGTTCAAACGAATAGCGAAATTCTGCTTGACCCGTTGAAGTTTCGGAACATCCATGCTACGGATGACCCCAAGAATGGCTGTTTTCAGCTCAGCAATGGCTTTGGGGTTATTGCTGTAGACCTTGCCTTTAATACAGGCCCACGAAAAGGAGTCGCAAGTGTTCAGATCCGGAGAATATGGCGGCTAGTCGAGGCCCACGCCAGTGACCTCTGCGTACCCCAGAAGCAGAATGCGATCCCCAAAGTGCTCCTCTAGGACATCAAATACTCTCCTGCTTTGAAGGGGTCGAGTTCCGGCACCGTCTTGCGTGCATCACATCTTGTCGAAATCAGGGTCACTCTCTATTACCATGCAGTAGTCACCGTGTTATCAAGCAATATCGCACCAGTTTTCCGTAACTGGACATTGCACCACCCACTCAACCGTTGAGGGTGAAGAGACTTCTCGATCGCGAAGTGCGGATAGTCAGTCCCCCAAATCCGCCAATTTCACTTATTGACGAACCGATCCAAACGAAAGTTGGCCGACGACAACAAGGCGCGTGTGCATGCGCATACCATTTCCCATCATGCCCCGCGTCCAACAGTGCAGTTTGAACGTCCTAACGTAAACCGTTCACAAGTTATGACGATTTTATATCATATAGTTCAGTATATCATGTTGTTGTTGTTGTTGTTGTGGTCTTCAGTCCTGAGGCTGGTTTGATGCAGCTCTCCATGCTACTCTATCCTGTGCAAGCTTCTTCATCTCCCAGTACCTACTGCAACCTACATCCTTCTGAATGTGCTTAGTGTATTCATCTCTCGGTCTCCTTCTACGATTTTTACCCTCCACGCAGCCCTCCAATGCTAAATTGGTGATCCCTTGATGCCTCAGAACATGTCCTACCAATCGATCCCTTCTTCTAGTCAAGTTGTGCCACAAACTTCTCTTCTCCCCAATCCTATTCAATACCTCCTCATTAGTTACGTGATCTACCCATCTAATTTTCAGCATTCTTCTGTAGCACCACATTTCGAAAGCTTCTATTCTCTTCTTGTCTAAACTATTTATCGTCCATGTTTCACTTCCATACATGGGTACAATCCATACAAATACTTTCAGAAACGACTTCCTGACTCTTAAATCTATACTCGATGTTAAGAAATCCTCTCTACTTCGACCATCATCCGATATTTTGCTCGCCAAATAGCAAAACTCCTTTACTACTTTAAGTGTCTCATTTCCTAATCTAATTCCCTCAGCATCACCAGACTTAACTCGACTACATTCCATTATTCTCGTTTTGCTTTTGTTGATGTTCATCTTATATCCTCCTTTCAAGACACTGTCCATTCTGTTCAACTGCTCTTCCAAGTCCTTTGCTGTCTCTGACAGAATTACAATGTCATCGGCGAACCTCAAAGTTTTTATTTCTTCTCCACGGATTTTAATACCCACTCCGAATTTTTCTTTTGTTTCCTTTACTGCTTGCTCAATATACAGATTGAATAACATCGGGGACAGGCTACAGCCCTGTCTCACTCCCTTCCCAACCACTTCTTCCCTTTCATGGTCCTCGACTCTGGTTTCTGTACAAATTGTAAATAGCCTTTCGCTCCCTGTATTTTACCCCTGCCACCTTCAGAATTTGAAAGAGAGTATTCCAGTCAACATTGTCAAAAGCTTTCTCTAAGTCTACAAATGCTAGGAACGTAGGTTTGCCTTTGCTTAATCTAGCTTCTAAGGTATGTAGTAGGGTCAGTATTGCCTCAGGTGTTCCAGTATTTCTACGGAATCCAAACCGATCTTCCCCGAGGTCCGCTTCTACCAGTTTTTCCATTCGTCTGTAAAGAATTCGCGTTAGTATTTCGCAGCTGTGACTTATTAAACTGATAGTTCGGTAATTTTCACATCTGTCAACACTTGCTTTCTTTGGGATAGGAATTATTATATTCTTTTTGAAGTCTGAAGGTATTTCGCCTGTCTCATACATCTTGCTCACCAGATGGTACAGTTTTGTCAGGACTGGTCCTCCAATGCTGAAGACTCAGGTCTTTCAGTGCTCTGTCAAACTCTGCACACAGGATCGTATCTCCCATTTCATCTTCATCCTTTTGCATTTCCATAATATTGTCTTCAAGTACATCGCCCTTGTATAGACTCCTCTATATACTCCTTCCACTCTGCTTTCTCTTCTTTGCTTAGAACTGGGTTTCCATCTGAGCTCTCAGTATATCATATAGTTCAGTAATTGTCACCATGTAAATAACGGACTATATAACTTACGTAATTTACCGTACATGTGAAAATGTTTTTATTGTTTCATTCACGATAAAATATAATGGCGATAGAGTCCTCAACGAGCTTCATCCATACTGTGGTGGGTGGAAGTGCGTAATTATGGTTGGCGGATATCTGAATATAATGCGCCATGTGGAACACTTCGTTCACTTAGAAAAAGCTATACTCTCTGTGACTTTTGAGCACTACATATTGTTTAATGGACTCACCATCCTCACTCTGTTCCATCCATACTGACGTTAACATTACGTTACTCAGACGTACTTAACCGCAGGTAACACCATGGGGCCAATGCTAGTTTAGTAATATCGCCGTAACATAATAGTATTCGTCATCCTTTTCGTTTTTTCGTGCAAGTTTTCTTTGTTGTCAATTCACAGAAGAGTGTGTTAAAATAGCTTTACTGTTCGGAATCTTGTCTGCAAACAAAATTACGTAATGAGTGGTATTAAATCAGTCACAGTAACTGGCAGAAGTTCGATAAGGATTATATGTATGAAGAATAATGCAAAAAAAAAACAGGCGAAGTGATTGACGGAAACGCATTAAATTATGAAAAGGATTATACTCATCAAGAGTTAGCGAAATGTTTATCCGAAATCAGTGTAGTGTACCGATCGACTATTCATTGCCCGCATCTCGTGGTCGTGCGGTAGCGTTCTCGCTTTCCACGCCCGGGTTCCCGGGTTCGATTCCCGGCGGTGTCAGGGATTTTCTCTGTCTCGTGATGGCTGGGTGTTGTGTGCTGTCCTTAGGTTAGTTAGGTTTAAGTAGTTCTAAGTTCTAGGGGACTGATGACCATAGATGTTAAGTCCCATAGTGCTCAGAGCCATTTTTTTTGACTATTCATTTGTTAGTTATGAGTATTTTTATCTTTGTGTCTATCTGGATTTTTTCTTTGTGTCTCTGTTGATCGTCGGTAAAGTGTAAGTGACGAAAACGCGCTGAGAGATTAAAAGCTGATCTATTTGATATTACACGTCGTTACTGAAATCTGAATGACTAAACCGCGCAAGCATCGTATTACGTCGTACGAATGAAACAACAAACGCATTTTCACTTTTACTATAAAGTTCGTAAGTCACTGAGTATATAGTTATTCCTAACAGATTGCGCCATATTTCGCGGATTTTTGCTCGCCACTCTCACCCACAGCCACGCATCGCGACCAAACTTCCCTGCTAACAGCATGAGACCAACGGCTATCTGCCACCATAACCAAGCAGTGGGTTGCAGTGAATGAGTGAAGTCTGTCAGTACGTACACACATAAGCTTTCATATAGAGATTTAATGTGGTAAGATTATGGCCAACAGGCCATGTCTGTCATCTAACTAAGTATTCTACATATTGCGCGTAACAGTCATTACCAAAAATGTTTTAAGTTACATCTAATATACAATCGAACATTTAGAAACTGCTGTAGTGCAGAAAAAATACAGTCTACATTCGCTTGTGGCAACATGCGGTCCAACAATACAGAGAAATTTCAGTTAGGTAGGTTGAAACTATGAGCTGTAACAGCAGTACACATGAGAAAATGGAAAGAAAAAGGACCGTGAGAAAAAATATAATAAATAAAGACAGGCGATAAGATAGTGACGTCGCTGATTGAGAAATGAAAAGAGAAAGAAGCATTAATGGGAGAACATGGGAGCGTTTGCAGCTGGAAATCTGGCCATGTACGATAGTTTTTGGGGAAACGTTGTGACGGTGACAGAAGGAAGTGTTCTATTTGAAAGCGGAGGGGCACTGAATTTTGAGCGAAGTGCAGGGCACCCCGCTCCAGGAGCAGACGGCAACAACAGAGAAATTTCCTAATGTTTTGTTTTAAGGATGGGCACAGCTGGGATACCAGATGAGTAAGACCTTGCGATTAGATTGTGATGAGGTGCCAGCCACTGAATCTCTGATACGAGGTGGTATGATGCTCACGCACAATTGCTTTCGCATACAACAGCAGACGACATGCATAACTTTACTGCTATCTCCCAACGTCACAGTCGGGCTATCTGCTTCTGTATCTACATGACTTCTCTGCAGTTCACTTTTAAGTGTCTGGCAGAGGGTTCTTCGAACCACCTTCAGACTATTTCTCTACCGTTCCACTTTCGAACAGCGCACGGGATAAATGAACAGTTAAATCTCTCTGTACGGGCTATAATTTCTCGTGTTTTATTTTGACGATAATTTCTCCCTGTGTAGATTGGCGACGATAAAACATTTTCACATTCAGAGGAGGACAGTTGGTGATTCGAAATTTCGTAAAAAGGTCTCGCCTTTGTTTTAATGATTTCCATCCCAAATGGCTTATCATGTCCATAACATTCTCTCCCTATTTCGTGATAATACAAAACAAGCTGCCCCTCTTTGAACTTTCTCGATGTACTCTCTTAATCCTACCTGGTAATGATCCCAAAAATAGTCCGAAAGACGACGGGCAAGCGTTGTGCAAGCAGTCTCTTTAATAAAACTGTGGCATCATCAAAGTGTCCTGCCAATAAAACGTGATCTTTCGTTCGCCATCCTCACAACATTATATATGCGATTTTTCCAATTTAAATTGTTCGTAATTGTAATTCGTAGATATTTATTCGACTTGTCAATCTTTAAACATATATGATTTATCGTATAATCGAAATTTGACGGTTTTCTTTTTGCACTTTATGGATGACCATACACTTTTCCTTATTCTTTTAGCACCATTTACATATCGTGTCTTAAGTCATTTTGCCAATGGTTTTGATCATCTGATGACTTTACTAGACAGTCAAAGACAGCATCATCTGTAAATAGTCGAAGACTGCTGCTCAGGTTGTTTCCTAAATCTTCTATATAGATTAGGAACAACAGAGGGCCCGTAATGCTTCCTTGGGGAACGCCAGATATCACTTCTGTTGTACCCCATGATTTTACGTCGATTACTACGTAATGTTTCATTTCTGACAGGAAATCACGAATCCAGTCGCACAACCGAAGCGATAGTCCATACGCAAGCAATTTGATTAGAAGTGTTCTTTGAGGAACGGTGTCAAAAGCGTTCCGGAAATCTAGAAGGGTGGAAACAGTTTGACGTCTCTGTCGATAGCATTTATAACCTCGTGAGAATAAAGAGCTAGTTGTGTTTCAAAACAACAATATTTTCTGAATCAGTGATGACTATTTGCCACTAAATAATTTTCTTCGAGATAGTTCGTAATGTTCGAACACATCCTATTGCAAATCGACATTACTGATATGGCTCTGTATCTCATCGGATTACTCGTATTTCCTTTCTTGGGTGCTGGGATGACTTCTGCAACTTTCCAGTCGTTGGGTACGGATCTTTCAGCAAGCGAGCGCTCTTAAGCTCCAAAGAAACTGGTATAGGCATGCGTATTCAAATACAGAATTACGTAAACAGGCAGAATACGGTGCTGCGGTCGGCAACGCCTGTATAAGACAACATGCGTCTGGCGGAGTTGTGGGATTGGTTACTGCTGCTACAAAGGCAGGTTATCAGAATTTAAGTGAGTTTGAGCATGGTGTTATAAGCGCACGAGCGATGGGACACAGCATCTCCGAGGTAGTGATGAAGTGGGGATTTTCCCTTACGACCATTTCACGAGTGCGCTGTGAAAATCAGGAATCCGATAAAACATGAAATCTCCGACATCGCTGCGGCTGGATAAAGATCCTGCAAGAATGGGACAAACGACGGCTGAAGACAATCGTTGAACGTGGAAGAAGTTCAAAATGGTTCAAATGGCTCTAAGCACTATGCAACTTAACTTCTGAGGTCATCGGTCCCCTAGAACTTGAAACTACACTCCTGGAAATTGAAATAAGAACACCGTGAATTCATTGTCCCAGGAAGGGGAAACTTTATTGACACATTCCTGGGGTCAGATACATCACATGATCACACTGACAGAACCACAGGCACATAGACACAGGCAACAGAGCATGCACAATGTCGGCACTAGTACAGTGTATATCCACCTTTCGCAGCAATGCAGGCTGCTATTCTCCCATGGAGACGATCGTAGAGATGCTGGATGTAGTCCTGTGGAACGGCTTGCCATGCCATTTCCACCTGGCGCCTCAGTTGGACCAGCGTTCGTGCTGGACGTGCAGACCGCGTGAGACGACGCTTCATCCAGTCCCAAACATGCTCAATGGGGGACAGATCCGGAGATCTTGCTGGCCAGGGTAGTTGACTTACACCTTCTAGAGCACGTTGGGTGGCACGGGATACATGCGGACGTGCATTGTCCTGTTGGAACAGCAAGTTCCCTTGCCGGTGTAGGAATGGTAGAACTATGGGTTCGATGACGGTTTGGATGTACCGTGCACTATTCAGTGTCCCCTCGACGATCACCAGTGGTGTACGGCCAGTGTAGGAGATCGCTCCCCACACCATGATGCCGGGTGTTGGCCCTGTGTGCCTCGGTCGTATGCAGTCCTGATTGTGGCGCTCACCTGCACGGCGCCAAACACGCATACGACCATCATTGGCACCAAGGCAGAAGCGACTCTCATCGCTGAAGACGACACGTCTCCATTCGTCCCTCCATTCACGCCTGTCGCGGCACCACTGGAGGCGGGCTGCACGATGTTGGGGCGTGAGCGGAAGACGGCCTAACGGTGTGCGGGACCGTAGCCCAGCTTCATTGCGAATGGTCCTCCCGATACCCCAGGAGCAACAGTGTCCCTAATTTGCTGGGAAGTGGCGGTGCGGTCCCCTACGGCACTGCGTAGGATCCTACGGTCTTGGCGTGCATCCGTGCGTCGCTGCGGTCCGGTCCCAGGTCGACGGGCACGTGCACCTTCCGCCGACCACTGGCGACAACATCGATGTACTGTGGAGACCTCACGCCCCACGTGTTGAGCAATTCGGCGGTACGTCCACCCGGCCTCCCGCATGCCCACTATACGCCCTCGCTCAAAGTCCGTCAACTGCACATACGGTTCACGTCCACGCTGTCGCGGCATGCTACCAGTGTTAAAGACTGCGATGGAGCTCCGTATGCCACGGCAAACTGGCTGACACTGACGGCGGCGGTGCACAAATGCTGCGCAGCTAGCGCCATTCGACGGCCAACACCGCGGTTCCTGGTGTGTCCGCTGTGCCGTGCGTGTGATCATTGCTTGTACAGCCCTCTCGCAGTGTCCAGAGCAAGTATGGTGGGTCTGACACACCGGTGTCAATGTGTTCTTTTTTCCGTTTCCAGGAGTGTATTTAAACCTAACTAACCTAAGGACATCACACACTTCCATGCCCCAGGCAGGATTCGAACCTGCGACCGTTGCTGTCGCGCGGTTCCAGACTGTAGCGCCTAGAAGCGCTAGACCACCCTGGCCGGCCAAGGATATGTAGTTCTGTTTTATGTTGGCAGTTGCTGCTGATTCGAGTTCTGGAATATTTACTTCGTCTTATTTGGTGAAGGAATTTCGGAAAACTGTGCTTAATAACTCCGCTATGTTGGGAAAGCTCTCAGTGCCAGTCAAGGGACTTCGCCTTTTGTCGATTCAGCTGGCCCCATCATCCACCGCGCCAGCTATCTTCTTGGAGTGGGCGAATAGTATCATCATTCACACTGGAATGTCAGCACTCAGGATTCGGAGAGTAACGTGTCAAACAATTCACTTTACTTAGACCCATACAACAGCAGCATCGGCAGTTTAATTTTCGATCACCAAGGGGATTTTCTTGCGATTATCTGAACAATATTTGAGGTCAAGGTACAAAGGAATAAGTTATACGGTAAAGAAAGTAACAAGAAACATCGTCAAAACAAGCATTGTAAAATTCATAATGGTGTACAACAACTTGTCTTTAAAGATCGAAACAGCATAATATCCTCGTCATGAGAGTACACAGTCGTTGTTGGTAGGCCAATCGCCTATGCAACTTGCTATAAATTGTTGTATTAGTAATGCAAAAGTTTTTATAAATTTCTCCTCAAGGAACAAACGGTGGTGGGCGTCAGGGTCCTACGCGTTATATTCGTTTGTACCACGTCCGTGAAAGCCTTCCTTTAGTTGAAGAACCTAATGTGTGTTGGTCGTTGTTTTTAGTTACAAGGCAGGTGGCCGGACTGGATGTGAACGAGGCCTGTTCAATGGAGCTGCCCGTGAAGAGGCAGAACATAAATAGAGAAGGGGCTGATTTTAGGGAGAAGATGTGGAGGGCAGAGGAGGTGGACAGCGGAAGCAGATAATAATAATATACATAATCATCGCACAGAAAAAAACACACAGGCACGAAAGAGAAAGCCTCATACAAAGTTGTGATACGAAAAATGCACAGACAACAGTCGACACCGAGAGAATCTAAGACGAAAACAGCGCTGTGCTGCGAAAACCAGCCATGGCAAACAAGTAGGAGCAGCAAATGCATCCCTGTACACAAACAGGATGTTTACAAGACGTGATGCCCGAGGTGCTGAGTGTGGCCTGTTGTTTACAGCGAGTGAGTCACACATACTGCATAACAGTAAGTACCGGCACCAGGATCATTTGCTTTACAACAAACCGAAGACATTTTGAAAAGCCCCAGGAAAAAATAAAAAAAAATCGCAGTTTTTTTATCTACACTTTTCCTGCCTTCCTGTAACCCCTTCCGTTACTTAAGCTCTGCCTGTTCTGATGGTGTTTGCTGACGATTTGTTATATAACGTTATCTACTTTGTTGCGTCTGTTTTGACGGTATTCGTTGTTACGTTCTTTTTGATGTACCTTGTTTTTCACTATTGTTCAAATAGCCACTGAAAAAAGGCCTTGGTGGCCGAAATCGGCCATGGTGATCGAAACTAAGAGTGCATCTGGTACTTTTTGTTTCCAAGTAATGACTACAGCTGCGGAACCGGTATCATCATGTTCTCCGTGCTGGACAAGAAGTTGATTTATTTTACGTTGAATATTTTGCATCGTTTTAGAGGAGAGGCGCAAATCTTCTTTCTTTGACTCGCATTAATTTGCCAGGCGAATCGCCTCTACTCGCACTACGCAGAACCAAAAATGTTCAAATGTATGTGACATCTTATGGGAGTTAACTGCTAAGGTCACCAGTCCCTAAGCTTACACACTACTTAACCTAAATTATCCTAAGGACAAACACACACACACCCATGCCCGAGGGAGGACTCGAACCTCCGCCAGGACCAGCCGCACAGTCCATGACTGCAGCGCCTGAGACCGCTCGGCTAATCCCGCGCGGCTACGCAGAACCAAATGGGGGACTTTACTTCAGACTGTAGGCAGGGAGCCGCTTTTTTTTAAAAAAAAAATTAACAAACAAAATAAAGAAAGGAAGCCTGGAATGAAATACGTGGGTTGTATCTCAGGGATTTAACTCGTTGCAGACCACTGGAAAATAAAATGACAGGTAAGTACACGTGATACTTTTTATTAATATTAAGCAAGTTATTTATCGTACAAACATGTTTACAGGTCACACTGCAATTGTTTCCGTGCTAAGTGATGACAACAACTTACAAAATTTGTACCTTCATCTACACAATTTTTGAGACGTAAATTCGAGAATGCAGCCCTTCGCGTTTTCCGTTACTGCTGACGAAGTAATCTACTAAATTACTGTCAACAGTTTTTCCTGTACTGCAACTGCAGCTTGTGACCAAGCCAGGTCCTGTCTCTTCAGAACCATTTTACTGCATCGGAACTTCAAATTCCGCTCCATGTCGACTGGCAATAAAATTTTGAACTGCAGAGCGGCGTACATAAAACAGGCCCGAACCGGACTGCGAACGCGCGTGAGTAGCGTTACTAGCTTGTCAGTTTCTTTGCACCTTCCAACAGCAGTAGCGTCTGAGTACTTCATACGGAAAGTAGTCGTTATTAACCGTGTACTTCATTGTCATGCCTTGTTCCATAAATGAACGTGTGTTCATTGTTGAAGAATATCTGCGGTCTGAATCCATTAAAGTTGTTTGTGACACTGTTCATGAAAAGTTTCCTGAAATAATATTCCTGCAAAATCAACGATTCAGGATCTAGTGAGAAAGTGGCGTTCGACAGGCGGTGTTGTTAATTCAAAGGGGAATACGGCACCGACTGTACGTACACCTGAAGTTGTGGCAAATGTGACGGCACACGTTGAAAGAAGTCAAGACGACGATTGTCACAGCAATGTGGAATATCTCGCAGGTTAAGGCTTAAAAAGGAAACCATACCGTGTGAGTATTGTTCAGCAAATAAAAGAAGCGGACAAGGGTAAGAGTACACATTATTGTAATTGGTTGCTGGAAAATGTCGCTGGGGCACATGTTGATCCGTTCCTCCTTTTTTCGACGGATGAAGCTTCGTTTCGTCTGTCGGGTTACGTTAACTCACAAGACACTGGGCTACAGAGAATCCCCATGGAATTCTGCAAAAGCCCGCTACGCGATTTAAAAATTGGTGTATGGTGTGCTGTATCTGGTAACAGAATTATCGGGCGATTGTTCTTCAACGAAACTGTCAACACACATGTTCACTTGCAACTCTACAATGAATTTTCGGCTCTGTTAACTCCAAACGAAAAATGTTGTGCATATTTCCAGCAAGATGGGGCAACTTCTCACACGTCGTATTTGTCCTTAGCTCGTATACATACTGATTTTACTGAAGAGAGGACCATTAGTAAGAGCCGGCAGTTATGAAAGTGCGGTTCTAGCCGCTTCAGTCTGGAACAGCCTGACCGCTACGGTCGCAGGTTCGAATCCTGCCCCGGGCATGGATGTGTGTGATGTCCTTAGGTTAGTTAGGTTTAAGTAGTTCTAAGTTCTAGGGGACTGATGACGACAGATGTTAAGTCCCATAGTGCTCAGAGCCATTTGAACCATTTGGAACCATTAGTAAGGGCTTGTGGCCATCCCGCTCTTCCGACTTGTCACCATGTGACTTTTACCTCTGAGGATTTCTAAAGAATAGTCTATCGTAACAATCCCGCAACACGACACATTAATAAAACAACGTACCTGAAGAAATTTCGAACGTTCCTCAAAGAGTACTGAAAAGTGTTTTCTTAACGTGCTTCGACGTGCACAACTTTGCTTGGATGTTGACGGAGAACATTTTGAAAACAGACTTTAAATTCGATTCTAAAATATGCTTATTAAACTAATAAAAGTAATTAATTTTGAATACATTATGGGAAAGGCAGTGATCAATGTCTTACAAATATTTACTAGTAAAAACAGTCTTGATCACGATATATTTATCAAGGTGAGCGGTTTCGACCACTACTGTGGTCGTCCTCAGACCTACAAGTTGTATACAAAGCTTTAATTAGAGGCCATACATTAAAGAAAATACATAAAGCTGTAAAGCTATAAAACGATGAATTATCATTGAGTAGGGACCTCTTTCTGTTGGAGAATCACTACTGGAGAAACCAGTGCACGTCAAACTATATATAATGGAGGCTCCACCCACTTCTGACTGCATGATGTCATTACTAACCAATGAGTTATAAGTCGAATTACAATTTAAAATTCCTAGTTAAAAGAACATTGTTAAGAATTAAAAATAAATACACACTAAACTTAGCTTATTAAACAGGTAGTGTCCGTTTGACATTGTGGGGCGACACTTAGGGCCGAATATGTATTGATTTTATTATTAGTTGGTAACCTATATAAATTAGTATGAGTCCACAATACACGAGCTGTAGTAAGGGCATTGTAAGATGGCCGCCGGTCCCCAATCACTGGTCGTGAAACGTCGCCACAATTCGGAGCACATAGTGTCGATTGTTTTGTTTCAGACGGCTGCCCCTCAGCGACCCCAAAGTTAACACACTGTTATTGCCTAACAGTGTAACGTTCTTTGCTTATAATGATATCTTTACGATTACATAGAATGAATGTCTGAACTGTGGAATGGATACTGAACTCGAATTATCGTGTAGCGTGTTGTAACTGCAAGTGGTATGCTTACTCTGTGTTATTGTTAGCAAAGCTTTATACGAATTGATTGGGCAATGCAACTCCCAATAGCAATAAAGAAATACAGTCACTGCAAAATACATTCTGCCCCTTAGGCACTGGATCATCTGGCCCCGTTCAAAGCTGATAACTTTGATCCCTGTGCACATAAGAAATAAATTACATCGTCTTACCTCTAGAGCAGCAACGGCGGATCGCGATATATTCTGGTGTGTCATAAAAAGAAATATATAAATGGTAGCTGTAGGCCCAACAGTTTGCAATGCTGGCCATAATACTTGAAATGGACATGAAATTCGTTTGGATGATAAACGAGAACTTTTAAGAAAATCCAACTTCTTTAAAAATTATATGACATGGACAGGGAGGCGGTACTGGCTTTGGTGAATTACTGACACCGAGTTTTTTTGGCAAAACTATATTGCAAGTTAAGTTTGGCTTTCCAAAAAACATGTGGTAATTGAAGTTGGTCATAAAAATACGAGGTGCATTCAAGTTCTAAGGCCTCCGATTTTTTTTCTCCGGACTGGAAAGAGATAGAAACATGCGCATTGTTTTAAAATGAGGCCGCGTTCATTGTCAATACGTCCCAGAGATGGCAGCACCGTACGGCAGATGGAATTTTACCGCCAACGGCGAGAATGAGAACTGTTTTAAATACTTAAAATTCCGACGTTTTCCTTACTTGAACACCGCGCAATCATTCGTTTTCTGGATTTGCGTGGTGTGAAACAAATTGAAATTCATCGACAGTTGAAGGAGACATGTGGTGATGGAGTTATGGATGTGTCGAAAGTGCGTTTGTGGGTGCGACAGTTTAATGAAGGCAGAACATCGTGTGACAACAAACCGAAACAACCTCGGGCTCGCACAAGCCGGTCTGACGACATGATCGAGAAAGTGGAGAGCTGTTTTGGGGGATCGCCGAATGACTGTTGAACAGATCGCCTCCAGAGTCGGCATTTCTGTGGGTTCTGTGGAGACAATCCTGCATGACGACCTGAAAATGCGAAAAGTGTCATCCAGGTGGGTGCCACGAATGCTGACGGACGACCACATGGCTGCCCGTGTGGCATGTTGTCAAGCAATGTTGACGCGCAACGACAGCACGAACGGGACTTTCTTTTCGTCGGTTGTGACAATGGATGAGACGTGGATGCCATTTTTCAATCCAGAAACAAAGCGCCAGTCAGCTCAATGGAAGCACACAGATTCACCGCCGCCAAAAAAATTTCTGGTAACCGCCAGTGCTGAAAAAATGATGGTGTCCATGTTCTGGGACAGCGAGGGCGTAATCCTTACCCATTGCGTTCCAAAGGGCACTACGGTAACAGGTGCATCCTACGAAAATGTTTTGAAGAACAAATTCCTTCCTGCACTGCAAC
The DNA here is from genome assembly GCF_023864275.1 of Schistocerca cancellata. Classification (NCBI taxonomy): domain Eukaryota; kingdom Metazoa; phylum Arthropoda; class Insecta; order Orthoptera; family Acrididae; genus Schistocerca; species Schistocerca cancellata. The sequence continues at coordinate 39,679,812 of NC_064633.1, read as the reverse complement.
AAAAACGTCCGGGAAGGGCTGCGCGTGTGCTGTTTCACCAAGACAACGCACCCGCACATCGAGCTAATGTTACGCAACAGTTTCTTCGTGATAACAACTTTGAAGTGATTCCTCATGCTCCCTACTCACCTGACCTGGCTCCTAGTGACTTTTGGCTTTTTCCAACAATGGAAGACACTCTCCGTGGCCGCACATTCACCAACCGTGCTGCTATTGCCTCAGCGATTTTCCAGTGGTCAAAACAGACTCCTAAAGAAGCCTTCGCCGCTGCCATGGAATCATGGCGTCAGCGTTGTGAAAAATGTGTACGTCTGCAGGGCGATTACGTCGAGTAGTAACGCCAGTTTCATCGATTTCGGGTGAGTAGTTAATTAGAAAAAAAAATCGGAGGCCTTAGAACTTGAATGCACCTCGTACATCATAATAACCAGTTGATCAACAATAAATGATTTATACAGGAAGTATTATCAAACCTCATTAAACCAGTACAAATGCAAATCATCAAATTACATGCAGCTGTGTTAACAAATCTTAGAAGCATTACAAAAATGAAATATCTAACTGGCCTTTTTATCAAAATAGTTTACGTACGTACTGGGGTTACTCAAAAATTATAAATTATCAGCCAACTCATCTATACCAACGCACTGGCAAAAACAAAAATCATAGTTATTTAACATCTTTACCTTGTTTGCATGAAGACGTCTGCTTCCACGTTCAACAATATTAACATACCTAAATTAATTTAACACGTGGTGGATTCACACAACACACCGCAAAAACTACCTCCTCCGTCGTCTTTCGCTCACAGACTGTGCGCCCAGCGATCTCTTACTCCAACACCAGAAGCAGTATCACTGGGTCTGCAATCTTACACAGTCAGCGATATAAAGCCTGTCAAAGACATACATCGTTTATAAAATCACATTCGGGTGCCACATACAAATGTGCACCAGTAGACTCTTTTCAACAGTGAACAGTGTTGTGTTGTTTGTGTGACTAGATGATTAAGTGAGTGATAACAGTAAGTGTACTTGTAACAATGAATTAAGAGGGTCCTCCTTTTTCGAAGTACACTATTATTGTTTTGTTTCAATACCAAAATATGTTTACCACAGTTGTGACATCGTCTCCCCCCCCCCCCCCTCCCTGAATACATACATGCAGTTCTTATTTAGGTTAGGAAATATAAATATGTTACCATATATCGGAAATTGTTGTTGTTTAAATTACATAAGTACTTTGATTTTTGTTTACATTGTGTGTGGCTCATGCGGAGTTGAGAAAAACCCGAGTATTAAAAAAATACCAGTGGGTAAAACTAGATTTTTATAGGTTTTATTGGTTTTTTGGAATTTTTTCATATTGACGATTAAGTACTTCATTTCAGATTCCTATCATTAATTAATTCAAAACACTGACCCGTTCTTACAACTATTTTATTTGTGCCTCATTTCTCGCCCTGCCAGCACTGCATCCATTGAGAGAATGTTCTCCACCTACAGGTTTATTTGGTCAAAAGTGAGAAATAATTCAGGAGAGAAAAGACACGAGACATCAGCAAAGATTTATAAATTTCTTCATTTAAACTAAATTTTACTACACAATAATTAAGATTCCGCATAAAATTACCTTTTTTCCTGGAAGTGTAGTTAACTGTGTGTCTTATATTGCAAGAAAAGTGAAAAAAAAACAGTATTAATAAAATAAAGCAATGTGAGAGTAGACAGTTGCCTTCAATAAATATGATGGCTCTTTTTAATTTGTGTAAGCATAACGATGTAACATTTTGTAAATTAAATTTTCGTAATTATAGTTGGTTCTTATTGGTTATTTGTTGTTTTTTAGATTTTTTTTTTTTAAAACGAATGGTTTTTTGTGTCGGGTTAAATTACAGACATGTGGAATGTGATTGCCAAGCAAAATCAGCCACGGGTCCAAATTAATACACCAAGTCATCTGCAAACATAGCGATGTCAGGGCGACGTGTGATGATGATCGCCGCGCGGGATTAGCCGAGCGGTCTCAGGCGCTGCAGTCATGGACTGTGCGGCTGGTCCCGGCGGAGGTTCGAGTCCTCCCTTGGGCCTGGGTGTGTGTGTTTGTCCTTAGGATAATTTAAGTTAAGTAGTGTGTAAGCTTCGGAACTGATGACCTTAGCAGTTAAGTCCCATAAGATTTCACACACATTTGAACATTTCTGATGATGATCGCGGGCAGCACGATTACTGCAGTTTGACGACCACTGAGCAAGAATGTCGACAGCCGTCAGAACACGAGCAAACACAAGCGAATGGAAAACGAACACAACGCAACCGGTTGCACCACAGAGATTTATTGTTCGATGATGCTCGTTCACCACTTGTGTTCGCTCCGATTTGCAACTAAATGGTTCAAATGACTCTGAGCACTATGGGACTTAACTTCTGAGGTCACCAGTCCCCTAGAACTACTTAAACCTAATTAACCTAAGGACGTCACACACTTCCATGCCCGAGGCAGGATTCGAACCTGCGACCGTAGCAGACGCGTGGTTGCGGACTGAAGCGCCTAGAACCGCTCGGCCACTGTGGCCGGCGGTTTGCAACAGCCCTACGAGAGACTTTTTTTTTTCTTAAAAAGACACAGTATATGACTCTTAGGTCAGTGATGTCTTTTAGAGTCCTGTTCAGAAAATCGTGCAAATATCCTGAGAAAAAGGACTGTATCACTCACTGGGAGGCAGAAACTGAGTTAGCCGAGTGCACGGGGAGAGGGTCGGGAAATGAGTTTTCCAGCCTTCGCGCCGTCCATTTCCCGGCGCCCGGGCAGTAATTGGCTCGTCAGGCGCCAGATGCTGGATGCTGGAGATGGCCGGCAGATTTCTATTAGCAGCCCGCGTCGGCAATATCCGGGACGCCGGCGCTCCCGGCATCGATCGCCGGACCCGGGCCGGCGCCTCCGCACAAACTGCGCCGCTCTCGGCTGCTCGCGTTTATCAGGCTGGGGCAACACCTGGTTCTGTAGGGCGCGATACCAGCTGGCAGACCACGGGTCCCGAATGGAGCGCTCTTACGTGAGCTCGAGGTGGAAAGCCCGCCGGCAGTCACATAGATGGCGTTCACGTTGTTACCTCCCTAGAAAAATATCTAATGACAGTGCTAACGAAAACGTGTGCCAAATGTTGTCTTCCCACAAAAGTGAATAATAAAATGAGCCAAGCGTAACCTCGTTGCAAAATTAAAGAATAATAATGGCCCAAACGTAAACTCCCCACAGTAATAAAACTCAATGATAATAAAAATGTGCAAAAATGTTAAGTCACCACAAAATTAACGTTAAGATCAACCTGATAAATTTTATAAGGGCAGCTGCGCTGACCTTAGACCCTGTGCAATAATTAATCTGATAAATTGATTCTGGGAGGAAAAGCATAGGAAATATTGTTTCAATTGGAATGATTCTTTTCTTAAAAACGATTGCTTTGAAAACAGAATTATTATTGGGGGATTTCTTGAACAAATTAATTACAATCAACGGATGTTGTTGGCTGAGCGCAATGCTGCTTCATTACCTTTGATAACAATATACCTCGTCCTGAATCGTGACCAGAGATGGATGCAGAGTACGCCGCCGACCCATGTCGACGTCCGCTCAGTACAACCGTCCACTCGCAACAACTACTCGCGACTCCCTACATGCAACTGAACTCTCGCGCGGTCAAGCGCAGACTAGCAACGATAAATAACTCTCTGGTCAGAGATTGTCATGCCTCGCCATCGCTGTACTGAATACACTGAACACATACGTGATTCAACGTCAGTCGTACTAGGCATTTGTTGTTTTGATTCAGGTTACTCAGTAACGTGAGTCCAATGCCAACTTGCGGAGTAGTTTCCTTTATTCGCCGTTTTTTACGCCTACCTTTTCAAAGATACGTTCTACAGATGTTTCGAATTCTGAGAAGAATAGGAGTAAGCTTTAGGGAAACACGGTTAATATACACTGAAGAGCCGAAGAAACTGGTACACCTGCCTAATATCGTGTAGGGCCCCCGCGAGCACACACACAAGTGCCGCATCGCGGCGTGTCATGGATTCGACTAATGACTGAAGCAGTTGATTCAAATGGCTCTCAGCACTACGAGACTTAACTTCTGAGGTCATCAGTCCCCTAGAACGTAGAACTACTTAAACTTAAGTAGCCTAAGGACATCACACACATCCATGCCCGAGGCAGGGTTCGACGGTAAGGCAGGGTTCGACGGTAGCGGTCGCGCGGTTCCAGACTGAAGCGCCTAGACCCGCTCGGCCACATTGGCCGGCAGTTGAAATAAGAACAGGATTGGTTGAACGAGACAATGATAAGGTGCTAGGCATGAGATCCGTATAACGAAAACAGGAGCAAGGACCTAGAGACAAAGCTTACCTCATTGGCCACTCAGGGCGGCGACTGAAGCAGGGCTGGAGGGAATTGACGCCATGACTCCTACAGGGCTGTCCAAAAATGCATAAGAGGACGAAGGGACGGAGATCTCTTCTGAACAGCACGTTGTAAGGCATCCGACATATGCTCAATAATGTTTACGTCTGGGGAGTTTGATGGCCAGCAGAAGTGTTTAATTTGAGAAGAGTGTTCCTAGAGTCACTCTGTAGCAATTATGGACTTGCAGGGTGTCGCGTTGATCTTCTAGAAGTTCCCAAGTCCGTCGGGATGCAAAATGGACACGAATGGATACAAGTGATCAGACAGGGTGCTTACGTACGTGTCACTTGTCAGAGTCACATCTAGACGTATCAGGGGACCCATCTCACTCCAACTGCACATGCCATACACCATTCTCGGCGGCTCGTGGTTGCAAGCCTTGCTGCCTCTGGATCACGGGGTCCCGGTTTCTGTTCCCGGCCGGGTAGGGGATTTTCTCTGCCCGGGGGCTGGGTGTTTGTGTTGTCCTCATCATTTTATCATCATCATCATCATCATTTTTTGTGACAGTGGCTACATTTGATTGCAAAAAAAATTGGACAGTCTCCTGCTGACATGCAGGGTCCATGGATTCATGAGGTTGCCTCCATACCCGTACACGTCTGTCCGCTCGATACAATTTGAAACGAGACTCGTCCGGCCAGGCAACATGTTTCCAGTCATCAACAGTCCAATGTCGGTGTTGACGGGACCAGGCGCGGCATAAAGCTTTGTGTCGTTCAGTCATCAAGGGCACACGAGTGGGCCTTCCACTCCGTAAGCTGATATCGATGGTGCTTCATTCAATGGTTCGCACGCTGACACTTATTGATGATCCAGCACTAAAAATCTGCAGCAATTTGCGGCAGGGTTGCACCTCTAAAAAATGGTTCAAATGGCTCTGAGCACTATGGGACTCAACTTCTGAGGTCATTAGTCCCCTAGAACTTAGAACTAGTTAAACCTAACTAACCTAAGGACATCACAAACATCCATGCCCGAGACAGGATTCGAACCTGCGACCGTAGCGGTCTTGCGGTTCCAGACTGCAGCGCCTTTAACCGCACGGCCACTTCGGCCGGCGGTTGCACCTCTGTCACGTTGAATGATACTCTTCAATCGTCGTTAGTCCCGTTCTTGCAGTATCTTTTTCCGGCCGCAGCGATGTCGGAGATTTCATGTGTTACCGGATTCCTGATATTCCATTTCATCGCTACCTCGGAGACGCTGTGTCCCGTCGCTCGTGCCGTCCGAGTGGCCGTGCGGTTCTAGGCGCTACGGTCTGGAGCCGAGCGACCGCTACGGTCGCAGGTTCGAATCCTGCCTCGGGTATGGATGTGTGTGATGTCCTTAGGTTAGTTAGGTTTAAGTAGTTCTAAGTTCTAGGGGACTGATGACCTCAGAAGTTAAGTCGCTTAGTGCTCAGAGCCATTTGAACCATTTTGAACCGTCGCTCGTGCGCCGACTGTAACACCTCTTCAGAGTCACATAAATCTTGATAACCTGCCATTGTAGCAGAGTAACCAGTGTAACAACTGCGGCGGACACTTGTTGTCTCATATAGGCGTTGCAGACAGCAGCGCCGTATTCTGTCTGAATTTAAATACGCATACCTATATCAGCGTCTTTGGCACTTCAGTGTACAATAGGTACAAGAATCAAATGGGAACAATAAGAACGGGAGATCAAGAGCGAAGTGCTCGAATTTACAAACGTGTAAAACAGGAGTGTAGACTTTCCCCTTTACTGTTCAAATCGATACATCGAAGAAGCAGTGACTGAAGAAAAAAAAAGTTCATAAGTGGCATTGAAATTCAGCAGGAAAGGATATCATTTATAAGATTCACTTATGACATTCCAATTCCTAATGCAAGTGAAGAAGATTACACGACGTGTTGTATGGAGTGAACAGTCTGGTAAGTAAAAATTGCATTGAGGGTAAACAGAAGAAAAGGTGACAATAATGAGGATGCTAGAAGTGAGATTAGCGATAAACTTATCAAAATAGGGACCGCGAAGTGGACTAAGCTAAGGAAGTCTACCACCTTGGGACCAAAATAACCCGTGACTGACGAAGCGAGGATGACATACACTCCTGGAAATTGAAATAAGAACACCGTGAATTCATTGTCCCAGGAAGGGGAAACTTTATTGACACATTCCTGGGGTCAGATACATCACATGATCACACTGACAGAACCACAGGCACATAGACACAGGCAACAGAGCATGCACAATGTCGGCACTAGTACAGTGTATATCCACATTTCGCAGCAATGCAGGCTGCTATTCTCCCATGGAGACGATCGTAGAGATGCTGGATGTAGTCCTGTGGAACGGCTTGCCATGCCATTTCCACCTGGCGCCTCAGTTGGACTAGCGTTCGTGCTGGACGTGCAGACCGCGTGAGACGACGCTTCATCCAGTCCCAAACATGCTCAATGGGGGACAGATCCGGAGATCTTGCTGGCCAGGGTAGTTGACTTACACCTTCTAGAGCACGTTGGGTGGCACGGGATACATGCGGACGTGCATTGTCCTGTTGGAACAGCAAGTTCCCTTGCCGGTGTAGGAATGGTAGAACTATGGGTTCGATGACGGTTTGGATGTACCGTGCACTATTCAGTGTCCCCTCGACGATCACCAGTGGTGTACGGCCAGTGTAGGAGATCGCTCCCCACACCATGATGCCGGGTGTTGGCCCTGTGTGCCTCGGTCGTATGCAGTCCTGATTGTGGCGCTCACCTGCACGGCGCCAAACACGCATACGACCATCATTGGCACCAAGGCAGAAGCGACTCTCATCGCTGAGGACGACACGTCTCCATTCGTCCCTCCATTCACGCCTGTCGCGACACCACTGGAGGCGGGCTGCACGATGTTGGGGCGTGAGCGGAAGACGGCGTAACGGTGTGCGGGACCGTAGCCCAGCTTCATGGAGACGGTTGCGAATGGTCCTCGCCGATACCCCAGGAGCAACAGTGTCCCTAATTTGCTGGGAAGTGGCGGTGCGGTCCCCTACGGCACTGCGTAGGATCCTACGGTCTTGGCGTGCATCCGTGCGTCGCTGCGGTCCGGTCCCAGGTCGACGGGCACGTGCACCTTCCGCCGACCACTGGCGACAACATCGATGTACTGTGGAGACCTCACGCCCCACGTGTTGAGCAATTCGGCGGTACGTCCACCCGGCCTCCCGCATGCCTACTATACGCCCTCGCTCAAAGTCCGTCAACTGCACATACGGTTCACGTCCACGCTGTCGCGGCATGCTACCAGTGTTAAAGACTGCGATGGAGCTCCGTATGCCACGGCAAACTGGCTGACACTGACGGAGGCGGTGCACAAATGCTGCGCAGCTAGCGCCATTCGACGGCCAACACCGCGGTTCCTGGTGTGTCCGCTGTGCCGTGCGTGTGATCATTGCTTGTACAGCCCTCTCGCAGTGTCCGGAGCAAGTATGGTGGGTCTGACACACCGGTGCCAATGTGTTCTTTTTTCCATTTCCAGGAGTGTATAACGCAGATCGGCGCAGGCAAAGGGAACATTGCTGGCCTGTATAAGTCTACCACTATCAACATTGGCCTTAAACTAAGGAAGAAATTTGTGAGAATGTCCGTTTGGAGCACAACATTGTTGTCAGTGAAGCGTGGGCTGTGGGAAACCGGAAAAGAAGAGACTCGAAGCGTTAAAAAAAGAGGTGGAGTGTTAAGGAATGACGAAGTTCTCCTCAGAATCAAAGAAGAAAGGAACGTTTGGGAAACAGTCACAAAAAGACGGCACAGGATGATTGGGCATTTGTTGAGTCGTAAGGGAACAACTTCCTAGATAGTAGAGACAGACGCAGAAGTTAAAAACTGTATAGGAAGTCAGATAATGGAATACATCCAGCAAATAATTGAGGACGTAGGCTGCAAGTGCTACTCAGAGATGAATATGTTGGCACAAGAGACGAATTCGTCGCGAGTCGCATCAAACCAATGAAAAGACGGATGATTATAAACAAAACATTTTGTATGTCTCTCGTTCAAATTAATTGAATAAAGTAATACGTCGCCATAAAATTCGTAGGTTTGGCTGCTTTATTGTCAGCGAGAAGTTCGTTATGTGATGTTTTGGAATGTTTATAATACCATAACTTGCGCTCCGTCATTCATGTTATTGGAAACATGAACCAGCTTAGTTATTTCGACACCCTCTGTGACAGGTGTTGCCCTTTCTTCTACATCTTCATGGTGAGTATGCTGTCCACACACCATCTTCCAAGACGACCAAAGCCGCGTTAACGGGGCTGCATGCATACGTTCGATTCTCGACGACTACTCAGGTATCTTGACTGACCCGCCAACTGAACCAATCTGAATATTACAAGTCTTACATCTAAGAAAAAGTTAAGTTTTCTGGAATTTATGGCTTTAAACACAACTGGTTTAATCCATACGTAATGAACAGAATGCAAAACGTTGTAATGAATAATTCAAGCAGTGTTGGAAATGTAGAAAATTCTAGCGACTGGGGAGAAATCACAAAGGGAGTCCACAGGATTCACTTTTGGGTCCACTCCTATTTCTTATGTATGTGAATGACCTTCCACTTGACATTCATCAAGCAAAATTAGCACTTTTCACAAACGACACTAGTGTTTTAATAAATCGTATTAGAGGGAAAGCAACAGAAGAGACAGCTGATGATATTTTTCAAAGAATTTTCAGTTCTATACTAGAAGTAGTGTCATAACACCAGATGATGTAGCACATGAACAGGTGTCAGTAAATAGGACAGAATGCTCCAAATTTTTGTGTGTACGTATTGATGAAGAATACGGGGAAGTAGCAACAAAACGACTATTCACGTTGGTGTGTAGAATATATGAGTCTGGCGATATACCATCTGACTTGCGGAAAAGCATCATCCACACAATTCCGAAGACGGCAAGAGCTGACAAGTGCGAGAATTATCGCACAATCAGCTTAACAGCTCATGCATCGAAGCTGCTTACAAGAATAATATACAGAAGAATGGAAAAGAAAATTGAGAATGCGCTAGGTGACGATCAGTTTGGCTTTAGGAAAAGTAAAGGGACGAGAGAGGCAATTCTGACGTTACGGCTAATAATGGAAGCAAGGCTAAAGAAAAATCAAGACACTTTCATAGGATTTGTCGACCTGGAAAAAGCGTTCGACAATATAAAATGGTGCAAGCTGTTCGAGATTCTGAAAAAAGTAGGGGTAAGCTATAGGGAGAGACGGGTCATATACAATATGTACAACAACCAAGAGGGAATAATAAGAGTGGACGATCAAGAACGAAGTGCTTGTATTAAGAAGGGTGTAAGACAAGGCTGTAGCCTTTCGCCCCTACTCTTCAATCTGTACATCGAAGAAGCAGTGATGGAAATAAAAGAAAGGTTCAGGAATGGCATTAAAATACAAGGTGAAAGGATATCAGTGATACGATTCGCTGATGACATTGCTATCCTGAGTGAAAGTGAAGAAGAATTAAATGATCTGCTGAACGGAATGAACAGTCTAATGAGTACACAGTATGGTTTGAGAGTAAATCGGAGAAAGACGAAGGTAATGAGAAGTAGTAGAAATGAGAACAGCGAGAAACTTAACATCAGGATTGATGGTCACGAAGTCAATGAAGTTAAGGAATTCTGCTACCTAGGTAGTAAAATAACCAATGACGGACGGAGCAAGGAGGACATCAAAAGCAGACTCGCTATGGCAAAAAAGGCATTTCTGGCCAAGAGAAGTCTACTAATATCAAATACCGGCCTTAATTTGAGGAAGAAATTTCTGAGGATGTACGTCTGGAGTACAGCATTGTATGGTAGTGAAACATGGACTGTGGGAAAACCGGAACAGAAGAGAATCGAAGCATTTGAGATGTGGTGCTATAGACGAATGTTGAAAATTAGGTGGACTGATAAGGTAAGGAATGAGGAGGTTCTACGCAGAATCGGAGAGGAAAGGAATATTTGGAAAACACTGATAAGGAGAAGGGACAGGATGGTAGGACATCTGCTAAGACATGAGGGTATGACTTCCATGGTACTAGAGGGAGCTGTAGAGGGCAAAAACTGTAGAGGAAGACAGAGATTGGAATACGTCAAGCAAATAATTGAGGACGTAGGTTGCAAGTGCTACTCTGAGATGAAGAGGTTAGCACAGGAAAGGAATTCGTGGCGGGCCGCATCAAACCAGTCAGTAGACTGATGACAAAAAAAAAAAAAAAAAATTGATGAAGACTTGAAGAAGCATATTACTGAACCTTTCAAACAGTTTAGTTCGGATGATTTTGCTCTTCGTATAATTGCTAGTACTGCAAACAAACGAATCAACCTCCTAGCATATTTTGCATATTTCCATTCAATAATGTCTTATGGAACAGTTTTTTAGGGTAATTCATCACTTAGAAAGGAAAGTATTGATCGGACCAAAGCTGGCAGTAAGTTAATATGCGGTGTGCACCTGCAGTCGTCGTGTGTGAACCTCTTCAATGGATCGAGAACTTTAAAAGTACCGTGACAGTAGATAAATTTGTTAATGAAATTCACTATAAATAGTCCCATCTCAGTTTGAGAAGAGTAATGATGTCCATGCCTACAACACTTGAGGGACTGGAGGTCAAAGCAATCAGTGGCCCAGAAAAGAGTTCAGTATGCAGCATCCAAAAATTTTTGACAATTTGCCCAGTGATAAAGAATATCTGACAGGTAACAAAGCAAGTTTCAAATCTAATTTAAAATATTGGATGTAAGGTCCGCCAGTTATGCAAGACACCGTTTTTTCTCAGTACCCAAACATGTTTCGGCACCACTGTGCCATCATCAGTGGGTTTTCGTTTCTATTTATTGTGCAGTGTGAACATTTTTGTTAAGTGATTATAAAATTATGTGCATCTTTAGTTCAAACAACAAATCGTTTCTTTTTGTAAATATCTTTCCATTTGGTGTGCATGATTTATCTGGATCACTTGTGTGTTAATTGCTACAGGTAGCTCGTCATCTGCAACCAAACGATGTTGATGAGAAAGTGTTTGCAGGGAGTTAACCGATCTTCTAGAATGTAATATAGTTTGTGGCGATGTTTTCCCGGCTATATTAGTTTTTACTTATCGTGTACAAGCATTTCCATTCTCCGCTTCATGCTGAGGTGTTGTGATGCACACGTAACTATAACAAGTATTTTCCACAAATAACGTAGTAAAAACACTTTTCATCCCACCAAAACCCAGTGTGATTGAGGTTTGTTGTGTGTTCAGAAATGGCTCTGAGCACTATGGGACTTACTTCTGAGATCATCAGTCCCCTAGAACTTAAAACTACTTAAACCTAACTAACCTAAGGACATCACACACATACATGCCCGAGGCAGGATTCGAACCTGCGACCGTAGCGTTCGCGCGATTCCAGACTGTAGCGCCTAGAACCGCTCGGCCACCTCGACCGGCTTTGTTGTGTGTCCCAGGCCGCCGGCCGAGGTGGCCGAGCGGTTCTAGGCGCTACAGTCTGGAATCGCGCGAACGCTACGGTCGCAGGTTCGAATCCTGCCTCGATCATGGATGTGTGTGATGTCCTTAGGGTAGTTAGGTTTAAGTAGTTCTAAGTTCTAGGGGACTGATGACCTCGGAAGTTAAGTCCCATAGTGCTCAGAGCCATTTGAACCATTTTGTCCCAGCCCAGTTCATTTGTTCAGCAGACAGTTCGGCGCCAAATTTGAATTATGTTTGCATTTTATCTTTGTGTGTGTGTGTGTGTGTGTGTGTGTAGACTTTATCTGTTTGTGATGTTTTTATTTGTACAGTTCCTTTAATGTGTTACATAGTGTGCCCTTGCAGAGTGTAGTGTATGCGTTTAAGACCTGTTTTCCTTCTGCTATTGCCTTCTGTATATGGAAGCTTTCCTCAATGGTCAGTTTTCTGTATAGGCTGTGGCTGGCTTTTAGTGTTCTTAAGTTTGTTTCTATTGTGGTTGGGTGGTGATTGTTAGCTACAAGGTGGTCAGCAAATGTGCTATCGGAGCTGTTGCTAACTTGATTTCTCCTAGATAACTCTTTCTATTCCGTGGACAAATTTCTGTTGATAGCTGGTGCCCAGTGTAATAATCACAGTAATAATGAAAACTAGTTTTCATGTGTAGTTACTTGAGTAGTACTAAAAAATATGTATACTAATATTTGCACTGAACGTGTATACATACCCTGTAAATTGACTCGTTCCATATCATTTCGATAAAAGAATCGTTCAAATGTTCTACGTAACTAACTACAACTGGGTCTGTTAGTGGGTCTATTTGGGATATTAAGTACACTGTAGCAACCAACATCCTCGCAATTTGATATCTTAACGGGATCTAATCATGGATACGTAGCCTCAGTTGGATACGATACATCCGAAGAAACTTGTAGAGTGTCTTCCTCGAGAATCTACGTCACTGGCAACGCTAGATGCAACGCCACAGAATATCTGGAGTAACTAATTATTTGTACGGTGCGCGTTTGCTGCCCGTCTCTTCCTGGAACCTACAATCGTAGAATTGTGATGGTAACAGTAAACGTTTCCAAGATACAAAGCGCCTGTCTTGTAGCGTCTGCCACTTTGTCACCTTGACCATCTGCGTAACGCTCTCGCGGTTAACGAACAAATTCTTAACGAAAGCTTGTTTGATCAGGCACAGCTATGTGGCGTAATGATACACACACGGCATTGATCGGTCTTCAGTACAAAACATAAACCACGGTGAATTATGTAAAATCAATACTGCTCAAGGGTGTGGGAGCCGTATCAAATAGGACTAACATGAGGTAATGAACGTACACAAATAAAGCCAACAGGAATGGACACAGGTTCTTTTGATGCAACAGAGGCAAACTGTTTGGTTGGTACATAAGTTTTTAGCGTTTTTCGAGTTTAATAAACACAACAGAGGCTTCAGTCATCAGTAATATATTCTCCTTCACTATTTACGACAGTTTGACAACGCTGGGATAACGTTTTAGGCGAAGACCTTGTCGAGCTAGTTTCAAGCGGAAAGCAAGATCCTCGAAGATTGTTCGATAGAAAACGAAGAAAGTGAAAATCTGATGGCGCTAGATCAGGTGAATAAGGTGGGTGCGGAATGACTCCCCAACCTAAATCCTGTAGGGTGTTTTTTGTCAGTCAAGTAGAATGTCGGCGGGCGTTAACGTAAAGTAGCATCACTAAAGGCAGCCTTCGTGCTCATTGTTCTTAGACTGCTTCTGCAGGACGTCACGGTTGACAATAAATGTCGGCAGTGATGCTAACACCCCGGGGAAGTAATTCGTAGTACACCATGTCGTCGCTGTTCCACCAAATGCATAACGTAATCTTATGTTCTACATTGAATTTTTTTATATATGCCATATGCCAAAGGACTTGGAAGAGCAGTTGAACGGAATGGACAGTGTCTTGAAAGGAGGATACAAGATGAACATCAACAAAAGCAGAACGAGGATAATGGAATGTAGTCGAGTTAACTCGGGTGATACTGAGGGAATTAGATTAGGGAATGAGACACTTAAAGTAGGAAAGGAGTTTTGCTATTTGGGGAGCAAAATAACTGATGATGGTCGAAGTAGAGAGGATATAAAATGTATACTGGCAATGGCAAGGAAAGCGTTTCTGAAGAAGAGAAATCTGTTAAAATCGAGTATAGATTTAAGTGTCAGGGAGTCGTTTCTGAAAGTATTTGTATGGAGTGTAGCCATGTATGGAAGTGAAACATGGACGATAATTAGTTTGGACAAGAAGAGAATAGAAGCTTTCGAAATGTGGTGCTACAGAATAATGCTGAAGATTAGATGGGTAGATCACATAACTAATGAGGAGGTATTGAATAGAATTGAGGAGAAGAGGAGTTTGTGGCACAACTTGACTAGAAGAAGGGATCGTTTGGTAGGACATGTTCTGAGGCATGAAAGGATCAACATTTAGTATTGGATGGCAGCGTGGAGGGTAAAAATCGTAGAGGGAGACCAAGAGATGTATAAACTAAGCAGATTCAGAAGGATGTAGGTTGCAGTAAGTACTAGGAGATGAAGCAGCTTGCACAGGATAGAGTGGCATGGAGAGCTGCATCAAACCACTCTCAGGACTGAAGACCACAACAACAACATGCCGAAATGGGATCATCGTGACTGATTTATAAAAAAAATCATTGAAACGGCAGTGTAGCTGGTCGATATTTATAATAACCGCACATTAAGTGTTTTCTCAGTTGCGAAATTGGACTACCATTAGCTGTAGGATGGAATGGCGGCAATGAAAATTTGTGTCGGACCAGGACTCGATCCTAGATTTCTCGCTTATCCCGAACGGTCGCCTTAGCATTTGGCGGCTGTCCATGCAGACCCAAATTTCCATATGTCGTCAGTCATGTACGGATTAACCCGAACTTCGATATGTCGTCAACCACGTTTAGACACATGACTGACTTATGGAATTTCGAGTCTGCCCTTTAGTCGTGAACGGATTGCCAAATGCTGCCGGCACGGCAGCTCAGCGTGTTCGGTCAGAGGGCTGGTTGGCCTCTGTAATAAAACAACTGAATGGAAGGATCAACATACGAACCTGACCAGATGTCATGTGACGTTCGCGACGACCAAACACAACGATCAACAACGAAGAAAAAGCTAAGGCGACCGCTCGCGATAAGGGGAAATCTGGGTTCGGGTCCCGGTCCGGCACAAATTTTCACGGTCGTCGTTCTGTTCTACAGCTGATGGTAGTCCAATTTCGCAATTGCGAATACATTTAACATATTTCATAAAGGCTGTAATTGCCACCCTTTGGCCATGCATGCATCATAATTTTATCGTAATTATCTTTTGTGGATGCGCGCTGGTCTTCGTACGGGGAGTTGCTTCTTTGTTTGGGCTCAACCATCCCTTTCTTTTCCGTATGTTAGTAAAAAAATGGCCCTGAGCACTATGGGACTTAACTACTGAGGTCATCAGTCCCCTAGAACTTAGAACTACTTAAACCTAACTAACCTAAGGACATCACACACATCCATGCCCGAGGCAGGATTCGAACCTGCGACTGTAGCGGTCACGCGGTTCCAAACTGACGCGCTTAGAACCGCACGGCCATACCGGCCGGCCGTATGTTAGCATAAAGACGCCATTTCTTGTCACCAGTAACGATACAGGATAGGAATGGTCGGTGTTGTTCATGAGCCGGTTAACGACGAGAACGCAGGCACACCTGCTGATTTTTGTGATTTTTGCCTTAGAGCCTGTGGCACCAATACACCCGATTTTTGAACCTTCCTCATTCCACGCAAATGTCGCATAGTTGTGGATCATATTTCATCACATTTCCCAGTTCTCGAGTTCACTAACGTGGATCACTGTGGATTAATGCGTTCAAACGCTCTCCATCGAACCCCGAAGGTCTTCGTTAAAAAGAGGAAACTTTTTTCTTGCCGCTCTCTTTCCAGTTGCGTTATCCCCACACAGGGCGCTAATGCTTCTGATTGCCTCCGCTGCTGTCACCCCTCTACTGAACACGTACAGAAGAACATGTCGGAAATGTTCCGATTTCTGCACTTGGCACTCCACTTTCTAGCGCCCACTGCTCCACTCACTATCTCCGAATGACATAATGTCATGTCGGAAATGTTCCGATTTCTGCACTTGGCACTCCACTTTCTAGCGCCCACTGCTCCACTCACTATCTCCGAATGACAAAATGACACTATGTAAACTCAAATACGAGGGTTAGTCAAATAAAAACGTTAAATACACTCCTGGAAATGGATAAAAGAACACATTGACACCGGTGTGTCAGACCCACCATACTTGCTCCGGACACTGCGAGAGGGCTGTACAAGCAATGATCACACGCACGGCACAGCGGACACACCAGGAACCACGGTGTTGGCTGTCGAATGGCGCTAGCTGCGCAGCATTTGTGCACCGCCGCCGTCAGTGTCAGCCAGTTTGCCGTGGCATACGGAGCTCCATCGCAGTCTTTAACACTGGTAGCATGCCGCGACAGCGTGGACGTGAACCGTATGTGCAGTTGACGGACTTTGAGCGAGGGCGTATAGTGGGCATGCGGGAGGCCGGGTGGACGTACCGCCGAATTGCTCAACACGTGGGGCGTGAGGTCTCCACAGTACATCGATGTTGTCGCCAGTGGTCGGCGGAAGGTGCACGTGCCCGTCGACCTGGGACCAGACCGCAGCGACGCACGGATGCACGCCAAGACCGTAGGATCCTACGCAGTGCCGTAGGGGACCGCACCGCCACTTCCCAGCAAATTAGGGACACTGTTGCTCCTGGGGTATCGGCGAGGACCATTCGCAACCGTCTCCATGAAGCTGGGCTACGGTCCCGCACACCGTTAGGCCGTCTTCCGCTCACGCCCCAACATCGTGCAGCCCGCCTCCAGTGGTGTCGCGACGAGTGTGAATGGAGGGACGAATGGAGACGTGTCGTGTTCAGCGATGAGAGTCGCTTCTGCCTTGGTGCCAATGATGGTCGTATGCGTGTTTGGCGCCGTGCAGGTGAGCGCCACAATCAGGACTGCATACGACCGAGGCACACAGGGCCAACACCCGGCATCATGGTGTGGGGAGCGATCTCCTACACTGGCCGCACACCACTGGTGATCGTCGAGGGGACACTGAATAGTGCACGGTACATCCAAACCGTCATCGAACCCATCGTTCTACCATTCCTAGACCGGCAAGGGAACTTGCTGTTCCAACAGGACAATGCACGTCGGCATGTATCCCGTGCCACCCAACGTGCTCTAGAAGGTGTAAGTCAACTACCCTGGCCAGCAAGATCTCCGGATCTGTCCCCCATTGAGCATGTTTGGGACTGGATGAAGCGTCGTCTCACGCGGTCTGCACGTCCAGCACGAACGCTGGTCCAACTGAGGCGCCAGGTGGAAATGGCATGGCAAGCCGTTCCACAGGACTACATCCAGCATCTCTACGATCGTCTCCATGGGAGAATAGCAGCCTGCATTGCTGCGAAAGGTGGATATACACTGTACTAGTGCCGACATTGTGCATGCTCTGTTGCCTGTGTCTATGTGCCTGTGGTTCTGTCAGTGTGTTCATGTGATGTATCTGACCCCAGGAATGTGTCAATGAAGTATCCCCTTCCTGGGACAATGAATTCACGGTGTTCTTATTTCAATTTCCAGGAGTGTACAAAAAAAATGACAATCGATAGATGAACCCATAGCAACCGGAATACCGATGTGCAAAGCAAAAACGCTCCGAACTTATGTATCAATCTCGTGTAAGGAGTCACCGTTTCCGCGTCCATTTGTGAATGGAACGTGAGAAAGCCCTGATAACTGGCACACTGGGAAGTAGCGTCTGCCATGCACGTAACAGCGATTTGCAGACTATGGATGTAGATACTGCTCGAATATGGAGCAGCGCGCACGTCCGCAGTACATTTTGCGCAAGTGCTTCGGTTCCCATACGACTGCGCAAACGCGGGAGGTTAGGGGCATCGCGTGGTCGTGTTTTACCTGTACTCGTTACTCGTTAGTACGTGGGCGTGTAGAGAGGAGACCCTTTGCGGGGCTAGGAGTGAACTGCAACCGGCCGCCTAGCCCGTCATGTTCTGAGCGTGCAGTGGCCGGTGGTTGGACTGAGACCGGGACAGATAGGCTGACGCGGAAACAAGGCGGCAAGGGAAGCCTCACATACGTCGGGTCAAGTGTGCCCTGCGCGCCACGTGTGCCACTTGTACAGGGTGACACACGGCAGGCGGACGGTTTTTAATCAAATAACACTCGGCCAACTTGGAAGGTGGCTACACTGAGTCACAGCGCCAGAGATTGCGCCAAAGATAATTATTCCGCCGCCTCCACTGGCCACAGTAGTTCAGAGGATGTCGAGAGCTGTCGTCGTTCTGTTGGGCGATAGACTAGACGATCTGAGGGTTGACTGAAATGTTGTACTGTTCTGTTGGTGTAAAGTATAGATGGAAGAAGATGCAACTCTCAGAATATATTTGAGTAAGGAGATGGGCTTTTGATTTATGATGCTGGTGTAATGCAATATTTTCGTCAATATAATGAGGTGGCAGGAGCAAAATACAGGGATTGAAAGGCTATTTACAATTTGTACAGAAACCAGATGGCAGTTGTAAGAGTCGAGGAACATGAAAGGGAAGCAGTGGTTGGGAAGGGAGTGAGACAGGGTTGTAGCCTCTCCCCGATGTTATTCAATCTGTATATTGAGCAAGCAGTAAAGGAAACAAAAGAAAAGTTCGGAGTAGGCATTAAAATCCATGGAGAAGAAATAAAAACTTTGAGGTTCGCCGATGACACTGTAATTCTGTCAGAGACAGCAAAGGACTTGGAAGAGCAGTTGAACGGAATGGACACTGTCTTGAAAGGAGGATATAAGATGAACATCAACAAAAGCAAAGCGAGGATAATGGAATGTGGTCGAATTAAGTCGGGTGATGCTGCGGGAATTAGATTAGGAAATGAGACACTTAAAGTAGTAAAGGAGTTTTGCTATTTGAGGAGCAAAATAACTGATGATGGTCGAAGTAGAGAGGATATAAAATGTAGTCTGGCAATGGCAAGGAAAGCGTTTCTGAAGAAGAGAAATTTTGTTAACATCGAGTATAGATTTAAGTGTCAGGAAGTCGTTTCTGAAAGTATTTGTATGGAGTGTGGCCATGTATGGAAGTGAAACATGGACGATAAATAGTTTGGAGAATAAGAGAATAGAAGCTTTCGAAATGTGGTCCTACAGAAGAATGCTGAAGATTAGATGGGTAGATAACATAACTAATAAGGAGGTATTGAATAGAATTGGGGAGAAGAGGAGTTTGTGGCACAACTTGACTAGAAGAAGGAATCGGTTGGTAGGGCATATTCTGAGGCATCAAGGGATCACCAATTTAGTATTGGGGGGCAGGGTGGACGGTAACAACAACAACAACAGCAACAATGAGGTAAAAAGGTATTACAGTTTTCTTTAATAACTATCCCTCTTGCTCACAGGTACAGTCAACAAAGCATCTGGCTCGTGTTGATTTATTGGACTTGTAATTCTGGTTTCTATGTGCAATTATACTATTTCTGGTTTTTCAATTAGTTCATTGTAAATTATGTTTAAAATATTTTGTCGTATTGAGAAAGAACAGTGCCAGACACATGTACGTTGAGTCACACTACCACACACAGAACGGTTACACTTGTGCTTTGTTGTTTCGTAGCTTTTATAGTTGCAGGGGACTTAATTAATCAATTGTGTTAATGGAAATTCCTTGTCAGTCTTTATTTTTATTTTATGCAGACAGATTGCATGCTAATAATAGTCGGAGCCAACCGGTTACGGACTTCGTAACCGGTCTCACAGCTAGTAAAATTATTGCATTTATTCATTAATATTAGTCTTTTCTTCTTAATTAAGCCCCCATGCACGTACCTGGTCGATGCACCATTTCTTTTTAATTATGCCCCCATGCACTTTTTTTTTTACCTTTTTATCCCATTATGTTGACGAAAGTATTCCATTACAGCAGTATCATAAATCAAAAGCCCATCTCCTTTCTCAAATATATTCTGACAATTGCATCTTCTCCCATCTATACATTACACCAACCGAACAGTACAACATTTCAGTCAACACTCAGATGGTCTACTCTCTCGCCCAACAGAACAACGACAGCTCTTGATATCCTCTGAACTACTACTGCGCCCAGTGGAGGCGGCGGAATAATAATCTTTGGCGCAATCTCTGGCGCTGTGACTCAGTGTAGCCACCTTTCAAACTTTAAAATTAATGCATGTTTATTTACACAAAATCAAAGCTCATTATTTGCCATTTTAGTTAACAAAGTTATTTGTGAAAAATAATGTCGTCATGGTGATGTCCATCATTTCGAATGCAGGGCTCAAGTCTCTTCTCAAAATCCTCCATCACACGGACTAAAATCTCTGGAGGGATGTCAGCAATTTCTTGAATGATTGTTTCCAGTTGATTTGAAGTTTTCCACCCATCTGAGGATTGTGTTACGGCTCGGAACAGCTCCATGTCGACCGACATTAAACCGCGAACGAAACAATTGCTGCGTAGCAATAATAGACTCACCACTTTTTACGAAACTGTCATAGACTCGACGTTGCAAGTCCCACTGCTCCGTAGTGACAGAGTAAATGAAATGGCGTCGTGTGTGGATCAGAACTATCCCCACCACGGCCACCTCCCACCACCGCTCCCTCAGTACTACAGAGTTCAAAACCGTCCGCCTCCCGTGTGTCACCCTGTATCAGGGTCTGGCGAGGAAAAAACGCTCTGATTGGCAGTGGCCAGTGAAGGGACGGGGCGCATCCTCAGAAGCGAGCACCCCGCGAACGAAAACAATAAGCTGCGGTTTATTGTCTGGCATAATATAAATTTACCATTGGAGGGAGAGGGGCGGGGGAGGCGGGGCCGTTGACGTTTTCTTTGTGGCAGTCGACTTCGCGCCACGAAGAAGGGGAAACTGCAAATATAAAATACCAACCGTTTCGGAACATTATTCTTTTTTATTGCATTTATTTGGCGCTTAGTTCGTTAGATATTTAGGCAACTATATATTATTTAATACATGAACAATTAAATATTCATTTGTTGTGTTAACATTGCCCATCAGATCGTCAAAGTTAAGCATTGTCAGCCTTGGCTATCACTTGGATGGGTGACCGCCGTTCGGAGGCATCGAAAGCCCGAGAATTTTATTGGAACTGACGCGGCTTGAAAACCGAAAACATTTCATTCAGTCAGGCCGCCGCGAAAGACTCCGAGCAGTTGTATGAGGTTTATTATTGGAAATCTGTATTACTTAATAGCTGAAACAGTCACCCAAAACTAGTTGCAAGTTGCCTTCTAACTGCTTCCAGGGATAACACAAATTTTATTTTCAGTATTGTTAAATGCTTAACACAATAACACAAGTATTGGAAGTCAGTAACTGTCTACAGAGTGTTTTGAAATTCTCGTTACAAACTTGTAGCACTTGTAGGGGGAAGTGAGTAGATAATATTTTGAACAGCAACCCACGTCCGGAAACAACTATTCGAAAAGATATTGATAACGCGACCACTTTTACAAGTAATTTGTTAGGCGTGACCAGTGCATCACTTGTAAACAAAAAGCAAACTTAATCGGTTTTCACAAACACTCTCCGGCCGGAGTGGCCGAGCGGTTCTAGGCGCTACAGTCTGGAACCGCGCGACCGCTACGGTCGCAGGTTCGAATCCTGCCTCGGGCATGGATGTGTGTGATGTCCTTAGGTTAGGTAGGTTTAAGTAGTTCTAAGTTCTAGGGGACTGATGACCTCAGAAGTTAAGTCCCATAGTGCTCAGAGCCATTTGAACCACAAACACTCTTCCAATTCAGGAGAGCGGCGTTTCCTTGGAGCAACACAGACAACTATACTGACGGTGAAGGTACCGCTTTCTCGAAGCCGTTGCGTAACTGTGGCGAATGGGTCGGACGTTGCGGATAACGGACTGGATAGAAGGCGACGAGCAACTCTTTCATTACCCTGAGCTTCGCCATACAGAAGGATCGTGTCGGTGTATTCTACAAACGTGTACACAACCATGTTGCTCTAACACTCACATTCATGTGAAGGAAGCTCGCACCAGTTCAGAAAGGTATGATCGCCCGATCCGACATAATCACCCCCCTTCCCCCCCCCCCCTCCCCCCCCCACCATGACCACCCTGTTGCATACCTACCTACCTAGCAGACATGTTTTCCGACCTCCAGACATGGTCTCCAATTGAAAATGTTGTCTAATCGCTTCCCTCTACAAGTTCTAGAAGTTTGTAACGGGAATTTCCGAACACCCTGTATACTCAGGGGGCGGACAGAAATATGGAAGCACCAAAAGCACAGCACATTACCGTGCCTAATACGCTGTAGGAAAACCCGGTGGCATTCAAAACAGCTTACAGTCGTCTCTGAATGGATAAATACAGCTCCTGTACGGTTCTCATTGGAGTCTTATACAATTCTTCCTGCAAAATAGTGGCACCTAGAGGTAACGATGATGGAGATGGGTACCAACAGACAGTTTTCGTTCCGTAGTAGACGACAAAGGCTCAGTGATGTTGAGAGGTGGTGGCTGCTGGCCAGGGGAGATGCGACAGTTTATCCTCGTGCTCACAAAACCAGTCCTGGACGATGCGAGCTGTGTGAACAGGGGGCCTTTGGTCACGGAACACGGCATCACCATTGAAGAATAAACATTGTACCATGGGGTAGCCTTGATCAGCCAAAATGCACGTAATTCTTGGCAGTAGTGCGACATTCAGATTATTCATGGGGTCTATGGTATATAACGATATGGCTGTCCAAATCATCAAAATGGTTCAAATGGCTCTGAGCACTATGGTACTTAACAGCTATGGTCATCAGTCCCCTAGAACTTGGAACTACTTAAACCTAACTAACCTAAGGACAGCACACAACAACCAGCCATCACGAGGCAGAGAAAATCCCTGACCCCGCCGGGAATAGAACCCGGGAACTCGGGCGTGGGAAGCGAGAACCGCACGACCACGAGATGCGGGCTCCAAATCATCACTAAACCGAGAGAGGTGGCGCATACGGGAGGACGAAATGGTTCGCGAATGGTTGGAAGAACATGCTGGAAAGTTCGCGCGAATGATACGGCCTTCCACATCGCCCGACGTGATTCCCATCGCACATTTATGGGACATACTCGAGAGGTCAGTTCATGCACAAAATCCCGCACTGGCAACACTTTCGGGATTATGGACGGCTGTAGAGGCAGCACGGCTCAATATTTCTGCAGGGGACTTGGGACGTTTTTTTGAGTCCGTCCCACCTCGAGTTGCTGCACTAAGTCGGGCCAAAAGAGGTCCGACACGAAATTGGGAGGTGTGCCATGACTTTTGTCACCTTATTGTGCACTGAAAATTGCCGCAGCGTGTAAACACGAGCTCAGTCAAGTTATTTTGTGTGCTTACACTCGAGAACTAGACAGGAAACGCTGGGGAGATATGGTCTGTCTGTAAACTGGGAAGCTAGTAGTGTTTATGGTGCAGAAATCGCCTTTCCAAGAACTGCGTGTGCAGAGATTTACGTAGAACGTGCCCATACGCTTTTGTTGCGTTTCTACACTCCTGGAAATGGAAAAAAGAACACATTGACACCGGTGTGTCAGACCCACCATACTTGCTCCGGACACTGCGAGACGGCTGTACAAGCAATGATCACACGCACGGCACAGCGGACACACCAGGAACCGCGGTGTTGGCCGTCGAATGGCGCTAGCTGCGCAGCATTTGTGCACCGCCGCCGTCAGTGTCAGCCAGTTTGCCGTGGCATACGGAGCTCCATCGCAGTCTTTAACACTGCTAGCATGCCGCGACAGCGTGGACGTGAACCGTATGTGCAGTTGACGGACTTTGAGCGAGGGCGTATAGTGGGCATGCGGGAGGCCGGGTGGACGTACCGCCGAATTGCTCAACACGTGGGGCGTGAGGTCTCCACAGTACATCGATGTTGTCGCCAGTGGTCGGCGGAAGGTGCACGTGCCCGTCGACCTGGGACCGGACCGCAGCGACGCACGGATGCACGCCAAGACCGTAGGATCCTACGCAGTGCCGTAGGGGACCGCACCGCCACTTCCCAGCAAATTAGCGACACTGTTGCTCCTGGGGTATCGGCGAGGACCATTCGCAACCGTCTCCATGAAGCTGTGCTACGGTCCCGCACACCGTTAGGCCGTCTTCCGCTCACGCCCCAACATCGTGCAGCCCGCCTCCAGTGGTGTCGCGACAGGCGTGAATGGAGGGACGAATGGAGACGTGTCGTCTTCAGCGATGAGAGTCGCTTCTGCCTTGGTGCCAATGATGGTCGTATGCGTGTTTGGCACCGTGCAGGTGAGCGCCACAATCAGGACTGCATACGACCGAGGCACACAGGGCCAACACCCGGCATCATGGTGCGGGGAGCGATCTCCTACACTGGCCGTACACCACTGGTGATCGTCGAGCGGACACTGAATAGTGCACGGTACATCCAAACCGTCATCGAACCCATCGTTCTACCATTCCTAGACCGGCAAGGGAACTTGCTGTTCCAACAGGACAATGCACGTCCGCATGTATCCCGTGCCACCCAACGTGCTCTAGAAGGTGTAAGTCAACTACCCTGGCCAGCAAGATCTCCGGATCTGTCCCCCATTGAGCATGTTTGGGACTGGATGAAGCGTCGTCTCACGCGGTCTGCACGTCCAGCACGAACGCTGGTCCAACTGAGGCGCCAGGTGGAAATGGCATGGCAAGCCGTTCCACAGGACTACATCCAGCATCTCTACGATCGTCTCGATGGGAGAATAGCAGCCTCCATTGCTGCGAAAGGTGGATATACACTGTACTAGTGCCGACATTGTGCATGCTCTGTTGCCTGTGTCTATGTGCCTGTGGTTCTGTCAGTGTGATCATGTGATGTATCTGACCCCAGGAATGTGTCAATAAAGTTTCCCCTCCCTGGGACAATGAATTCACGGTGTTCTTATTTCAATTTCCAGGAATGTATTATTAGCAGCTCATATTTGTATTCAATGTAGTTTAACATAGTTTGTGCAAAATAAGTGGCACCTGGTGTGCAACTGTGGAGTCAAAGTACTGTCTTTACTGTGGCTCGATGACTTCATAGCTTGGAATTCGGAGACGAATATCCGTCTCTTGAAAGTATATTGCGATGTGGACATAAATTTTGGGTAGTCGGGCAAGGCTACTCACTTTTGTGGGTGGGGGAACACCCAGTTTGACAACTGCCGTTTGAAGTTTGGTTTGGTGTGTCGAGTGGCGTGCTGGAACTGCCGAACAGTAGGTGATTTAGATCTGCTGCTTCTGAGGGATGATCATTGTAGTATGGAGAGATTAAAATTTTGATTCTGTAGAGGTGCGCAAGATAACACCCGTGTCCATTTCGCATTGTTATAATTGATGTTAGGAAGTCTTTTCTGAAGGTATTTGTATGGAAGATATTTGTACGTAAGTGGAACGCGGACGATAATTTGCTCAGACAAGAAGCTGTTGAACCATGATGTTACAGAACAATGCCGAAGATTGTCCCAAAGGCTTAGGCTTATTTGCTTTAAGAATTTGTAACTGTTCTCACTAGGAGATGTCTTGTGTCGCAGACGTGTGTGTGTGTGTGTGTGTGTGTGTGTGTGTGTGTGCGCGCGCGCGTGTGCGCCTCAACCGTGTTAATGTACAGGCAGTTCAGCATGGAACCAGAGATTACAAACGACTATAACTGTTAAAATTTCGTCCGCGATGCAATCTAGCACCCCCTCCTGTCAACATTCGCAGACGGCATCGTCGGTTTGTGCAAACAGGATGTTTGTGCGAAGGGAAAAGTACCGGCTAGCCACGCATACGTGTTTGACAAACGTTTACCTGCAGACGCTTGTGTAATGGTTGAAGATGCCACAGCCTTATACAGTTTCGGCGGATTACATCTTTCAGTAAAATAGACCATTCCCCCACCCCCCCCCCTCCCCTCCCTCCATTTAGATGTGAAGATGCTGACTTTTTGAATCGCCATATTCGAAACCGTTTGATCAGTCGTACTATACACGATAGCGCTGTGTTCTGCTCGTGGTCACCTAGATCTCGTACATGCCTCCTTTGCCGTAAGGAGTTTCTAACGAACTCGTGTCGATGACTTGACATATCCTTCAGAATGTGTGCCATGAGACGGATTAACGCTTCTGTACTGTCCGTGATGACCGAGGAGAGTCATATAAAGAACGTAAAAAATAATTTTTTGAACTGTCTTTTACATCCTTTGTAATTCTTATCGCTGTATCGCTCTGACGCTGTATGGGAATTTGTAATATGTTCTTGCTGTAATCACTTACAGTTCATTGTAATGTCCATCCGTTAACCTTTGTGCAACACAACAGTGAGGTATTTTTGTTTTATTCTTCATAGTAGTTAAAAACTTCGCTTGTGAATCTTCTGTCCTGAGATCGAATCGCTCACGACCATTTATTCGGCAGTGTCTGCGTCCTAATTATGTTACGGAAAAAGGCAGTTGACATTCTGCAACGCGCACCTGCAGGACTCGGAGGAATTGATTCCTATCGGTCGAGAGAGAGCAGTTAACTCCGGTACTTCCCGCCGCTAAAGATATCCCAGGTGAATACACATTGTTTCTTTTCTCTTTGTCTTCGATGGAGGAAGCATTTCCAGCGATAGGGATACTGATACGCGCTTGCCGTCGGTCTTACATGTTTAATGCTAACAGCCACAAGACGAAGTGCTCAATTATGAACAGAAAATATTATAAAGCAACAAATTAGCTGCATCGATTTGTCGCAAAGATGTAAAGATCGGTAATACAACAAATCGATTACGTCACTTACATGAGACTGTCAACGTGTCATTGTAAGTACGGGCTAGCGCGCAAGGAGGATTTTTTTGTCACCGTGGCTGTTCTGTCTGTTTTGTCAAGTCTGTGCACACATACATAGATGCGTGTGTGTTACGGCGTGGCAGCTCAGTGATGCTTCTGTCTGCTGCCCCGCTGAGTTCGGAACAAGCCAGTGACAATGTGTCACTGCTCCGCTAGGTTTGAAACGTCCCCTTAGAACAATTGTACACGACTGTGGTTAAACTGACACAATATTTTTTTAGCGCAATGCAATCTGACTTTCAATAATCCCTACAAAACAATGGCCCTGACTAACTTTAACCTATACCTTTCACAAATCACTTACCTCACAAAAATCTTCGTTACTCGAACTACTGCAATACAGCGAGCGCACTGCAATACAGCGAGCGCCACTATTGCCAGCTAAATAAAAGATTCAAACTACAGAAGGCACTAACTACTGATAGGGATAGTTAGCAAATGAAAGATATTAATAGAGAACAAACAATGTATTTACCTTAATAGTCATAATATATATAGCAGTTCATGACAAATTACAAAACTCCGCCATCTCTCTTCCCACATCCACCACTGCTGGCGGCTCACCTCCAACTTCGCAACGCTACGCGCTGTTCACATCCAGCTGCCGCTGCCTAACACTACAATGGCAGACAACAATGCAAACTAGCCACAGACTGCACACAGCACAGCCAGTGAAGTGATTTTCATACAGAGCACTAAGTCAGATTGCGTTGCAAATGTGTAGAAACAAAACCCTATAAATATAACAGTGTCCAAAAAAATTTTCGCCGGCATTGTGATACATTCACGCATTTACACACATTTCATAACTCTTAAAGTACGATTCTTGGTTTCCAACATCCTTTTTCACAAGTCAAGAGTCCCTAACTTCTATTCATTATTCATATACATATAAACATGTAATCACATTCCTCATAGCTGCATGTGAACAGCGCGTAGCGTTGCGCAGTTGGAGGTGAGCCGCCAGCAGTGGTGGATGTGGGAAGAGAGATTTGTCATGAACTGCTATATATATTATGACTATTAAGGTAAATACATTGTTTGTTCTCTATTAATATCTTTCATTTGCTAACTATCCCTATCAGTAGTTAGTGCCTTCCGTAGTTTGAATCTTTTATTTAGCTGGCAATAGTGGCGCTCGCTGTATTGCAGTAGTTCGAGTAACGAAGATTTTTGTGAGGTAAGTTATTTGTGAAAGGTATAGTTTAATGTTACTCAGGGCCATTCTTTTCCAGGGATCTTTGATAGTCAGATTGCGTTGCGCTAAAAATATTGTGTGTCAGGTTAAGCACAGTCTGTCAGGTTAAGCACAGTCTCGTATACAATTGTTCAAAGGGGACGTTTCAGGTTTTGAAGGCTGCGCGCGCACGGGTGACAAAATTGTCACTGTGCATTCTCGGCTGGCTGCCTGTTTGCTTTCCGGCTGTCGACACAGCGACGCGAAACAGTGGCGTCAGTTTCTTCACACAACTTGACTGTGAACGAAAACGATGTCGATAACGATATTCTTACAGAAGTGGAAAAAAAGACTAGCATTTTCTACAAAAAATTGTGGCATTATTCGGACGTAATTATGAAAATGAAAGGTTAGGAAGAAATCAGCCGAATAATATTTTCAAGTGCGTGGGAGAACTTCTGAAGAGCCGGTACAGACATTCTCATGTTTC
Source organism: Schistocerca cancellata (assembly GCF_023864275.1). Taxonomy (NCBI): domain Eukaryota; kingdom Metazoa; phylum Arthropoda; class Insecta; order Orthoptera; family Acrididae; genus Schistocerca; species Schistocerca cancellata. Next base: position 39,651,237 of record NC_064633.1, on the reverse strand, counting down.
TATTTCTGTATGTTAATGTAGGTAAAATTAGAAATAATTCGTCATAACTTCCAACATTCAGTCGAAAACACTGATAAGTTACCAGTACCTGGATATTGTCGAGTTTTATGAAACATTCTGGAAAACTTCACTTATTAGCCAGTGACTCCAAACGTGAATGTACCCACTATTTCTGCCGGCCGCGGTGGCCGAGCGGTTCTAGGCGCTTCAGTCCGGAGCCGCGCGACTGCTACGGTCGCAGGTACGACTCCTGCCTCGGGCATGGATGAGTGTGATGTGCTTAGGCTGGTTAGGTTTAAGTAGTTCTAAGTTCTGGGGGACTGATGACCTCAGATGTTAAGTCCCATAGTGCTCAGAGCCATTTGAACCCACTATGTCTTTTTAGAAAAAAAAAAGAGGGTCTATACAAGAGCGATGCACTTGAGGACAATATTATGGAAATGGAAGAGGATGTAGATGAAGATGAAATGGGAGATACGATACTGCGTGAAGAGTTTGACAGAGCACTGAAAGACCTGAGTCGAAACAAGGCCCCCGGAGTAGACAACATTCCATTGGAACTACTGACGGCCTTGGGAGAGCCAGTCCTGACAAAACTCTACCATCTGGTGAGCAAGATGTATGAAACAGGCGAAATACCCTCAGACTTCAAGAAGAATATAATAATTCCAATCCCAAAGAAAGCAGGTGTTGACAGATGTGAAAATTACCGGACAATCAGCTTAATAAGCCACAGCTGCAAAGTACTAACACGAATTCTTTACAGTCGAATGGAAAAACTAGTAGAAGCCGACCTCGGGGAAGATCAGTTTGGATTCCGTAGAAATACTGGAACACGTGAGGCAATACTGACCTTACGACTAATCTTAGAAGAAAGATTAAGGAAAGGCAAACCTACGTTTCTAGCATTTGTAGACTTAGAGAAAGCTTTTGACAATGTTGACTGGAATACTCTATTTAAAATTCTGGAGGTGGCAGGGGTAAAATACAGGGAGCGAAAGGCTATTTACAATTTGTACAGAAACCAGATGGCAGTTATAAGAGTCGAGGGACATGAAAGGGAAGCAGTGGTTGGGAAGGGAGTAAGACAGGGTTGTAGCCTCTCGCCGATGTTATTCAATCTGTATATTGAGCAAGCAGTAAAGGAAACAAAAGAAAAATCTGGAGTAGGTATCAAACTCCATGGATAAGAAATAAAAACTTTGAGGTTCGCCGATGACATTGTAATTCTGTCAGAGACAGCAAAGGACTTGGAAGAGCAGTTGAACGGAATGGATGGTGTCTTGAAGGGAGGATATAAGATGAACATCAACAAAAGCAAAACGAGGATAATGGAATGTAGTCGAATTAAGTCGGGTGATGCTGAGGGAATTAGATTAGAAAATGAGACACTTCAAGTAGTAAAGGAGTTTTGCTATCTGGGGAGCAAAATAACTGATGATGGTCGAAGTAGAGAGGATATAAAATGTAGACTGGCAGTGGCAAGGAAAGCGTTTCTGAAGAAGAGAAATTTGTTAACATCGAGTATAGATTTAAGTGTCAGGAAGTCATTTCTGAAAGTATTTGTATGGAGTGTAGCCATGTATGGAAGTGAAACATGGACGGTGAATAGTTTGGACAAGAAGAGAATAGAAGCTTTTGTAATGTGGTGCTACAGAAGAATTCTGAAGATTAGATGGGTAGATCACGTAACTAATGAGGAAGTATTGAATAGGATTGGGGAGAAGAGAAGTTTGTGGCACAACTTGACCAGAAGAAGGGATCGGTTGGTAGGACGTGTTCTGAGGCATCAAGGGATCACCAATTTAGTATTGGAGGGCAGCGTGGAGGGTAAAAATCGCAGGGGGAGACCAAGAGATGAATACACTAAGCAGATTCAGAAGGATGTAGGTTGCAGTAGGTACTGGGAGATGAAGAAGCTTGCACAGGATAGAGTAGCATGGAGAGCTGCATGAAACCAGTCTCAGGACTGAAGACCACAACAACAACAACATTTCTTTTTACGACATTTTCTTTAAGTCTCATGAGTTCGCAAGTAATGACTTTCTCTTTAAAATCCATATCGCCAAATGACGCTTGGATTACAAAAATAGTTTAGTGGTTGTCATCTTTCGTGAGCGCACTCCACTTTGATGACGCGACAGTGATAAAAATCCCCCGTGCTCGGAAGCCCCAACAGGACTGCACCGCTCTAAAGACAATATGTTGCCCAAGTGTTACCCAGCAGTTAATTTTAGAAATGAAAAGACGTTTACGATGAGAAAAGTGGTAATATTCGATCCACACCTACAACTCGGTTGCTGTCTATATTCAAGGACTGAAATGTCTTGTTAGCTGCATGACGAGCAGTAGCACTGTAAACGCGACTCCGTTCTTTCGATAGAGCTAACTATTTTCTTTGAAAGGTACCATAATAGTCATTTAAGCATTAAGTTACGAGAAAAAGACAAACAGCAAATATTTAATGTAACTGACGACGGAACAGTTCTTTTCCTCCAAAGTAGAGGTTTTCCTGCTTCTTACTATGTTACGTTGAGCTGGAGTAAGCACAAATAGTATAAAATAGTTGATTATTAACAATAAGATGTATAAATTAAATTTTCCACAGTCGCTTCTCTTGTATTTATGTTGCCTTGACTCTCGTTGTATACCCCTGAACACTCTCCTAGCTGATGGAATGTACGGAACACGACGAGTGAGCGAATTGACTGAGTAATCTGTCACGAAACACCACAGCTAATCAATGGTTTTTCTGTCTGGTGATTCCCTTGGTACTCCCGTTGTGCACAATAGTGGCCGCAGCTGTTGTGGAAATATGATTGAAGTGATCGCCATCACATTGTAGCCGTCACCTGGCGCTCTTCTCGTTCGCATTAACGTATTTTTTCAAGGAAAAAAATTCGAAATTGTTCTTTCATGTTCTGGAAATTATAATAATATTCAATGAATGTTCTAGAATACAACTCGGAAATGACACGTACGGCACTGATTGACTGATGTATTGTGCTACGTACTGAAGGTTGAGCAACGACTCATCGCAAAAGCGTATCCGCTCAGAGAGAAACTACGTAAACAAGGAATGGTGGAGTGAGAGGACAATTTCATAAACAAAAAACGACATTTTAAACAATAAATCAGCGAATTCAGAATATAATGCCAGAGGAAGAAGCAATGATTAAATCCATTGATACAGCGATGAAGCAATGCTGCCGTTATCCCCTCGCCAAAAAAATTCTACGACCACCATAAATGTGAAAATATTAAACTTGAAAGAAAATGGCAAGTCAATACTCATACCACGAACTCCACTGATTGCAGCTAACTTACCATTCAGCTTTAAAAGGCTGCAATTTCCAGTAAGAATAGCGTGCAGTATAACTACGTATCAAAAGGCAGCATTCCAATGCTGCGGAGTGATTTTAAAAGAATCGCCTTTTTTGCATGTACCGTGTTCGTGTGTTAGACAACCATAAACTTATTCATTTTTGTACGTGAAAGTAAAACACCAATTCTAATTTATAAGAATATATTTTGTAGAAGTTAGATGCGGTACAAATGAGATGATTAACTGCAAATTTGCTCCAATTCAGTTAACAACTGGAAGAAAAACACCAAGGGAAGCGGGTCCTTTTCAACTAGTCGTTAACAGGCAAGGTAGACTCAGCAGTATACACGATAATAAGCTAACAGTCGAGTAAGTCGTTTTGCGTTGTCTCTTTAATTTTTCTTCAACAATCGAGATGGAGCTTTATTAGCTGTACCCATGTAATTCTTTCAAACCTAGACAGGGTTTTATTAATGTAACCATTTAATTTCAGCCACATTCTGTGTACATTTTTTCTCCAACATGACCGATTAACGTGCTCATGTGAAAGCGGCATGCTACGTAGCTCGCACCGTATTTGCACTTCATCGTAGAGGACACCGCCAGCAAGTACAGTTGCTGCAGCGAAAGCTTAGTATTTCACGGCAGTTAACTTTCAGCTGTTGGCACATCATCACAGACCGCAATGAGGCGTGGACTGAAGTGCAGTGCCGCAGTTGGATGCATAGCGGCGTTGTTCCAAAACTAGCTGAACCGCGCATGCGCACAACGTGGATAGTCAAACGACGAGTCTGGCTGAGCAATTACTAGTGGACAGTCGCTGTGGTATAGATGTTGTGTGGAAATACTAAGTTTCTATCGGGAAATTTGAACTGTTATGTTTACCGAATCGTTCATTGAAACTCGGTTCAAGAAATAAGTTTTGCGTCAACAAGAACTGAACTTTGAAAGTCGACGGGGTTCAGCTAGCTTGATTTTTAGTTGAAGTATTATTAATAAATATTATCAATTTGCCATGAATACTCTGGAAATGTGGTACGTGTGCATTCGGGGAGGCGGTGACTCAAACGTAGACTGGAAGAATCTTCCTTGTGTCGAAGGTAAATATGCGAGGATTTTATTTGTTATTGTTAACTAAACTGTAAGCACATTTTATTTATTTATGTATTTAATTTACATCTCACGGTTAGAGACATGGCGCGCATTCATATCTAATCAGACCTACTTTTAGAAGTACGCTATTGAGTATTGTAAAAGCTGTTGTTAGAATTTTGAAGACATTATTGCTAATTTTATCGCAGATTATTAAAAAGCTGATTGTTACAGCTCAATAGCTCTTTTGTTAATATGGGGCGACCACTATATCGTGCATATATTTTTTTGTTTATTGGCATTTGTGTAAATATCATCCAGTCAGCGTAATATTACGTTAGCGGAAAAACTGACCAAAAAAACAAATTTCTGAGAGTACGTATAGAGTACATAGTAAGTGATAAGACGGAGTGCTGGTAACAGGGCAGCAAATGTAATTACGTTAGTATCTGAGATTGACAGAAAAGTGGACCCACGCATTAACAGTGGACTTATAACACACCAACTATTTAGTAAACACGTACTAGTGTCACGGTCCTCATCATCTGGAAGTTCCACTACATGTTTGTTGTATGCGCAGAATATGTAGTTCGTCGCTTGTTTCACAAAATCACTTACATGCAACCAAGGAAATTTTTATCAGTGCTGCAGCTGAGAGATACTGGTGATCATTGTGACGAAAACTCAATGCATGGAATTAATTTTGAAAGGAAAAAGGAATATTCTATATTCTTGATTACTCGGTTTTCTAGTTAGGAATCTGTAGGAGAACTTGTAACCGTTAGTAATTTGTAAATCTGGCAAGAAGTAACGTAAATGTTCGTTTTTTACATCAACCAATCATTTACATTTGTCAGTAATTTAAATAACTGCACGACATCTATTTACCGAAGTGCGCTACTTGACCGTACGGTATTCCTAGTTCCGTGGAAATTACAAGAGTCTAGTATTTATTCCTACTTCCGCTACGTGCCAGTAACAGTAAAAGAATATACGGATCTGAGCCGATTTGTCCCGCGTAGAATTAACCACTAAGTCAGCGGAGCCAAGAAATTCAGTTGGCAGTCGATTTATAGCTCTACGTAAACAAACGAATCGGCCACTACCAACTTGATGAAACTGAGGTCAACCATATGTTAATTCATTCCGATAGACTCAGTTTCGTGCTTTGTCTGCTTGTAGCTTCTTAATTGTTTGTGCTGGAACACAGGGACCATTTTGAGTGTCTGTAATTACTTCTTTTAGCGATAAATTTTATTTAAGACGACGTTAAGTGAGCTGTAACGTGACATTTTGGAAAATTAGTTCAGTAGTCAGTTCTACGATTTAATTACCCAGCAATCATATTACGACCTAATGATTTTACTCAGTTTAGTCATTGAAATACTTTGCAAGCTCTAGGACAGTAGGCGACATTTATGCTACATACGTATGGCCGGTATTACACTATCAAATTTCTTTGTCAAAGATTTGATCAAAGATGTGATCAAATATTCCTTCAAATATATTTGACAAAGATCTTCGACGTAGCGCTAGAAGGGGTATTACACTCTTATCTTTCTCGTCAAAGTTCTAGATGGCTGGCAACAAGCAACAGCAGTTGCATGTACCACAATTGCACTGTGTGCACATGCGGAAGAGAAGCGGGGGAAAAAAAGGAAACATACCTGGGTGAAGCCGTGGGTTTTACGACGGCACGATAAAAGCATTCAACAAAACTTGTCACGAGAGCTTATAATGGAGGACGTAAAGTCGTACATCAATTACTTAAGAATGGATGAGCATACATTTCTGTATGTGCTCAGTGAAGCGTATCCTCATATCGCAAAGCACAATATTCACTTAAGAACTGTTACATCTGCAGAAGACAGGCTCACTGTAACACTCCGATTCGTTGCTACAGGAGAGGGTTAGGTCAGGTCTCCAATCTTCTTAATCTATTTTTGTATTCAGGGTGCCTCACATTGTAAAGCGCCTCATCAGCTTCATACATCTCTATTAATTCTGTAGTTGTCGGCACACACCAATTGTATTTAGCGGCAATGTTTATAAAAACACTACAGACGACAGCACGCTGCAGCGATGCTAGCGCTCCATGTGGTAACATGTCACATTGCAGTGAACAGAAGACAGGCGACTTCTTTGATCAAATCTACAGCGAGGCCCTAGATTTGATCAAATATTGGACGACATTTACACCATCAAATATCTTTGACAAAGAAATTTAATAGTGTAATACCGGCCTATATTCGTACCAGTTATTGGTAACAGCAGTAGTTTTATGCACTGGCGTGCCACTTTTGAATTTGCCTGTTGGATGTGAATTGTAACGCCAAGATCATCAAATACCGTACATTGCTCTCCAGAACGTTGACAGCAAGTATGGCATCTGCTCGGTCAGTTAACCAGTAGCTAATCATAGTGCAAATAACCGACTGTAAAAAATGACCAGTATCGCAAAAAATGCCCCGAATGCGTTATTGTGGCTGCCCATTACAAATGTTAGTGACTCAAACACTATGTACAGTCGTCCTGTGGTAGCCATTGTTGAAGAAATCGTTTCGGGTCGACAGAAGCGTCCGATCCCACGCGTCGGCTTTGACCCGTGACGTAAAGGTGCGTTTACACTGCCATTTGTATCGGCACATGTATGAGATACATGTATATGCGACTTTGCGACATGTATCGCGACTTGTATGAGTTGACAAGTATCAACCTCATACATGTATGAGCGTGCGTTTACACTGGTTGATATGTATCACTGTGCGATAGCTTTCGACGACGATTTGGAAGATTTCACATTTTTATGTGCTGGTACACTTGCTCTTTTGGAAGATGATAGGAAGAAAAGGCGGAGGAAGCGTAGATGGTGGCAGAGAGAGTTTCTCGCGAATTAACGCTAAAGGATGGCGCATATTTTAGAAATTATGTTAGGATGAGTATGGAGGATTTCCGCGGTTTGTTATCACTTGTGGCTCCTCTTGTGTCCAAAATCAACACAAACTTTCGGGAAGCGATTCCACCAGAGGATCAGTTGGCAGTAATACTCCGTTTTTTAGCCACTGGGGATTCCTCTTGAAACGAAGATTTCATTGCAAAACATTTGCATTGTCGCGAGATTGCTAGTGCCAACGTCTCACACACGATTGTCGGCATCCGTTGTCAACATTATCACGCGAGGCCGCCGGAATAATAGCAAAAAATTGATATATGTGCCAGATGCATGAAAAAATTATAGAATGTATTACATACTCTGATATATATAAAACTTTTATCTTCACTTCCTGGAATAAAACTTGCACAATGGCCTCGCAAACACGAAGAATAATGTTGCATATGGCACTTTTTGATGTTCTATGCAGATACATTAACGTCGAAACGATAGTCGGCACCTCCAAAACTCAAACAGCCGCCAAAGAGCCTGGTACTACGCATGCGCTAATCGTCAAAATAAGCGGCAGGCGACAAGACGACAGAAAATGATAGTACTGCGCATGCGCGAGTTCAAATGTCGCGTATATGGCCAAAAAGCGACATACAAAATGTATACGCGACATGTATGAGCTCGAGGGTCCGCATACAAGTTCCGTGAATTTTTGTATGAGGTGATGTGTCGCGACATGTCAAATTGACATGTCGCTCATACATGTCGCGATACATGTATCCCAGTGTAAACGTACCTTAAGGGTGTTGTCGTGTGTGACGTCATGACGGCGCGGAGTTTGGTTTGAGTGTGGATGTCTCCAATTCTGTTTTATCTTATTTTGTTTACTTTTCTGATCTGTTACTTCTATCTCGTGAGATTTTTTTTAAATTTAAAAACGCTTATTTCTTATTTTAATTATCTGTTTCCTCCTATTCCTGTTTTAGTTTATTATATTTATCTTTCTGATCTGTTCGTTCTATCCCGTGAGATTTTTTTAAAAAAAGACAAAAAACACTAATCAGCTACTGAAGCATCTTTATCTTCTATGGGTTGCAGGGGTTACGACCCCTGGGGAGGTGGGTGGGTATTCATGCATGGCTGTCTTCACTTACACGTTGTAGCTACGCAAGGCGTCTAAATTTGTTTATATTTAGTTTGCCCCCACCCAACCCAAAACACCCCATTTCCCGCGCTTGTCCCGTTAGTGTCATTAGGCTTCTTGTGGAAAGTGTGTGTGTTTGTTTTTGTTTCCGCCATATTTGTGACGTCGTGGGTCAAAGCAGACGGGCGGGATCGGACGCTTCCGTATTTCCATTGTTTCGTGTGTCTGTGCTTGACTGAGTGGTGGAACGGGTGCGATCTGCCACGCGTTCTAGCCACGACTGCTGGGTCGGAATAGCTTGCTGACTACCCAGTGGCGTGGGCAGCGTCGCCGGAGTGAAGAATGTACTTAAAAAATAAAACGGCCAACACAGGGAGCACGTGGCGCTCGAGAGAGAGAACCGCGATTGGCCCTTAACGTTTCGACTCGCTGGAACGTCGATCGCAATTCGTAGACATTCTAATGCATTAATGTTGTACAAAATTATATTGGAAAAAATTAATTGCAGTTTCGGCCTTCAGGTACAAATCTGACGCTAACAGTATCTCGTCGTCTCTAGTGATCATATCGAACAAATTGTGTAAGTGGTGGGTAATAATAAAATCAACGTTATGTCTTTCTCACTTATCATTTTTACCCAGGTCCAGTTTCTGATCCATTATGTATGGAAACATTTCTGTACGTCTTTATTGCAATAACAACGCCAGAACTGCACCTGGTGGTAAATAGGTTCTGCATTTACGCATTAGAATATCCACAAATTTCAGCTGGCGTACTATAATTAGAGCTCACACTGGACCTCTGTGAGTAAATACGCTTTAAATATAAGCATCAGGTACAACCACATTTAGTGTAGTTGGTATAAGGCATAGCTGTAGTGCCCTACTGCTTCAGACCAATAGACTCCCATTCCGAGGGAGCCGGATTCAGGATGCCTATCTTACATTGGGAAAATTTTTTGAACAAGGAACAAAGTAGTTATAAAGTACGAAATCGTTTGAAGAAGTCTGTGAAGGGTGTTCCAGAACTGACACTACGCATAATTCCTATGCACAGACTTCAAAAATTTAAAATGTCACCAGTTCATAAAGATATGTGAGAAAGTGCATTTTACCTTTAATCGAAAAAAGGTCGTTCCCAGCATAACGAAGGAAAGCGTGTCAGTATGTACTCTTTCGGAATAGCAATGAATAAATCTGCCGAATGTGTTACGTATTTTTAAGTTAACCATGAAGTGTGGGGTGAGAATATTCACACCAACGAGTCAGGGGAAAAACATTTATACAGGGTAATTTGTTTACCAGTGGCACTTCAAGCGTTGTATTGCCGCAATGTACGTTCCTGGATTGCTGATACGTGCAGCGTGCTTTGTTATTCTGAACAAGGCTAACGTTTGTCGCGAACTGGACAGTTAGCCCCTTCACAGTGAACCACTGAATTAGGATAGTGAAGGTGTTGGGGAGCAGAGATGGTGCGTGTGCAACATGAGGCGCTATAAGTGGCAGCGATCGATGTTGTGGGAGGGGAGCAGTTTCTCTCTCTCTCTCTCTCTCTCTCTCACACACACACACACACACACACACACACACACACACACACACACACACACACAGAGAGAGAGAGAGAGAGAGAGAGAGAGAGAGAGAGAGAGAGAGAGAGAGACCTTCATACATAAGTCATCACCCTGATTTAGTAATACTTGTAATACTTAACTGTCTCCAGTTGCGAGTTAGCGTTTCCGACATCATGTTAGAAATTAGGCCGAAGATTTTTCTACTGTGTCGATTCTGTTGACCGGAATAAACTCTTTATCCTTGGCAGGGATAAAATGCACGAAGCCCAAGTATACCTAAAACCTATGTGGAAATCATACTGCTGTTGTACGAATCGAAAGACACGAAAGGGAAGCAGTGATTTACAGTGGGGTGAGTCGGCGTTGTAGTTTATCCAACATGTTATTCAATCTGAGTACTCAGTGATGCCAAGAAGAAATTTGGGGACTGAATGAAAGTTCAAGGATAGGAAATTAAAACGTTGAGATTTGCTGTTGACATTGTAATTCTATGCGACAGCAAATAACTTGGAAGAGCAGTTGAAGGGAATGAATAGTGACTTTAAGAGAGGTGGTGAGATGAACATCAACAGAAGTAAAACAAGTGTGATGAAATGTAGTCAAATGTCAGGCGATTCTGAGGGAATTAAATTAGGAAATTAGGCGCTGAAAGTAGTAAGTTAGTTTTGCTTTTAGCGCAACAAAAAGCTGACAATGGCCGACGTAGTGTGTATTAAAATCCTGGCTGGCAATAGGATGAAAACCGTTTCTTTAAAAGAGGGATTTGTTAACATCGAAAATGACTTTGTGGAGGTAGAAAATCTTTTTCGAGGTTTTTGTTTGGATGGTAGCTCGAATGACTAGGATGAGGGTGTAATGAATGGAATTATGGAGGAATTATGGGTAAAACTTGACTAGAAGATACCGGTTGATATGAAAGTACTGAGTCGTCAAGAAATCGTCAATTTGGTTAAGGACTGAAGTGTTGGGGATAAACAGTATACTCCTTACTACTATTTTAGATTACGCCAGCTAAATGTAACCTAATAACTTCCAAGAATATTCGTTGCTTTGAAAGAAAGCTACTGTTTCCGTGGATACATTAAATAGCTGCTGTTTACTTTCTAGTGGTAGGTTAATGTTAATATTCGGATACAGTTACTCGCAAATTAAATATGGACATACATGGTGTCTCAGGAGAAATGGTTAATATTCAGGCTTATGACAGGAACTATAATTCGAAACAAAAGTCTGTTAAACATGGGCACAGAAATCCACACATTAAGAGCTATAAGCCCTTCTTCACCTTCGAGACTGTGAAACAAATATATGTACTGTAAGAACTTTCTTTTCCGTATTTTGGGACGCAGTAGTATGAAGCAAAACAAGAAAAGAAATAGAGTAAACACGGGCTCTAAAGTGCATGCATGAAGACCTATGAGCCCTTGTTCACCTTCGCTACTGTGAAACTCGTCTCTTCTACTAACAAGCCCTAACAGATCTTATGATATGCATTTTAGAACCCATGTTAACTAGACTTTTCTTGTGTGTACTACCTCCTCCCAAAATATGAAAAGCAAATATTAATAACTAGATAACTACGTGTTAATGTATCACTGCTTCCAAATAGCTTGCAGTAGAAGAGATGTTCCTTACGGTACTGAAGATGAAATAGTGCTCATAGCTTTTGAGGTATGCGTTTTAGCGCCCTTGTTTACTAGATTTTTTCTGATTCAAATGATCGATCTTGTCATATCCCTGAATATTGACTACGCCTCCTGGGATACTGCATAGTCGTAAAAAGAAGAGGTCTGGTTATAATACGCTATTGCTTGTCATCCAGCTTTACAATCAACACAGATATTTGTCATGTATCTAACAGTAATTTTCATCTTTGGGTCTAAATATTCGGATGATTTTGTGAGAGAGCTGCTAATGAGGTTAACTTTTTAATTTTCGTTCGAATTGATGACAATACCCGATAGGTATTAGTTGAATATCTTCTCAAGTGAATACGCTAATCTGATCTGAGACGTAAACTGACAGTCTACTTATTACTATTTTCTTGTCTTGTATTGTATGCAATATTCGCACTGCTCGCTTGCGCTAAACACTATTTACTTGAGTTGGTCTACCCCAGTAGATAATACCGTAAGACAAGAGGAAGTGAAAATATCTTGCGTTTAGATCAACACAGTGAGACCATTCTACAAGCAAAAGACCCTAAACTGATGTATTATTTACGTTATGACTCCATTTTTAGTATCAAGTTCGACACGAAAGAAATTTCAGAGACACTGTTTAATTTAGTGTCTGATCATGCAAGGTTCGCTTCGGTGGAGGGGAGGGGGTGGGGGCGGAATACGTTTGCTACTGTCTAGGCGCCCCACACTCAGCGATGTAACTTTCCAGCTGCTATACTGTCAATGTGCCACATATGCGTAAGATTTTAGTAATGGCAATAAAATGCTTTAATATAACAAACTCTCTAATTTCAGTAATGAAAATCCGTTTCGTATTCAACAAAGAGGTACCGAAAGTGTCAACTGAAAAGAACACGCAGAGAACTTTGCACAGTCACTACAGATGAAAATACATATATGGAACTCACTCCTTGAAGCCATCCAACAATCAGCAAGAAAACTTGCTAAACCACCACGGAAACGGAAACACAAATGGCCGACATCAGACTGCGATAGAGCCCTTCAATCTCGTATCCGAGCATGGAAGACACGGTGCTTGTTGTTGTTGTTGTTGTTGTCGTCTTCAGTCCAGAGACTGGTTTGATGCAGGTATCCATGCTTCTCTGTCCTGTGCAAGCTTCTTCATCTCCCAGTACCTACTGCAACCTACATCCTTGGAGACACGGTATAGCCACGAAACTCGAGATAATTGGCATAATTTCATAGAAAAGCACCTAAAACAATTGCACGTATTAAACAGGTATACCATATCGAAAGATTAGAGGAAACCGACAATGATTTCAAAAAGAACAACATACGAAAATTTCACGTAATATTTAGGAAAGAACTAATGAACTACAAGCCATGCAGTCTTCGTTTTCGACGAATACACGTTTTAGGACGAATACAAAGACAAACTGTGAAATCTTGCAGAAAAACTACACAAATGCCAACCAATTTCATTTAACTGCATCACGTCAAAACTCTCTTCCACTTACACATGCGAAAATACAAAACATGATTTTGCATCTCACAAACAACAAAGCGATGGGGGAAGGTGGTATAATAGTAGAAACGCTAAAGATCGGAGGTGAAGTCTTGATTGACTGACAAGTCACCATTGTTAATAAACGAGGAAACGGCATCATACCAGTAGATTGGAAAAATGCTTCGACCTAGCCATTACACTAAAAGGGCGATAAGGCGGGTCCAAACAATTGCCGAGATACTCGACTTCCAGCAGTTGGCTACAGTGTTTCCTTACAAGTGCTGCTTACTAGACTGGAGCGAGTAACAGACAGAACGTAGGCTATTATGATATTTGAATATCAGGCAGGCTCCCGACCGGGCCGATCATGTGCAGACAGATCTGTAATTTTACCTCAAAAAAGTCTCAGCCTGTTTAATATACTTTGTTAACGCAGTGTGTGTGTGTAACTAAACAACCATGTTGATAGAACATATCCTTATTCTCAAAAGGAAATTCATGGCGGAGGGGGGGGGGAGGAGGAGGGGGAATCTCCGAATCTTTCCAGATTATAAGGGGGATAGGATAAGGTGATGGACTTTACCCACTCCTGTTCAACCTAGTACTCGATAATATCGTCAAAACTAGGGAGAATATAATACCAGAATAAGTACATGGACAAAAGATAAACAAATCATCAGTAGGTGCACTGCTTTTGCCGACGACCTAGCAATAATTATCTGGACTCCCGAGGAAGCCAACCACGCCATACAGAAACTTAAGGAGACTGCCATCAAGACCGGAGCCCAAATATCTTGCGAAAAAACTCCATACATAGACTCAAAAGGGCCGAAAAGTTGCATCACTTTCAACTAAGTACGGCATCGTTACACAGGCTAAACATAGGTGAAATTGCAGGAAAACAAAACTCATGCAAAAAATTGCGTAAAGCCTACACAATTACCTGAAATGCGTACAGCAAGAAATTGCTGTCCGTAAGAGCAATTTTTCCGGGAAAATCAGGAATACAGAAATACAAGTCGCTGAGGAATGAAATAAATAGGAAATGCAGGGAAGCTAAGACGAAATGGCTGCAGGAAAAATGTGAAGACATCGAAAAAGATATGACTGTCGGAAGGACAGACTCAGCATACAGGAAAGTGAAAACAACCTTTGGTGACATTAAAAGCAACGGTGGTAACATTAAGAGTGCAACGGGAATTCCACTCCACTGTTAAATGCAGAGGAGAGAGCAGATAGGTGGAAAGAATACATTGAAAGCCTCTATGACGGTGAAGATTTGTCTGATATGATAGAAGAAGAAACAGGAGTCGATTTAGAAGAGATACGGGATCCAGTATTAGAATCGGAATTTAAAAGAGCTTTGGAGGACGGTCAAATAAGGCAGGAGGGATAGATAACATTCCATCAGAATTTCTAAAATCATTGGGGGAAGTGGCAACAAAACGACTATTCACGTTGGTGTGTAGAATATATGAGTCTGGCGATATACCATCTGACTTGCGGAAAAGCATCATCCACACAATTCCGAAGACGGCAAGAGCTGACAAGTGCGAGAATTATCGCACAATCAGCTTAACAGCTCATGCATCGAAGCTGCTTACAAGAATAATATACAGAAGAATGGAAAAGAAAATTGAGAATGCGCTAGGTGACGATCAGTTTGGCTTTAGGAAAAGTAAAGGGACGAGAGAGGCAATTCTGACGTTACGGCTAATAATGGAAGCAAGGCTAAAGAAAAATCAAGACACTTTCATAGGATTTGTCGACCTGGAAAAAGCGTTCCACAATATAAAATGGTGCAAGCTGTTCGAGATTCTGAAAAAAGTAGGGGTAAGCTATAGGGAGAGACGGGTCATATACAATATGTACAACAACCAAGAGGGAATAATAAGAGTGGACGATCAAGAACGAAGTGCTTGTATTAAGAAGGGTGTAAGACAAGGCTGTAGCCTTTCGCCCCTACTCTTCAATCTGTACATCGAGGAAGCAGTGATGGAAATAAAAGAAAGGTTCAGGAATGGAATTAAAATACAAGGTGAAAGGATATCAGTGATACGATTCGCCGATGACATTGCTATCCTGAGTGAAAGTGAAGAAGAATTAAATGATCTGCTGAACGGAATGAACAGTCTAATGAGTACACAGTATGGTTTGAGAGTAAATCGGAGAAAGACGAAGGTAATGAGAAGTAGTAGAAATGAGAACAGCGAAAAACTTAACATCAGGATTGATGGTCACGAAGTCAGTGAAGTTAAGGAATTCTGCTACCTAGGTAGTAAAATAACCAATGACGGACGGAGCAAGGAGGACATCAAAAGCAGACTCGCTGTGACAAAAAAGGCATTTCTGGCCAAGAGAAGTCTACTAATATCAAATACCGGCCTTAATTTGAGGAAGAAATTTCTTAGGATGTACGTCTGGAGTACAGCATTGTATGGTAGTGAAACATGGACTGTGGGAAAACCGGAACAGAAGGGAATCGAAGCATTTGAGATGTGGTGCTATAGACGAATGTTGAAAATTAGGTGGACTGATAAGGTAAGGGATGAGGAGGTTCTACGCAGAATCGGAGAGGAAAGGAATATGTGGAAAACACTGATAAGGAGAAGGGACAGGATGGTAGGGCATCTGCTAAGACATGAGGGAATGACTTCCATGGTACTAGAGGGAGCTGTAGAGGGCAAAAACTGTAGAAGAAGACAGAGATTGGAATACGTCAAGCAAATAATTGAGGACGTAGGTTGCAAGTGCTACTCTGAGATGAAGAGGTTAGCACAGGAAGGGAATTCGTGGCGGGCCGCATCAAACCAGTCAGTAGACTGATGACCCCCAAAAAAAAGAGCCAAACTGTCACTGCCACACTGTCCTCCTTACAGATGCATTCCTCGCAACAGAGACGTCATCATTAATTATCAATGTCAGACACATCGAGAAAATAGAACGACAAATAATGAGAAAAATATTTGGGCCCAAGATTCAAGATGGTATCATGATGCGCTCTGGTGAGAACAACTGTATTCGCTGACTGATCTGTTCACCTCACTTGTACGGAAAAGTCGTATGAAATTGTACGTTTATATAGCACAAATGGACGATTCTCGGCTGATCAAGAAAATCTTCCATCTCATCATCGGAACCCTATAATCAAAAATACGTTGGTTAGCGGGCACCTAAGGTGACCTCTCATAAATCGTTGTTGACCCACTGGCAACTACACGGATTACAATGAAGGCAGAAGATGAAAACACACAACGCATACACAAGAACCCAACACGAACGAATTTGGAACGAATTTGAAAAAGCATGGGCGCAGGAAAGAATACAGGCTCGAAATGAAATGATGAAAGTTTTGGGAAGATAAGAAGAAAAAGAAAGCAAGTAATGGTTCCACGTGCCCCTTAGAGGGCGAAACGATTTATATATACACAGGCTCTGCGTCTACTCGTCATCACCACTTCCATCAAAATTATGATGTATGCATGTCATGTCGTGTTTATTATTTTCATAAAAGCAAAAAGCATGAGAGGGGAAGGAAAAATAAAATTTGTGATAGAAAATAAAATTGCGGGAATGGATTGTAAGGCGTACACAAATTCGTGTATAAAATTAGATACTTCTGTTATTTTTGGCTGATGATTTACGCTTGCTGAGCTGACATTGATCGTAAAAAAGAGTGGAACCAGTAATGTTACCGGGATCTTATACAAACGCCGCATTATTGCAATTGCGTGGTTGTTTAAAAGTTTCCATAGAAATACAAACTTTGTTTGCATTCATAAAAGGCTCTCTCGTCCAGCAAACTACGCGTAATGCGTCATTTCGCCAATGGCGGTGAGGAGAGGATAGCCGGTGATGTACAGTGGAATTGGATCAGTGCTTTCGAAATGCTACATTTATGTTAATTGCAGCTCCCTTTGTACGTCAAGCTAAAGCAATGCACTAACAAGGGACAGCGCCTGCTGGTCGTCACAGGCTTGGTCCAGATTTTCGGTAGATGCAGAGGTTGGCCAGATATGAAAATAATGACTGAAAATAAAACAAAATTGTGAATTGGGAATCGACCCCACGATCCTCGGGTTACCGTTCTGTACTCTTTCCGCCGCGCCGACCGCCACATGGAAACTGTTCTAACATAAATTGCTCATGCCTCACTCGAACCACGACAAAATGCTGTATCTCTTCGAAACGTTTGTCCACCTGCAGCTTCCGCTTCTGCCACTTTCGTATCTGGCCAGCAGCTGCATCTGCCATAAATTTTGACCAAATCAGTGAGGACGAGTAGGCGCGCATCGCTTTAGCATGACGTTCAACCAATTCAGATAAACGTACCATTTGAAAAGGATTGATTGATCAAATAATTTGACAAGTTAATGTGTCACGCAGTTGATTTAGGTGCTATGGTAATAACAAACTGTCAACACTTCAACGTTATTAACATAATCATCATCATCAGTTATCTGCTATATTAGCAGGTCCTTTGCCTCTCTATTTTCTGCGATCCATTGCTTCCTTCTTAAGGCTGTTGTATGTTGTACCATCTATCATGTCATCCAGTATCTGGAATCTCTTCCTTCCTCGCTTCACTTTCCCTTCTACATAATCTTCTAAAACTGTTTTGATCAGTCCGTCATTCTTTCTTAATATATCCCCAATCCAATTTCTTTTTCTTCTCTTTATTACATCTAGTAACTGTCTTTTCTCTCCCATTCTTCTCAATACCTCTTCATTTTTTTACTCTGTCCATCCAACTTAGTCTTTCCATCCTCCGCCAGGTCCAGATCTCAAAAGCCTCCAGCCTTTCTCTGTCTCTCTTCCTCATAGTCCATGTTTCAGCGCCATATAGAACACTCCATACAAGACATTTTATGAGGCTCTTCCTGAGTTCTCTGTCCAGACCGCTGCAGAAAATTCTCCTTTTCTTATAAAACGCCTCTTTTGCCATTGCTATCCTTGTGTTAATTTCTGTGGTGCACTTCCAGTCGGTGTCTATCCTGCTTCAAAGATACTTAAAATTTTGCACCTGTTCTAGTATTTCTCCATTCAGCATAATTTTTTTTCCTTATTTTCTCCTGGTGCCAATACTTTAGTTTTATTTGTGTTAATTTTCACTCCATATTTTTTCCGTTAGCTTCAATGGTGTCCACCAAATCGTTTAATTCTTTTTCCCCTGTGTCTAGAAGGACCATGTCATCAGCAAACCTCAAAACCCTACTCTTCTTCCTCCTCCAGTTTCTACGCCTTTGTCAACTAATGAGCATTAGTCAATCATATTTTCCAAGTAGAGGTTGAAAAGAACATAATACAAAACCGAAATGTACATTAAAGTCTGTCGATTGTGCCTATACCAGCGTGTAAATGAGGATACTGGTGTTTCCTTCATTATTTTTTCCTGGCGTTTGTGAAAGTTACTCGTTTTATATTATTATTAATTTTAGATTTATTTATTTTTGATAATGGCGAGTCTTCCCCTTACTCCCTGTGTTTTATCGTTCACGAACCATGTCGGATGAGTTGTTGACAGGAGGTTCTGTCTAGGGTGGGAAAAACCGACCGATTAAAACCGATATCGGTGTTTTAGTTCTCAATAACCGGTATTTATCGATATTTATTGGCTCTCTATTATAAGAGGTTTTCATTTTTTACTAATGTACGAGTAAAGAACCCCGAAACATCGATTAGCCATAGCAGCAGTGCCATATGTTTCGTGTTGAAATAAACCTTTTTTAAAAAAGGAGGAATTTTTATTCGTAAAATTCTCATGGTTTTGAAGTATTGCGTTTTATAGAAAACAGAAAAAGCGATCCGTGCTGTTTCAGTATCAGTGCCGACGGAAACGAACAGTAATGTCCCCGTTGCCGTGTGTCATGGCTTAAGATACGCGGGTACGTGCATTGCGCAATACTTGTCTCCACATGGTAGTTTCTCACTGTCGTCACCAGACATCTGTTGCATGGCAGAATGGCACAAACCCTAGTTTGGAAATATTTTTACGAAGCGATAACAGAAATGAAGTACAGTGCTTCATTTGCTTAAAAGATTGTAGATTTCTGTGTCATTTCTATGAAATAATAAGAGGAAAGGAATTATAATAACAGTAATAAATTAAAAACGAACAAAAATTCATTCATAGTATGCAATAAAAACAGAAAGTAGGTGATATGTTGCCTGTGTCTGTATAATATGCCTTGTAGCCCTTGAAAAAAAGACAAATAACACGAGAAACAACCTCAGTTTTCACCCTTGACAATGACTATACATAATGCCCGAATGTTGGTATGTTCTCCGATTACATCATGATTTTTGAGCAGAGTTTCCAAAAATTACAATCAATAGGAGGATACTAGTGATTTTCTGTAGTGTTCAACCATTTATCACTTTTCGAGAAAAGCAGCGAACGGTATACTGAATAAGTTTTCTTTTATTTGCCTATTTAGTATTTTGATTCTGCGTATCTCGAAACTGGAAGAGTCAAAATGTATAATCTTTGTTAGATTTTTAATTTTATTGTAGTATAATAGCAATAAAAAACCGGAAATCGGTTATTTCAGAAAACGGTTATTTCGAGTGGTTTTAACGATCAGGTTAAATTGGCGTGGGGGAAAAAAAAAAGATAGAACTGAAACCCGTTGTTCCAGCGATAACCGTCATCCCTACTGCTGGGCTATGAATGTGCGCCATGTACCTGCCTGAAAGGTTACTGGCAGGCTCACCCCCTGGACAGGCCTACAACCATCAACTAACTACTATAAAATGCAGCTTGTAATCTCTGTAATTGCGTGCGATTTCCGAGACTCCTAACTTTACATGCCACTTAATTCCCCGAAAGTTACCTGTGAAATTCGGAAATCGATAGCTAAATAAAAATATATACGCGTCTACAAATTTTTTTTTCTTGGTTCGCCATGAGACGAGTGTCAGAGAAATAAATACTTAACCGCTTTGTAGTGAACCAGCCGTAGGCCCGTCCATTTATCTGAACAGTTTCGTAAGAACGAATTTGGATCGTTGAGTCGTGAAACATTTTGATAGTCGCGATACGAAAGGCATTTAATGTCGAGTAATTGCGAGACTTGGCAGTGTTACGCAGGGCGCTGGGGTCGCTGCCCTGAGGCCAAGAGCACATCGGCGGAGCTCGCTCCATTAGGCTTAATAATGCGTGCTGGCCCGCACAGCACACAACGCTGCCGCCTGCAGACAATCGATAAGCGGCGCTGCTGCCTCCGCGGCTGCAGAATTCAATTTGCTCCTTGTCTTGATGCCACCACCAGTAGTCAGTCTCTCTCTCTCTCTCTCTCTCTCTCTCTCTCTCTCTCTCTCTCTCTCTCTCTCTCTAACTGCGCAAATTAGGCACCAAGGCACCGAGACCATTCAAAATTTAATGCACTATAAATATTAATACACCAAATTAAGCTTCCTTTTGTTCAGTAACCCATCTGTTGGCTGTCTGCTTGGCCCATGGACTCACTTATCTTTTTACAGGTTTGCCTTAGTACTTTTTGTGTGACGAAAGGTCATTGGATAATTTTAAAAAAGAGTGTAGTGACATAATCTTATGACTAAATATTGTAGTAAAGATATAAAAAAATTGTTTTGCATAAAGATGGCGTTGGTAACAATGAAATTGCTTTTTAAATGACGTCATTTTCCTCTTACCTGTAACTCTTTTAGTGTGCTGTTGCAAAAAAATGGTTCAAATGGCTCTTAGCACTATGGGACTTAACATCCGAGGTCATCAGTCCCCTAGAAATTAGACCTACTTAAACCTAACTAACCCAAGGACATCACACACATCCATGCCCGAGGCAGGATTCGAATCTGCGATCGTAGCGGTCACGGGGTTCCAGACTGAAGCGCCTAGAACCGCACGGCCACAACGGCCTGTCGGCCGTGCTGTTGCAGTTTCGGCTCATAGAGCACCTACATTCATACAACACGACATACCCAGAAATGTGGCGTTACTGGCTTTCACTAAGTGGCTGTAACATTCTGCGCTCCTTTATTGCCCTCGTACACTGTCCAGCTTGCTAGCATTGTTAAAAGGCAACTTATGCTGTTGGGAAACAATATAAACAAATTAACTATAGAGAAATACGGACGCCAGAGGGCTTCATCACGTAGACAATAATGAAAGAAAATTCAGATGATTTTTAACTGGTAAGTCGGAACATTGAATCTGGACCTGTACTAATGTGTTGTTATGGTGGCTGTAACGTTTTTCCACTCTTCAGTCGTCCGAAGTTTACGCTCCTTACAAAAAATCGAAGCGTCGTTCGGCATTTACCGGCGTGATGTGTGGCTTATGAGCAGCCGCTTGACCATGAAATACAAGTTTTCTCACCCCCCGTGTAACTGTCATAGTACTTGCAGTGGATCCCGATGCAGTCTGGAATTCCTGTGTGATTTTCTGGATAGACGTCTGCCTATTACACATTACGACCTTATTCAACTATCGGTGGTCTCTGTCAGTCAACAGACGAGGTCGGCTTGTACGCTTTTGTGCTGTACGTGTCCCTTCACATTTCCACTTCACTGTCACATCGGAAACAGTAGGCCTGTGGACGCTTAGGAGTGTGGAAATCTCGCTTACAGACGTATGACAAAAGTGACACCAATCACTAGACCATTCTGCTCCCTCACGATGTCTAAAGACACCTGAGGTCGCTGATATGGAGCACCTGTTAGTAGGTGGCAGTGCAATGCACCTAATATGAAAAACATGTTTTTGGGGGTGTCTGGGTACTTTTGATCATTTAATATAAGGGACACTCAGATGGAAACGAAGCATATGGTAACAAAGTAAGTGAACTATTAATTATTTCAAAAGTTTTTGCCATAACTGTTAATACATTTACGTCACAGTGAGACAGGACGGTCAGTGCCTTCGTGAAAAATGTTTGCGATTGCCTGCGAAACCATGATTGTACATAGGCGTGGAACTCTTCGTCCGAAGCAAAACGACAGCGACTTACGTCTCTCTTCAGCGCTCTGAAAATCGTTTAGGGAGAGATCACGACTATTGGAGGATGTCTAAGGGCTTCCTTTGCACATTCGCATCATGTGGGCGGTTCCATCTTATTGCACTTCTTCCACCGTCCCGGTCTTTCCGCCTTCGATCCCCTCCCCCCCCCCCTCTCTCTCTCTCTCTCTCTCTCTCTCTCTCTCTCTCTTTTTTTTTTTTTTTTTTTTTTTTTTTTTTTTTTTTTTTTTTTTTTTTTTTTTTTTTAACCTTAAGAAAGACATTCATGGTCGTCGATTTTCTTTGGTCGAAGAGGTAAAAGTCCTGGGTACAGTCTTGGTTCCTTTGGCAACGGCGAAAATTTTTCCATGAAGGCATTGGCCGTCTTTCAATGAGGTAAGTGTATTACCCGTTACGACGATTAATTTTGAAACAGTTTACTTACTTTTTTCACCACGTGTTTCCTTTTTATTTGACTGCCCTTATATACTGTTCTATGCCTTTTAGCAAGCTAGCACCCCTACTGCAACAGCACCTGTTCGATTTTGAACTGAGCCAAATAGGTGATTGCCAAATCCCACACCACCTTGTCGCAGAACAATAATAATTTATAATTCTTAACTCAAGACCTAGGTCTCCCTTCAGAAGTAGCCTTTCTTATTCTTTTCTTTTCATTTATTAATACAGATTGATCACAGTGCTTATTGCATGTAGTTCTACAAACCACGCCGCGCGGGATTAGCCGAGCGGTCTAGGGCGCTGCAGTCATGGACTTTGCGGCTGGTCCCGGCGGAGGTTCGAGTCCTCCCTCGGGCATGTGTGTGTGTGTGTGTGTGTGTGTGTCCTAAGGATAATTTAGGTTAAGTAGTGTGTAGGCTTAGGGACTGATGACCTTAGCAGTTAAGTCCCATAAGATTTCACACACATTTGATCATTTCTACGAACCACGATTTCGCGTTATGTTTCGGGCACGGTTATGCTGTCAGTTGGAAAACATCTCCTGCCGGTGAGTAACGGGTGGGAGAGATTTCCCGCCCGTCGTTCAGAGAAAAACAACTCTTGCATGCGCCGTCCTAGTGTTCGGAAATTGTTCCCGAGTGGCAGGCACCGTAGCTATGTACTGTAAATCTGCAGCCTGTTGACATTCACATGCTTAAAAGATTCGATATCATATTACAGCGCAGGGACGGGTTTAAGGTAAACTGACTTCATTCTTATGCTATGTAACCCTTGATAGTAACTGACAACTGTTGTCAATGACACAAGTAACATGACGTGTACATTTGTCTTACTTATGTACGTGTTTAATTCAATTAGCCTGGGGCTAAAGACTTATGTACCTACGACAGTAACTAGTCAGTAGTACCGTATCTATAATGATACTACATTTTATACAGCGCAGTCTTGAGTGGACACATCACAACAGAGGTTACACAACCAGAAGTGTGTTCTTATTGCGCTAGAAATCTAAAACTCTTATTTCTAAACTCGACTTGTTCGTTGAATATATCTTTCGGCTGCTCTTGAAGGCATTGTAAATACGAATTTCCTTTCAGTATACGCTCCTCCAGTCCATGCAGTACCTTCAAAAATTCCTCTGTGGTGCTGGTGTTGCGCAGATATGTGTTTGTGTGCTTTCTGAGTCTGGTGCAAATACACCTACCCCCCTCGTTTCACGTAGAAACTCCACATCACCACATTTCATTGTATACATTCCTGATTACGTAAATGGTTTTCTTTTGTGGGTGGTTTGTTGTTTTTTAATATGTATGTTGTGTTCCGTTCCGTTCGTCAAGTGGTGTGTTTTAATTGTTCGTACATGTGCAGTTCATTAAACTGTATGATTTGTAGGCGCACATACGTATAGTTACACATAAAATGACGCAACACGCACTAAAGTGACAGTAAAACTTATCACGGGCAAATTACATAATCTTTTTTATGGAAATATTATTGGTCGGTTTAATGGCAGCGATATGAAATACACAAAAAGCGGTGTGAACTACCGTATTAGCTCGTCTTTTGCAAAACATCCCAGATCCTTTTTGCACTGCGATTTCATTGAAATTTATACTGCTCAAATGTCATGGGTTCGCATAGAGAAATACTATTGTGTGGCACATTTATCACTGATCATTTCGAAGGAAGTTAATTTCTGTGAGATAAAAGATGCTGCAACCACAAGAATCTAATGAAAACTACTCTGAAGTTAAATCATATAATTAAAATGCAAACTTCGTAATTATTGCCTAGGCTCTGTGCCGTTTTATATTGGCAATATTCAAATAAGACGTGGCGGCCGCGCAAATGGCCAACAACAATCATTCATAGGTTCGCGCTGTATTGCGCGTTCTAGTACTCTGAAAAAATGTCATTAATTTCCTAACGTGTAGGGATCCTAAAGATACATAAATAAAGGTTTTAAGACAGATAAACACATATTTAACAAAATTGCAACGTAAGTACATTTACAATGTCTCACATCTATTCTTATCTAACATTAAGACCAGAGTAAGTAATTACTCAAAATCATTTGACTATTTCACGGTTACAAATATTTTTAACAAAGAATTATACACATAATAAATCGATATTGTTTTTAAGTACAGTTACGTCGAATGACAAGTGTTTGTTCTGTACATTTTTTCGTACTTACTTCAAGAATCATAAGTCTTAATTCATTGCACCGTTCGTAACTCCATTTGAATAAGTATTGTTCTCCCCAGGACAACCAGTACATTGGCGTGCCGACTATTTCCCAATTTTGTTGTCCGTAATATTATACAGAATCTTGCAAATATGTAAAGTTTAAGACCGCAAATTTATCGTACATACTGTTGTTCTCCTATGTTTTCCTTGGAACAGTGTATTATATCTTTCGAGATGCTTTACAGTGACACAAAAACCGAAATTGTTAATAGATAAATGAAAACAGTTAGAACCCAAACCGGAAATGAGTTCATTTAAATAATGTGTATAGAAAGTGGACCTGTATTTCCAGAAGTTACTCAACTTTGTGTTGCAAGTGGGATTTAAAATCAAGAGTGAAAATATATCAGTGATATGATTCGCTGATGACACATTCATCCATACTGAGGAAGAATCACAGGATCTGTTGAATGGATTATGTTGAACGGAATGAAGTTTCCTGCGTAAACTATATGCATTGAGAGTAAACAGAGATACACTAAAGTGTTTTGAAGTAGCAGCGGAAATTACATTAACGACACAGCATTCTGTGGAAGTGAATCATGGACATTTAAAATATGTTGCTACAGAATAAGTGGCTTGGTAAGACAAGAAATGATGTTCTCCACAGATAAGGTGAAGATAGGAATGTGCTAAAAAGACCAACTAGAAAAGCAGAAATGATGGTGCATGTTGCAAAAAAATGGTTCAAATGGCTCTGAGCACTATGGGACTTAACATCTATGGTCATCAGTCCCCTAGAACTCAGAACTACTTAAACCTAACGAACCTAAGGACAGCACACAACACCCAGCCATCACGAGGTAGAGAAAATCCCTGACCCCGCCGGGAATCGAACCCGGGAACCCGGGCGTGGGAAGCGAGAACGTTACCGCACGACCACGAGATGCGGGCAGGTGCATGTTGCACAATAGCTTAAAGGAAATGTAAATTTTATAAACGGATCAATCTTGTTTTTGACGTGGATGTCGCACGTGTTGCGTACAGTTGGAGGACTTGTAATACCGGTTTATCAACAAAAGAAATACATTTTAAGCTGGTGAATGTTTTACAGAACGATTTGTAAGGAAACTCCTCGGTGAAAACCTTTGATTCTTTCGCATCTCATTGCCATATTCGTCAGATTCACGATGAACTGCCTGTCATTTCGTTAATGATCATAGCTATTGAAATTTTTCGACGTTAAGTAAGCTACTGCTCAAAATTCGAATAGTATGCAATGTAAAAATACAAGTCGTTATGAATTTGCTTTTGGTGCACGTTATGTCGTACGTCTCTGGAGATAACAAAGGTCTTGGAAGAGCAGTTGAACGGAATGGACAGTGTCTTGAAGAGAAGATCAACATCAACAAAAGCAAAACGAGGATAATGGAATGTGGTAGAATTAAGTCGGGTGATGCTGAGGGAATTAGATTAGGAAATGAGACAATTAAAGTAGTAAATGAGTTTTGCTATTTGGGGAGCAAAATAACCGATGATGCTCGAAGTAGAGAGGATATAAAATGTAGACTGGCAATGGGAAGGAAACCGTTTCTGAAGAAGAGAAATGTGTTGACATGGGGTATAGATGTAATTGTCAGGAAGTCATTTCTGAAAGTATTTGTATGGAGTGTAGCAATGTATGGAAGTGAAACATGGACGATAAATAGTTTAGACAAGAAGAGAATAGAAGCTTTCGAAATGTGGTGCTACAGAAGAATGCTGAAGATTAGATGGGTAGATCACATAACTAATGAGGTGGTGTTGAATAGGATTGGGGAGAAGAGAAGTTTGTGGCACAACTTGACCAGAAGAAGGGATCGGTTGGTAGGACATGTTCTGAGGCATAAGGGAATCACAAATGTAGCATTGTAGGGCAGCGTGGAGGGTAAAAATCGTAGAGGGAGACCAAGAGATGAATACACTAAGCAGATTCAGAAGGACGTAGGTTGCAGTAAGTACTGGGAGATGAAGAAGCTTGCACAGGATAGAGTAGCATGGAGAGCTGCATCAAACCAGTCTCAGGACTGTAGACCACAACAACAACAAATGTCTTACGTGGCTGTGTATGAAATGGAGCTAACGTATCGAATTTACAGTAAACTTGAGACGAAATATATACGCATTTCCAATGTTCAGAAAATGGATTGTCTTTAGTGAACTAACTTCTGACGCCCTGCACAAGTAATAGAGTGAAAGAGAAGTATTGATAATCTCTCTCACATCTCATAAGCAGTTAGAGATATCTGAAAGAAGAACGGGTTTGGCAGTCAGGCGGAAATAATCGCCCCCTTCTGTTGCAATTTTAAGGTAATCGTATAACCCATTGGGAGTTTAATAATAAATGGTTGACTTGAATTATTGATCGCCCTGGCACAACCTGCCAATGCGGTCATTCATATACTCCCTAGCTGTAGCTTAGAAGTTCTGCGAGAGGCCGCGTTTATATAAAGGCTTCAGCTGTACAACTACATCTCCTCTACCGCATTGTCCCGTCCGCAAGGGAAATCCCCACCATCACCACCACTATTATTCATTATTACTGACCACGTGCTAATGGAAAATTAGTACTTAGCCTTCCTCGAGCCATATAAAATGGATGAAGAAAAATACGCAAAAGTTGTTTTCTTTGTCTCCTTCTTTCATCTATTTCTGCACTTCGTGTATGGTGTCTGTTTCTCTCTGCGTGGCCCATCTCATTCTCGGCGTTCCCAGAGTACTTCGTTCAGCTGGATTATCGGATCTTACGTAGTGAGGAAATGATGAAGAATATGCTGAAGTTTAAGAGACTAGCCAGAAAGAGACAATGCGCAATGAAGTGGAATGCGGAAGTAATAAGAAATGAAGAGATACGCTTGAACTCTGAAGCCGTAGGTACTGCAATAATGAATAGCGCAATAGGCAATTCATTTGAAGCGGAACGGACATCTCAAAAAAGGGCATCGCAGAAGTTGGAGAGAAAAACGTAGGTACAAGGAAAGTAACTATGAAGAAACCATGAATGACAGAAGAAATGCTTTAGTTGATCGACAAAAGAAGGAAGTACAAAAATGTTCAGGGAAACCCATGAATGCAGAATTCAAACCACATAGGGATGAATGAAATAGGAAGTGCAAGGAAGCTAAGGTGAAATGGCTAAATGAAAAATGTGAAGAAACCGAAAAGGAATTGACTGTCGGAAGGACTGATCCAGCATTAGAAAAGTCGAAACAATCTTCGGTGAAATTAGAAGGATTGGTGGTAACATTCAGAGTGAAAGCAGTGCCAGTGAAATAGGACTTCCAGCGGACAGGTGGAAACAGCACAGTCATGGCCTTCATGAGGGGTGGAGGGGGGGGGGACTTACTGATGGTCTGGTAGGAGATAGAGGAGTCGATAGGTAAGAGATAGGGGATCGTGTATTAGAAACAGAATTTACAAGTTTGGAAGATTTAAAATCAAACAAGACAGAAGGGATGCATAACACTCCATCGGGAATTCTGAAGTCTGGGGTATTGGCTACGTTGGTGTGTGGGATGTATGAGACTTTAGGAAAAAAATCATCCACACAGTTCCCAAGATTGCAAGAGCCAAGACGTGCGAAAATTATCGCACAATCAGCTTAACAACTCATGCATTAAAGTTCAAAAAATGGTTCAAATGGCTCTGAGTACTATGGGACTTAACATCTGAGGTCATCAGTCCCCTAGAACTTAGAATTACTTAAACCTAACTAACCTAAGGACATCACACACATCCATGCCCAAGGCACCAGTCCTGATATCCGCCTGCTTAGCTGGGTGGTAACGTGCTCTCCTCCCATGAAAGGCTGGGTGGAAATTTTCTCCACTCGGGGGATTGGGTGTTCTGTTGTCATTTCATCATCATCATCACCGGCGCGCAAGTCGCTTACCCGGATGGGGCCTCCCGGCCAACGATGCCATTTCCATTTTTGCCAGTCCTGATACTATTCAACGGCTCTTCGAAGTACTGATGGGAATTTTCTGGTGCATAATGGTTTATGGTATATGAACCCACATACCCTGACTGAACCAGGCCTCATCTGAAGACGCAACGAAGAACTCGGGACAGAGCATCAGAGAGATGAGCATGCGCAGACAAGTTACAGCAACCGATTAGCGCATGTGTTTCCAGCGGTTTCTTTGACGGGCAGTTCTCATGTTCATTAACAAGAGCCAATTCCGTGTCAGCCTCAAAATATTTTGAGGGGTTTTATTTTGTCACCCTGTAGAAAAAGCAACAAAGAACGGCACATTTGTAGTCGGCGCGAGATTGTTACGGAGATCATCCGCAAACTGCAGTGGCAAGCGCAACAAGAGAGGCTTTGTGAATCACAAAAAGGTTTACTTTTGGAATTCCAAGAGCGTTTGTTCCAAAAAAATGTTTCTGGCAACGTATTATTTCCTCCCACGTACATCTAACGTAATGACCATCACGTGAAAATCAGAGTAATTGAAAACTTCATACGTTAATTGAGCGACAAACATGCTTTTCACGTACAGGGAACGGGAACGGAGGGAAGGGGTAGTGGTACCGCAAGTATAGTAGTTTGCCGAGTGTATAGCGTGACCCAGAAAAGTTGAGACGAACTTCGATTTGTTGTAGATGGTGGGTTGGAAACAAATCGAAGAACGTCATGCAACGACGCTACAGAGCGTTGAAGTTGTAGGCAGCGGCGATTGGCCACTAAAACCGCCCCTTCGAAGCAATTGTAGGTGGACGGCCTCGCAATGTTATTTGTTACGGCGTCTGTTCCAAAAATTCCTGAACTTTGTCCACAATACTTTTCTACGCTTACCTTATATTTACTGTGGATGGTCTCCTTCGAAATACTCTCCCCCACAATTGATACACGGTACCCAACTCGGTTTCCACTTCCGGGAGCAGTCTTGGTACGCCTCTAGCTGGATCGTGCTAAGCGCCGTTTGCTTTTATCTTGTCCATCGTTGCAAACCTTCGTCCTTTCAACAGGGTTTTCACCTTTGGAAATTAAAAAACGTCTGCAGGTGCCAGCTCTGCAGAGTACAGAGGATGAGGTAGCAGCAGTGATTTTTTTTGTGCAGTAGTCACGCTCCAACGGGCATGAATGTGCGGGTGTGTTGTGATGCAAGAGCCATGAACTGTCTGGCCACATTCCAGGCCGCTCTCACATTTTCTCGCAGACGTCGCAACACGTCCCGATAGTACCATCGATTAACCGATTGTCCCTGTGGCAGGAATTCGTGATGAATTAATCCTTCAAAGTCTAAGAAAACTATCAGCATGGCTTTGACATTTGACCTGACTAGCTTTTTGTGGTCTTGGAGAACTGTCGACTAATTATAAAATTTGATGCAAGTGCCAAAAATAAAAATTTCGTTTTATTGTCAAAATATGATCTGTGTGCCTAACGTTCGTCAATAAAAACGGGGCTATCTAGTAATCAGTGTGGAAGTGGTTTGAAACGTTGCAACCAGAATGCTCCAGGTGCTAAGTGCCACCTGTTCAGAAACAAAATCCGGGCTATGTGCCCGGCTGTTGTTTTTAGTTTGAGGTTCGACTGTGTTCAAGTTGCAGTGATTAGTCCTGTCTGCTGTGTTTGCTATTGTAGTTTATGTGATGCATGAAACAAGAAAACGTCGGAAAAGGGGTGAAGGTAGTGTTTCCCAAATAAATAAGAAGCCAAGAGCCGAGGGGAAACCATGGGAGAATAATAAGAAAGTTACTGTACCTCTACAACAACCTCCACCTGATGAGGTAAGTGTATATGATAACTTTAACGCCTTAGCACTAACGCATTTTTTGAAGAACCTCGGTTGATTATGATATTTCTGTCGCGTTTTAAGCTAACCTATGTTTAGATTATGCAGACCACGTTAGGTTATGTTTGACTTGGTTTCTGGACTATAGTAGACCTACTAACTGTGCAGAGTAGCAAACAAGCAGGTTATTCGTGGCAGTCACAAATTATTTAATGCCTCTAATTCCCGTGTTTGTTTGTCGTAGGTTTCATACCGGTGCCGCTATCAGTGTACACACATTGCATCGGAACACAAATTAAACATATTCAATCAGTTCTACGAACTAGGTGATAATGTTAAGCAAAACTCTTATTTGATGGTAAACGTAAGTGCATGCAATGTTACAAGAAGGCGTCATGGTTCTTACGAAGATCTTGAGGAGAGTCGCAGACAGGCTAATGTTCATAAAATTACCAGGCGAAGAGTGGAAACCTTGGTAAAAGCAAAAAAAGAGTGGGGATGTTACCTACATTGAACGTAGTGGAAATAAAAACAAAGGAAGGAAATATACAGCTGCTGATGAAAAACGCATTGTTGAACACATCAAAAGTTTCCCCAAGGACGAAAGCCATTACACAAGGGCTAAAAGCTCCCTACTATTTTAAAGGCAAGATTTAAATTATGGCAGAATGTATGAGGCTTTTGTTACGCTTTATGCAAACACAAACATTAGATATTTGCACTACAAAAAAGTATTGAAAGAACACTTTCCCAAACTGAGATTTCACCGCCCAAGGAAAGATACCTGTTATCTGCTTAAAATTAAAATGTTGAATGACTCAACCTATAGAGCTGTACATTCTACTTCAGTAGAATTTCATCATAGACGCACTGAAAAAGCTAGAGAAAGATGAAGCGTGATCATGTATATTCTACCACTCCAAGTGATCCATACACAGTATCCATAGATTTAGAACAGGGTTTCTCTTTGCCAACATTGTCACACTGCCAAATGTATTATTTACGTCAACTTTCTTGTTACAATTTGGGATTTTGCATATGACATAATAAGAGGTTTTATGTTTCTTTGGCACGAGGGCATGAGTGGCAGGGGAGGCAACGAAATAGTGAGCTGTGTGTTAAGAGGGATGAAAAGTAAAATTACCCAGAAAAAAGTTAATAGCGTGGTCTGACAACAGCTGTGGTAAAAAAATGGTATTATTCCTGTGGATATACTTGGTCTGTAATGATTTCTTTGACGAAGTTCACCACAAGTATGTCGTCTCTGGAGACTCATACTTAACGTGTGACCGAGACTTTGCTGTAATTGAAAAAAGAAAAAAAGAGTAAAAAAATGTGAATTTCCTTTGGATCTTGCGAAAGTTTTGTGTAATGCCAATAGCAAAACTCCTTTTCTAAACACTATGATGAACGATGATTATTTTTGACTTCTCCAAAGTAACTAAGGAACACATCACGAAAAAGTTAGAAATTCCCAAGGCCGTTTGGCTCAAAGGTTCCATAACCAACCCAAGAAAAGCTCTTAAAAAAACAATGAAGTTGAAACGTGGACGCAAAGGAATGTATTCAAAAAAGGTGTAAAGATGGAAACCATAAAAGGCTTAGATCTACTCCAGCTTGAACTAACAGCCAGATTGAAAACTGACAAGGACTTAAAAAAGATTCCTTATCTCAAACAAGAAAACAAACTGTTTTACACAGCAGCTGTTTCTAGACTGTAACATTGTAATATTTTGTTTATAAAATAGTGGTAAATTAATATAAAATGTAACTTTTTAAACTTTGTAAAAGGCATTTATTTGGAAATAAAACTTGTAAGAACACAGTAACGTGCTTGATTTTGTCTTCGTTCTTTAACTATTTTGTTTGCTGACACAGCATTTCTGTAGGCCTAACTGACTTTTGATTATAGTATAGTTATTATAGAAAAACTGTAAACAGTATTTTCCAGATGTTTATAATAGTAAAATTATTATCGTCATCATCATCCTTCCCGCACCTCTTTATTTACAGACTTAGCCCGGTTTTTATACTGGAGAGTTGGCACATAGCCCTGTTCTTGTTTTGTTCCATCAGCAATTTTTGTTGTTGTTAAATGTTTTGCAGTAGCCTTACTCTAAAAATATTTGTAGATTAACTGTCTTCATTTGTTTAGGCTATAAAAG
Source organism: Schistocerca cancellata (assembly GCF_023864275.1). NCBI lineage: Eukaryota > Metazoa > Arthropoda > Insecta > Orthoptera > Acrididae > Schistocerca > Schistocerca cancellata. The sequence continues at coordinate 39,618,516 of NC_064633.1, read as the reverse complement.
AATAAGGATATCAAATAGGAATGCTTTCTAGAATTTTTTTTGCGATTTCCGAAAAACAGCAGATGCGGCACTAACCACGGATTTTACGATTAGTCGACAACTTTCCCAAACCCATTGTGAAGATTGAGCCGTGGTCTCAAGATCATAACCGCAGACCAACGTCTCATCACCAGTTATGATTATCTTAAGAAACATGTCCTTATTTGCACGATCCATAAGCTCTTCATAGATTGCGCGGCAAAGGACTTTCTGGTCTCGACTCGTGAGCCATGGGACGAACTTGGCGCCAACGCGAGGCTTCCAAGATGCTGTGTCAGAATTTCGTGACACGATCCAACTGAAACGTACATTCTTCTGCAATTTCTCCGACAGTCAGTCTTCGATTGGCACACACAATTTCGTTGACGTTCCTGGCATGAGCGTTGTCGGTAGACGTCGAAGGGCGGCCTGAACTAGGGTCATCTTTAACTTCCGTCTGGCCAATTTTAAACAGAGTGAACCATTCGTAACACAGAGTATGGCTTAACCACTCATCGCCGCAGGCTTCCTGCATCATTTGGTGTGCCTCTGTAAAGGTTTTCGTAAGTTACACGCCAAATTTAATGCAGACGCGTTGCCCTCTAACCCTGCTATTTCGAAATTCGCTAACTGTGCGACACAATGTTCTGCTCAATACGGCATTGAACAATAACACATAATAATGAAGCTTCCCGCAGTTACACATTAAACACAGGCGTTTCCAGGTATGCCAACCGCATTTCGCGCCAGTTTTGAACAGACCTCGTATTCAGTGACGACTGACTGCGCCAGTGGAGAAGATGGAGTTAGCTTCTGCTTAGAAAGGCCGTGTCTACTGTGAATGCGATGCTCTGTTGCCTTAGTGGATGACGGACATGGGCTTCCATCTGCAGTTTATTTTTATACTGTGTACCGAATAACAAAGGAGATTTTAGAGGCTTGCTGGAGAAAACAGCTGGAAACGCCTGCCCGAAATCATCAGTCACCAAGGCAACAGAGCATCGCATTCATGAGAGAGACTGCCGTTCTATGCAGAAGCTAGCTCCACTGGCGATCGTGGCAACCAGTCGCGATCACTGAATAATGAGTAACATTGCGAGATGTTTCCTGCTGGAGAGGCGGCCTGGTGGCATATGCCGGCGCCTGTAACTTACACGCTGTGTAGCGTCGTTGGATGGTGTTTCCGGGGACAGGTTCCTATCCTCGATTTGTCCCGCAAGACACCTACAACCCCTCAAAGTTTGCCGCAACATTTCTGGGACACCCTGTAGACGGAGATGTAGGTAGTAAACGCTAATGGTAGGTGTCCGGTCATTGTCGTTGTCAGGCGATGGTCAGCGAATCTAGTCGTGAAATATTTAAGTCTTGAAGTTTAATTACTGTGAAATGCAAGGGTTGTTGCTGTATTTGAAATATTAAAACATTGAAAATAGATTTACGCGGAAAAGTTTTACCAAATTAGTTTGCGGAAACGAATGGTCAGGGGAACATTGTTTGCTACTTTCATTCACGACGACAGTGGTTGATTCGGAATTTCGAGTTGGAACTTTATTAACAGTTTCAGAGATGTTGTAGCGCAATGGTAAGCAAACGACAATGCCAGAGGACTAATTGAAACTCAAGAAATTAGGAGCTTGTTATATCGTCTTGTTTTGCCGAAACATCGAAGCAATTTTTAATGCACTTTCATTTTTGTGTGCTGTAAAGGCTCAGTTCATCCACAGTCTAACGTAATATACAATCGGGGCGCTCATTGTTATGTAAACCGTTACCTCCTGACAACTGGAGGGACACTAACGTCCCTAGCGGTGAGAAAGCCAGCTATGATTGTTTTTTATTATTTTTCTACTTAATTAGCGAAATAGTTGGATATTTCCGTTCCAAGCATTAGTAAATGATCAAGAGAGACGAATAATCGTGAAATAAAAGTAAAAACAGCCGAATCTCATCTCGTAAAGAAATACTTTCGAATATGTGCATAATTACTGCGTACTCCACCGAAAGCAAGAGAATATAACAAGGCGTCTATAGATCACGAAATTCATGAAGTTACTAAAATGAACAGATGGTCATGACAGTAGTGAAAATGTAGTGAAATTGATTAGGTAGTCAGAATTTTGTTGTGTGTGTGTCACTCGGGTACGGTTCTAGAAGGGAGTAGAAAGTTAGCTCTACCCCCAAAATTTTTGTACCCAGAAGTCCATTTAACAAGATTCACCGGAACTCTAGGGGACTTGTGTGTCCAAACGCACAATCCATGTAACAGAGCCTCTGCTACTGAGGTTTACAATCTTAGGAGCCACGTGTTGATGGAGACATATGGAGGTGTGGCTTCGTTGAGCGATTTGCGATGTATACGCCTACTGGAAGTGACAAAAACTTTCGCTCTGTAAATG